>NC_139624.1:14496820-14501647 GCF_964638095.1 Poromitra crassiceps
AACTCTACTAAACAACCTGTAACATGTTACAGCGGAGATCAAACTCTACTAAACAACCTGTAACATGTTACAGCGGAGATCAAACTCTACTAAACAACCTGTAACATGTTACAGCGGAGATCAAACTCTACTAAACAACCTGTAACATGTTACAGCGGAGATCAAACTCTACTAAACAACCTGTAACATGTTACAGCGGAGATCAAACTCTACTAAACAACCTGTAACATGTTACAGCGGAGATCAAACTCTACTAAACAACCTGTAACATGTTACAGCGGAGCTCAAACTCTACTAAACAACCTGTAACATGTTACAGCGGAGATCAAACTCTACTAAAAAAACGAACGACGTACGACCTGCGGGGACTACTTTCACTGTGTCACTCTGACCTGTGAGGACTACTTTCTTCGACCGATATGTTTTTTTCAGGGCCGATACCGATACCGATTAACGCGAGTCAAGCAGACCGATAACCGATATTAGAGAGTCCGCTGATTAAATATCTCGTCCTAGTTTATTCGGTTCCTTGTTCCAAACAGAGGGAGAGAACAGAAAAAAAGTCCGCTCTGCTTGCCCAGATATGCCAATGTATTTTTCGGACACGCAGCGCTACTGGATCAATAAAACAGCTTCGCTACTGACAACCATGGCCATTTGATTCAAAAAGAGTGATGCTACACCGTGTACACGCTACTATGGAATTAAAAACTAGTGCACCATACACTACTTTGTGAGGTTACTAGGCTATTGCCCTTTTCAACAGCAGTGGTGATAAGTTTGAGTTGCACAGCACTGCAGGCACCAACGTTACTCAAAGATATATTATGCTATCAGTACACAAATAATCTCTGTTATCTTGTTATCGTTATCACTGCAACAAAGTGCATGCGCGCATTTTCAATTAAACTGCTTCATCTCTCTCACTGATAGACAGACCTCTCCACACTCCACACTTTGTGAGGCAGCGCTTCATACGAATCGCTCATAAGATCGTGGTGTTTTTGCAATGTCAGCGTAGGTAATTATGATGTATATTCACTTTATTACAACTTCAGCATGGCAATATCTGCTGCTTTTCCTTAACACAGTGTGACTGTTACAGTCACAACAGCCAACCAGTCGAGTCCGCTGCACTCGCTTACAGGCAGCAGAGCCTCGCTCTGTGCAGGCTGAAGAGAGAGAGCACTGAGGTGTCAGATTTCATCTCTGAGCCCTCTGATAGGCTATTGCTCGATGTGTAACCAATCAGATAGCGCTGTGGGCGGGACATTGCTCCAGATCACACAGAGGGAACGACTGTAGGAGAGGCTTCTTCCAGCTGCAGCAGCTGCAAATTAGCGCATTTTTTAATTAAATTATTATATCGGCAAACAGCCAATGAAAATGCCGATACAGATAATCGGCAAAATGCTGAATATCGACGCCGATAATGGAAAATGCCAATAATCGGTCGACCCCAACTACTTTCACTGTGTCACTCTGACCCGTGGGGACTACTTTCACTGTGTCACTCTGACCCGTGGGGACTACTTTCACTGTGTCACTCTGACCCGTGGGGACTACTTTCACTGTGTCACTCTGACCCGTGGGGACTACTTTCACTGTGTCACTCTGACCCGCGGGGACCACTTTCACTGTCGCTCTGTTGATTTGACATCAGTTCTCTGTGTTACTCTGTTGATTTGACATCAGCTGTTAAAATCCCCCAAAATCCCCAAGCTCCTCCTTTACGTAAATCCCCAGATGAGATGCAGTCAGTGAGACCAGCAGCAGATCACTGAGTTAAGACCAGCTGCACTCAGTGAGACCACATCACTGAGTCCACCACTTCCTGATCCATTTTCCTCCTGGTCCTGTGACCCAGGAGTGATCCCCTGGTCCTGTGACCCAGGAGTGATCCCCTGGTCCTGTGACCCAGGAGCGATCCCCTGGTCCTGTGACCCGGGAGCGATCCCCTGGTCCTGTGACCCGGGAGCGATCCCCTGGTCCTGTGACCCAGGAGCGATCCCCTGGTTGTGTGACCTGGGAGCGATCCCCTGGTCCTGTGACCCAGGAGCGATCCCCTGGTCCTGTGACCCAGGAGCGATTGCCTGGTCCTGTGACAAGGGGGCGATCCCCTGGTCCTGTGACCCAGGAGCGACCCCCTGGTCCTGTGACCCAGGAGCGACCCCCTGGTCCTGTGACCCAGGAGCGACCCCCTGGTCCTGTGACCCAGGAGCGACCCCCTGGTCCTGTGACCCAGGAGCGACCCCCTGGTCCTGTGACCCAGGAGCGACCCCCTGGTCCTGTGACCCAGGAGCGATCCCCTGGTCCTGTGAGCCAGGAACGATTGCCTGGTCCTGTGACAAGGGGGTGATCCCCTGGTCCTGTGACCCGGGAGCGATTGCCTGGTCCTGTGATCCGGGAGCGATCCCCTGGTTGTGTGACCTGGGAGCGATCCCCTGGTCCTGTGACCAACAACCAACATCTTTAAAACACAGGTGACCTCCAGGAGCGATTGCCTAGTCCTGTGACCCGGGAGCGATCCCCTGGTCCTGTGACCCAGGAGCGATTGCCTGGTCCTGTGACCCGGGAGCGATCCCCTGGTTGTGTGACCTGGGAGAAGATCCCCTGGTCCTGTGACCCGGGAGCGATTGCCTGGTCCTGTGACCCGGGAGCGATCCCCTGGTTGTGTGACCTGGGAGCGATCCCCTGGTCCTGTGACCCGGGAGCGATCCCCTGGTCATGTGACCCAGGAGCGATTGCCTGGTCCTGTGACCCGGGAGCAATCCCCTGGTTGTGTGACCTGGGAGCGATCCCCTGGTCCTGTGACCCGAGAGCGATCCCCTGGTCATGTGACCCGGGAGCGATCCCCTGGTCCTGTGACCCAGGAACGATTGCCTGGTCCTGTGACCCAGGAACGATTGCCTGGTCCTGTGACCCAGGAGCGATTGCCTAGTCCTGTGTCTCGGGGGAGATCCCCTGGTCCTGTGACCCGGGAGCAATCCCCTGGTTATGTGACCCGGGAGTGATCCACTGCTCATGTGACCCGGAAGCGATCCCCTGGTCATCTGACCCGGGAGCGATCCCCTGGTCATGTGACCTGGGAGCGATCCCAGGCGTCACATTCCGGGACAGGGATGTGAATCCGGAAGCTTCCCGCTCTGCTCCGGGTCAGCCGCTCAGGATGAAGCATGCTGTAAATCTGCATCCAGCTGCTCGGCCTTAATGAGGCCTCCTGGGTAATGTAGTTTTGTCCCTAATGGATGGGAGTGGGGGGGGGGGGGGGGGGGGACATGGGAGTGATACAGCTGGGGGAGAGAGAGATGAAACAAGAAAGAAAGGTGGAAAAGTGAGGAGGAGTGAGGAGAAAGAGATGTATGAGATGATGAGAGAGACAGACAGGAGAGGAAGTGAGAGACAGAGCGAAGCGAAACAAAGGAATCAGGTAGGGAAAGAAACAGGAGAGGGAGACAGAGAGTGGTAGAGAGACACAGAGAGAGAGAGTGGTAGAGAGACACAGAGAGAGTGGTAGAGAAAGAGACAAAGAGTGGGAGAGAGAAAGAGAGAGAATATAAACCAGGCTGTACGCCCAACTGAGGAAGTCAACTGTTTGAAGTGTAGGTTGAAGTGAAATGTGCTGAGAAGGTGATCAGATGCAACCTGCCATCCCTTCAGGACCTGCACACAGCCAGGACACTGAAGCGCACTCATAAGATCATGGTCGACTCCTCCCACCCTGGGTACAAACTTTTCAAAACACTCCCCTCAGCAAGAGACTGAGGTCTGTCAAGACCAGAACCTCTCGCCACAAGAACAACTTCTTCCCAACTGCCATCAGCCTCATCAACAAGGCCCCTACCAACCCCAAAGGCCAAAGCCCCCTCTACCAAGGACCCCCCCGCAAAACGTCACTTTATAGCTATAGCAGCTGGACTCGACACTAAAGTATTATAGCTGCTGTTAACTATATCGAGCACCACTTGGACTGTAAATCCTATTTAATTTAATGTTTATTTAACTTGCACTGTAAATTCATATTTAATGCCTACTTAACACTCCTCTTATTCGTGTATATATTGTATATATTAGCTGCACTTGCAATGTTGTGATTGTCTTTGGATATTTTTCTTATTTATCTCTAAATAGTGATATGACAGCTATGCTGCATACAGTACTTACACTAAGACAAATTCCTCATATGTTATACTGGCATATTGTGGCAATAAAAGTGATTCTGATCCTGAAATAAACCTTCAGACAGTTTCTATCTGCTTTAGAGACTCTGTTTTACAGTGGAGTCTGGCTCCCTCTAGTGGCTGAGCTGAAGAACCGCTGCTGCTGCTGGAATGGGATTAGTGGTTCTGTGCAGGACCGCTTCTCCCGTTTTCCATCATGACTCCTTCACATGAAGCAGTGCCTCCTCCCAGACCCCCAACACAGTCCCAAGTCAGACCCAAGTCAGTCTCAAGTCAGACCCAAGTCAAGTCTCAAGTCAAAATGTAGAACAGCAAGTCAAGTCAGAACGAATGAGTCCATTATCAATTTAATATATTAAAGAAAACTAAATATCTTGTACTTTCCAATCCAATAATATTGTTTGAATAGGATAAAACAAGCATCATGAGTTTGATTTCTATAATGTCAAGTCAAGTTTATTTGTATAGCCCTAATTCACAAGCATGTCTCAGAGGGCTTCACAGAGAATATGTCTAGCTAAATCTAGCTGACACAACAATTACAGTAGTAATAATAACAACATGATTTAACAATCATATGATAGAGAGACAGAGAGAAGGGGAGAAAGGGGGAGGATGTGGGGGAGGAGAGAGCAGGGAAAGGGAG
>NC_139624.1:14501847-14504347 GCF_964638095.1 Poromitra crassiceps
TATGTAAAATCCATGGGCGAATAATGACAAGTTGTTGTGGCACTTTTGACAGTAATCTACTTAAAAGACAGGTGTGTTATTGTAGCTGGTCAATAGCTTATTAATTTCACCAAAACACTCCCTTTCATTTTTTCCCCTGATCCCCCCCCCCCCCCCATTTTCTCCCCAATTGTAATTGGCCAATTCCCCCTGCTGCCCCGGTTGTTGCTCCACCCCCTCTGCCGATCATCTGGGGAGAGCCGTAGACTAGCACCATGCTTCCTCTGACACATGCGCAGTTGCCAGCTGCTTCTTTTCACCTGATAGTGGGGAGCTTCACCAGCAGGACATAGCACGTGGGAGGATCATGCTATAAACAACCAGTTCCCTTCTGACCCGAACAGGCCCCCCGACCGACCAGAGGAGATGCTAGTGCAGCGACCAGGACACATACCCTTAATCCGGCTTCCCACCCGCAGACACAGCCAATCGTACCTGTATGGACACGCGACCAAGCCGGACGTAATGCAGGGAACCTACGACCCTCATGTTCGTAGGTAGGGAATCTACCGCTACAGTACCTATTAATCGTCTCACAGGAGTGTGAATCCACCTGTGTGTGTTTTTGGGTTTGTGCAGATAAATCTGCAAAAGATGCTGTACCGTAATAAGCTCGAAATAAATATGGTGGTAAATTATAGTAAGCGATGAAGTTACTGCTAAAAGCATAATCAAAGGACAAATGAAAAATACATTTCAGGAGGAATGGAATAGAATAGAGACACTAAAAGTGGGCACTATACTCTATAACAGAGGTTCTCAAATGTTTTTCAGCCAAGGACCCCTTACAAGATAGAAAATATACCGGGGACCCCCTCATTCTGATTTGTGATTTTGGGCTAAGCTTAATTGTTTCCACGGTAACGTGCTTGACTTTTAATTTGATAGGTTTGTTATTAGAATGTAATCCATGAACCATTTTAGATTTAAAGCATAAACTATTTTCGTTGAACTATGAAGATTTTGAAAAAAAAAAAAAAAAAAATGTATTACATTACATTACGTCATTTAGCAGACACTTTTGTTTTGTCCAAAGCGACTTACAATATCACAATTTGTCAACAGTACAGAAAACCACTATGCAACACAATCAATGACAGCCAAGATATTTTGATAGACTAGCACCATGTAGGAAGTAGTTTGAGAAGGAATAAGTAACATGTAGCATTTTATTTTTTAATTAAAAAAAAAAAAAAAAAAAAAAAAAATTTTACTTGCAAACTTTTCGCGGACCCCCTGGCAAAGTGCCACGGACCCCTGGGGGTCCGCGGACCCCCATTTGAGAACCACTGCTTAATACAATGTACAAAAGTGGAAAATAAAGAATGTGTTTAAAAGGAAATCTTTTTTCCAGGGCTTATATTTCTAGTCATATAGCTACATCGAGGCAGCTACTGTATCCAAAACCTGGATAGATACAGTCGATCTGCAGGGGGCAACACACACACGTTACTTCCGTTTTAGGGCCGTGGGGGATTTTCCCCCACGCTGACCCATCATTGATGTCAGTGCGCTGACATCAGGTGAGACACCGCCTGAATAATAGAGAGCCAAAGTGGAACGTCACTTCCTGCTTCAGCACTGTATCAGAGATTTTCATCCGCCATTTATTTTCCCATAGACATTTCGTAAAATGCTTATAAAAATAGTTTTACTTGTTCAAACCAAACGGTTCAGATATATTTAGAAACAGGAGAGACTGCATAACATTTCACTCTGACCAAAACGTAAAATAATTGCGGATTTAAAGAAAATATTTGTTCTGGGGGTTTTTTTAACTAGGAAGTGACGTTCACTTTGCCTCTCTATTAGGGGTGTGCCGATTAATCGTTTTTTAGATGCATCGCGATGAGTGACGTGACGATTAAAATCGATTCACAATGTTCGATTATCGATTTGCAAAAATTGCTTTTTTTTTTTTTTTTTGCAATTATTTTTTTGCTTTATTTGCAACAAATACGGTATTTCGCCCGGAAAGCAGTTCCTTAACTGTAAAACGAGACCAAAACCGAAGTACTGGAAACTGGAATCACTGAAGAAAGCATGCAGGGTGGCTGTAACATGTGATGTGTGGACTTCAGTCGCAACTGGATAATGGAGGTACATTTGTTTGTTTACTTTAATGGATACTGACAAATATACCTTGCTTAAAAAAAATCCTGTTTGGTGAAAAAGATGCATCGAAAATCGTGATTAATCGTAATAATCGTTTAATAATCGAATCGTAGCACCCTTAATCGTAATCGAATCGAATCGTGAGGTGCCTAAGGTGGCACACCCCTACTCTCTATACATTTCTTATGATGAGGAATTCAAATTTGGAACTTTAAAATGCCCAGAAGCTTCCTTCTATCTCACAATTGAATGCCTCTGGAATTGTGAGATGGAATGATGCTTCTGAGCAATTCTAAGGTTGCAAATTTGAATTCCTCATCATAATAAATGTATGATTTGACTCAGA
>NC_139624.1:14506847-14539347 GCF_964638095.1 Poromitra crassiceps
TGTCTAGCAACTGTTTACAGCTGCCGTAAACCGTTTCGCTCTGCCTAGCAACAGACCCAAAACAAGAAGGACGACTTTCCCCTCCTGCTGCCCTCCCTACTTTCTGCTCTCGCGAACATCTCTCGTTATATTCTAACAGTTTGTTTGAAAGTCATTTAGTAATTTTGTGGTTATGGCCAAAGTGGCTGCGGCAAGCCGTTTCATTTCACTTCCTGATGACACCGGCCCGCAGACAGACCTTTACAGTCTATGAGACAGACTAACATCAAGACAGCACTCGCCGATTCACTCGGCTTTCAAGCGAGACTACTCTGCGTTGGTCTCGTCTAATATTAGAGGTAAGATGTGAGGCATCGATATAAAATTTAGACTTGCTCGTAGCTGCTTTAAAAGCACAACTAAAAAATAAATAAAAAGAGATTGCAAGTGACCCTAATCATCTTCGGTAGTATTACATTGTGTGTGGTGTTTAAAAAAAGAAAATACAAAAAAAGAAAGACATTTTAGGTAACCCTATTTGAATTCCAGGTGACCCCACGTAGGGTCGCGACCCTAAGGTTGGAAACCACTGGCATACTTGCTGATACTCATCACTCTAAATATGTGCCTGTGTATCCTCTGCTTTACAGATGTCAGATCCAGACTATCAGCCTCTAGCGGAGGCTCCAGAGGGGGTTGAGGCGCCTGCCGCTCCCCCACCCCACAGCTCTGATCCTGGCATGGAAGGCTCCGCTCCTGCAGACACGGAGCTCCAGACAGGGGAGCAGGGAGCTGGGCCTGTCCCAGAACAGAGCCTCGATCCTGGGCCAGAGAGCCAGGATGGCCCAGGGGGAGAGGAGGAGGAGGAGGAAGAAGAGCAGGTCACAGCAGGACAGACCTCCACACTCGGACCTCCGCTGATGATCCTCCACAGAGGTACAAAGAACAGTTTTGATACTAACACCTAAACGCATTGATATGAAAAATGTAACCATCATATTAAAGTGATAATCCCAAAGATTTTCATCTAAATAAATGTCTGTTAAGTCACTATCTATCTGATAGTGACTTAACACGATGATGATTGAGCCTATGGCTAGGGATGTTCGATATTGGCTTTTTTACCGATATCCGATAATGTCCAACTCTTAATTTCCGATACCGATATCAACCGATATCAACCGATACCGATATAAGCGGGCTTTTTTTCCATCAAAATTTCACGTAACAAGTTACATAATGTAGCTTAATGTAGCTGAAGAGTTTAATATATAATATGCATGTTGTGTTAAAGTTGTAAGTGTTAGAGAAGCGAGCTTGTGACCAGAAGGTCGTCGGTTCAATCCCCGGGACCGGCAGGATAAATCTGGGTGGGGAAAGTGAAAAGGCAGCGCTTGCCCCTCCCTCATTACCACCACTGAGGTGCCCTTGAGCAAGGCCCTTAACCCCAACCGCTCCAGTGGAGCTGCTCAGTGGCCAACAGATCAGACTGTGGTTGTACTGGTCAGCTTCCAGGTATGAATGTGTGTGTGAATGTGAACAGGGCACTCCTGAAAAAGAGAGCATTGCTCTCAGTGAGACTCCCCCTGTATTAAAAAAAAAAAAAAAAAAAAATCGGTATGAAAACCGATACCGATATTTTCCGATATCGATAATATCGGACATCCCTACCTATGGCCCATTGATGGAAGCCTTTGCATTTTCAGTATTGCAGCATTTATGAACTTGGTGTCTGTGGTGACACAATGGGGGGCGGAGCTAACACAATAGACTCACTCTGTAGGTTACTGTAGGTTCACAGGGTGGGTGGAGCTAACACAATAGACTCACTCTGTAGGTTACTGTAGGTTCACAGGGTGGGCGGAGCTAACACAACAGACTCACTCTGTAGGTTACTGTAGGTTCACAGGGTGGGCGGAGCTAACACAATACACTCACTCTGTAGGTTACTGTAGGTTCACAGGGTGGGCGGAGCTAACACTATAGAGACAGTCCACATGTCTGGGAACGCCCACAAAATGTTAAATGGCTGACTAATGGCTGACTAACGGCTAACTAAACAAACTGACTAATGTAATAAAAATTGATTGGATTTATATAGCAACTTTCAAGACACTCAAAGCGCTTCACATATCAGGGGAGGGAGGGGGAGGGAACTCAACTCATCCACCATCGATGTGTAGCACCCACCTGGGTGATGCACGGCAGCCAGTTTGCACCAGAACGCTCACCACACATCAGCCTATCACGGTGGAGAGTTGAGGACTGAATGTGCCAATTAAGTAACAAGGGATGATTAGGTGTCCATGATTGAAGGAAGGCCTGTGTGGGAATTTAGCCAGGGCACCGGGGTTACACCCCCCAGGGCACCGGGGTTACACCCCCCAGGGCACCGGGGTTACACCCCTCAGGGCACCGGTGTTACATCCCCCAGGGCACCGGGGTTACACCCCTCAGGGCACCGGGGTTACACCCCCCAGGGCACCGGGGTTACACCCCTCAGGGCACCGGGGTTACACCCCCCAGGGCACCGGGGTTACACCCCCCAGGACACCGGGGTTACACCCCCCAGGGCACCAGGGTTACACCCCCCAGGACACCGGGGTTACACCCCCCAGGGCACCAGGGTTACACCCCTACTCTTGTGAAGAGTGCAGATGGGATCTTTAATGACCACAGAGAGTCAGGACCTCGGTTTAACGTCTCATCTGAAGGACGGTACTCACTCAGAGGACAGAGTCCCTGTCTCTGCCCTGGGGCATTGGGGAGATTATTCATCAGACCATTCAGACCAGAGGGCAAAAGCACATCTATGGACCCCAGACATTCAAATTTCGGTACAACATCTGTAATATCATCAGTGGCATCATCAATTACCGTAAATTCCGGACTATAAGCCGCGGCTTTTTTCCCGTTTTTTGGCCTTTTTTGGCCCCTGCGGCTTATATAACGGTGCGGCTTATCTATGGATTTTTTCCCCCCAAAAAAAAAAAAAAAAAAAAATCTCTCTTTTTTAGCACTCTTTCTAACCGTAAATTCCGGACTATAAGCCGCACCTTTTTTCCCGTTTTTTGGCCTTTTTTGGCCCCTGCGGCTTATATAACGGTGCGGCTTATCTATGGATTAAAAAAAAAAAAAAAAAAAAAACTCTCTTTTTTAGCACTCTTTCTAACTATAAATCCTATATAACTATAATAAGTTTTAATTTCCTCTCTTGCCCTCTTTTCACCACACTGTATGACACTGTATGACACTGTGTGCACTGTAAAAAACAACACAGGTGGTGTTGTGTTATGTTGTTTTGTTGAAATGTTAATAAATGGGAGCTTCCTCAAACAGCCATCTCTTTCCCGACAATCCCCTCTGTGCATTAACCCTTACATATGGTAATTAAACATTAAAGCACAATAAAAAAAAATACCATTAAAACACCCGCGGCTTATAGTCCGGTGCGGCTTATATAAGAAAAAAATAGTCAACTTTGCAGGTGCGGCTTATACACCGGTGCGGCTTATAGTCCGGAATTTACGGTATAAATCCACTTCTGTTTTAATTTCCTCTCTTGCCCTCTTTTCACCACACCGCGGACACTGTGTGCACTGTAAAAAACAACACAGGTGGTGTTGTGTTATGTTGTTTTGTTGAAATGTTAATAAATGGGAGCTTCCTCAAACAGCCATCTCTTTCCCGACAATCCCCTCTGTGCATGAACCCTTACATATGGTAATTAAACATTAAAACACAATAAAAAAAAAAAAAAAAAAAACATTAAAACACCCGTGGCTTATAGTCCGGTGCGGCTTATATATGTAAAAAAACAGTCAACTTTGCAGGTGCGGCTTATACTCCGGTGCGGCTTATAGTGCGGAATTTACGGTATGTCACATGTAACAGTATGCTGACCTTTTTCTCAGAATTCTGACTTTAATCTCAGTATTGTGACATCAAACTCAGAATTCTGACTTTTTCTCAGAATTCTGACTTTAATCTGATAATTCTGATTTTAATCTGATAATTCTGACTTTAATCAGAGAATTCTGACTTTAATCAGAGAATTCTGACTTTAATCTCAGAATTCTGACTTTAATCTTTAATCTCAGAATTCTGACATTAATCTCAGAATTCTAAATTTAATCTCAGAATCCTGATCCCCCCCCCCCCCCCTCAAAATGCTAACATCGATATGACTAAATGTATCTCTCTGGTGCAGGTCTGGGAGTTCAGGAGATTGGTACTGTTTGTACTTTATATACTGTGAAAACCTTTAATAAAAAAGACCTTGGTTAAAAAAATTCTAACATTAAACGCGGAATTCTGACTGAAGTCTTCTGACTTTTTCCCTCCGAATCCTAATGTTATTTTCAGAATTCTGACTTTATTCTCAGAATCCTGAGTTAAACTAAAATATTTTTTTTCACTGGGCCTAATCCTCTTCAGTAGTTTTAAATTGTGTGTGGTGGGGAAAGGAGAAGAAAAAAGAGAAGGTTTTTAAAGCTTTCGAACCACTGTGCTAAAGCGTCACATCCTGTCCTCATCATCATGGCTGTTTTCTCCTCCAATCACCAGAGGCGGCCGGCAGAGGACACCGGCGAATCGGAGGTCAGAACCTGAGAACCATCAATCAGATGTCTTCTCCGGCGGCTGCTCCCTCCTCCACAGCTGGAACCTCTGTGAGTAGAAACAGCAGAATACGGCCAGCAGGGGGCATCAGGGGGACACATAGACTGAGATAAAAAGGTTTTGGGGAAACTAGAAAAATAGGAACTAGAAAAGGCTAAATGTTCTAAATAAAAATTAAAGTGTGCTTGCTGCCCTCGCCTGTGCCCATAGACTTGGCATTCAAGATTCAAGATTTTTATTGTCACTCCGTAGTACAAGTATCACGTGTGAAATTCTTGTGCTGTAGGCTCCGTTACAACATAGTGCAAAAAATAAAAGATAAATAAATAAAAACAAGAGGCAACAAGCAATAAAGCAGTAAGACACGCCACAGACAGTGGCGTATTCACTGCCCATAGTGCAAATGGCATGAACATACTTTAAACATAATTAAACATAATAACATTCTGTTAGGTGCAAATAGCATATACCTAATTAAACATACTATTGAACATTAATCATACGTGATGGTAGCAGCTACAGTACGGTACAGTACGGCTACTACACTATTTGTATATGTTAAGGAGTCTCGTGGCCTGTGAGAAGAAACTGTCCCTCAAGCGATTTGTGCGTGCTCTTGGGACCCTGTATCTCCTCCCTGAGGGTAGCAGGGAGAACAGACTGTTGTGGGGGTGGTTTGTGTCTTTGATGATCTTCAGGGACCTCCTGAGGCACCGCTGGTTGTACAGATCTTACAGTTCTGGCAGCTAGTCACTAGTTTTGCTAAGCGGTGCAGCGTTGTGATCGTTAGCATTTTGCTCCGTAAATCCCTAAACAGCTATATTTATTTTGTCCAAACGAGAGTTTTAATAATAATGTCCTAATTTTGTTTCCCGTTTACTGAAACAGGTAAGTCCCATTGACATAGATATCTCCTTTTCAAGAGAGACCTGTGTACACAACAAGTAAACAAAACAACAAACAAACACAACTTATTTCCAGACAAAGGGAGAGAGAGAGAGAGAAATTCGTATGATTTAAAAAAAAGCATATACGAAAAAAAACTTCCACAAACTTAGTCTGACATCAGGCTAGCGATGTTGTGCAGGTCCATAACAAACAGTGGCAGAACCCTTCTGTCCAATCAGGCGGTGTGTTCTGTGTGCAGGTGTCGGGGAAACGGACGCTGGTTCTGTCCAATGAGGCGAGGAAAGAGATGGCAAAGCAGGTGAGAGCGCTGAAGGAGGAGCGGCGTGCGGCGCTGGATGCACGACACAAATACCTGATCAGCAGACTGGCAGACAGCGGGACCCTGGGGGAACCCGAGGTGGAGGACGCCCTGCTGTCCGACGACAAGGTGAGGATGCAATGTCAATTTACAACCCGACTAGTCTAAATCCATTATCATCATTACTATTCCATCTCCTTACACCTCTTTGCTTTGTCGTTATTCTTTAGCCGTCCCTGTTCCAATCATGCCTAAATCCTACATGTCATTTCACAAACACTACTTCAAACTGATCATCCCAGAGAAACTAACATGCTTTAAAACTTGAACAAGAGAAATTGGAATTGGAATTCCCCATTCAGATCTGACTTTAAGTCAATCCAGATCATCTCCTCGTACTGTATGCTACTCCATGTTGGTTTTGTGCATACTTCCTTGTGTGCAAAACTTTTTCGTTTTGTTTTTGTTGTTTGGGTTTCTTTGGCTCGTGCATGGCTGCAGCTGGACACATTTCCTTCATATTGCAGCTCTTTATACAAAATCTTGAAAGTTTTGGAAAAGGCTTGAATATTGACTGATGTAAATGTGATGATGTCACTGTCCTGCAGAACATGTATTCACCGATTCACAATTAAATCGATTTGTTTTAATCATCCCGGTTCCATGTTAAATTGTGGTACTCAAGTAAAATACAAGTACTGTACTCCCATAAAGAATACTGAAGCACAAGTAAAAAGTACCATGTGAGAAACCTACTCGAGTAAAAGTAAAAAAAAAAAAAAAAAAGTACTTGGTTAAACACTTACTCAAAGTACAAGTTACAAGTTACTTTCCGTTTTAATATTTTAGGATGTGTGGGCTAGTGCAAAATTAATAAATATGAACAATATCTCACTCCCATTGTTTTAGACAAAAAGTACTGATACTCACTGAAATCAATCATGTCACGAAGTTTTATATTGAAAACCACAAATAAAAATTTGCAGTCAATTAGCACTAGTGGATGTATTTTTTAACATGATACCAACGTGAAAGACACATGGAAGTACATGTATGTGGGAAGTGACGTTTACATCGTTTGAAACAGACACATTTATTTCCGAATGAAAATGGCGCATAGGTTGAGGCGATGTCTCGTCATAGACGCTGGGTTTGGTTAGCTGGCTCAGCCTGGCTGGGGGCGTGGTCAGGGTGGGGTAAAAACCCCCGTTCTATCCATTCAGCAGAGTAAGTATTTAGCTGCTAGCCCAGCCCAGGCAGACACGATTGGGGATTTAACCACCGCAGTGAACACAAATCTGAACAGACATCTATGTACCTGCTCTATATCCCCAAACCTGTAGTGTAGAGCCGCAGCACCGTCCTTTGGTGAGTCAGCCCAATGAGATATATGAGCGGTTTTACTCCACTCGCGCGCCGGCCGTTTAACATTTTGTGGGCGTTCCTGCACATGCCGACTGTCTCTATAAATGAGCTCTTCCACCTCGCATCGCCATTTTTAATTTGGATTGCTCTTAGGTTTTCTTCTTTGTTATTTTTTTATTTGTCTACTGTTGTTTTGTTTCCTTTCTCTTGTTTCTGTTATATTGCTACTTTGCATGAATTATTGTTATGATTGGTTTTCTAGAACAAGCATAAGCCCAGATCAGGTTCCATGTCTCTACCTGCACGTTGTGTTGTTTTTGTTGTGTCTGCTGTTCTGTTTCAAAAGAATGTGCAAATAAAAAGAAAACAAAACTAAGAATCATAACATTCAATTGAAGTTGCTTTGTTAACTGTGTGTGTGTGTGTGTGTGTGTGTGTGTGTGTGTGTGTGTGTGTGTGTGTGTGTGTGTGTGTGTGTGTGTGTGTGTGTGTGTGTGTGCGCGTGTGCGTGGGTGCGGGGTGGGCTCTGCAGTTCAGTCTGATGGAGGATTTCTTCTCTGCGAACGGATCCAAGAGGCTGATGTTCTTCTGTCAAGAAGTCACACAGGTTGTGTCTCTGACACACACACACACACACACACACACACACACACACACACACACACACACACACACACACACACACAGACACACACACACACACACACACACACACAGCTCAGAGACAACACACAGCACATCACATAACACTCTACAATCTAACTCTCTCTCTTTCTCTCCTCTATCTGTGTCTTTCCTCTCCTAATTAAATTCAGTTAATTTGAATGGCATGATTATGTATATGTTAGTATATATTCCCTAAGTTTAGTGAGCAATATTGATAACTCATAAAAACGATGATAATAGCAGTCGTAATAATACTGTAGTAATGATTACAAAAGAAATAAAATAAATTCTATATGATAGATAGATAGATAGATAGATAGATAGATAGATAGATAGATAGATAGATATGATGTATGGATATCAAATGTCCTGTCAGTGTCCCTGACCAAGGCACTGGCAAAAGAACTGGACTTGGTCCCCAGGCGCTGCACTGCTGCTGCCCACTGCTCCTAGTTCTAGGAAGGTTCCTAGTAGAGGATGGGTCAAATGCAGAGAATGAATTTCCCCATGGGGATAAATAAAGGATAACTTCACTTAACTTAACTTAACTTAAAGTCCCTGGAAACCAGAAATATTTCTTTATTATTTAGCATTTTGAGTTAATCACATCACAGGACCCTATGTTAATAAGCCACCAGCCAAATTTGAACGATGATGAACGTCGCAAAGTATATAAATTTAGGTTTGACAGCCATGGCAAAACTCATGAGATTTCATTATTTTTTAGAGTGTATTATCTCCCGCGGAATGTGTGGGCGTGTCCCATCTACAGCAGGGAAATTTCTGTCTCTCGGAGAGCGCGAGAGAGAGGGGGGGAGGGAAACGGAGAAAGAAAGAAAGAAAGAGATGAGTGCACACACCGTGTGTGTGTGTGTGTGTGTGTGTGTGTGTGTGTGTGTGTGTGTGTGTGTGTGTGTGTGTGAGTGTGTGTGTGTGTGTTCGCGCGTTGCTCCGCGGCTCTGTCTCTGTCTCTCTCTCTCTCTCTAGAGAGAGAGAGAGAGAGAGAGAGAGAGAGAGAGAGAGAGAGAGAGGTGTCGGGTTTCAGGCCATTCTCTGAGTGTGTGTGTTTGCGCGTTGCTCCGCGGCTCTGTCTCTCTCTCTCTCTCTCTCTCTCTCTCTCTCTCTCTCTCTCTCCGAGAGTTCCTTCTCTTCCCTGACTCTGTGTAGGGGGCAAGAGAGAGAGAGAGAGAGAGAGAGAGAGAGAGAGAGAGAGAGAGAGAGAGAGAGAGAGAGAGAGAGAGAGAGAGAGAGAGAGAGAGAGAGAGAGAGAGAGAGAGAGAGAGAGAGAGAGAGAGAGAGAGAGAGAGAGAGAGAGAGAGAGAGAGAGAATGGCCTGAAACCCGACACCTTGCTAATCTCACAAGCATAGTTTGGCAGACGGCACACAGAGGAGACGGACAGCAAGGGAGCGCTGTCACTGGGGGCAAAGAACGGACTTGCCATAGGTGGGTGCGGATTGCGCGCGTGTACAAAGGTTATATAGAGCTTATGACGTCATAAGCTCCTGCGTTTTAGCACCTTGCGCACTGCTTTCTTCAATGAGGAAGTACTTTTTAGAATCTTGTAGAAAAGTGGCGATTTTAAGGCTTTGGGTTGAAAGTAATGTATAATAATTTCGGAGGCACAAAATTACTAACATAAGACCCTAAATAACATAGTTAGAACGTTTTTGTGGATTTTGGTTTCCAGGGACTTTAAGACAACAAAATCCAAGGGATGACATGTAAAAGTGTGAACACTTATTTCCAACATGGTCCCTGGTCTTATAAAAACAGGACATACAGTAACACATATATAGATAGATAGATAGATAGATAGATAGATAGATAGATAGATAGATAGATAGATAGATAGATAGATAGATAGATAGATACATACATACATACATACATACATACATACATGCATACATACATACATACATACATACATACATACACACACACTGTACTAGATAGATAGATAAATAGATAGATACTCTAGAGATAACTAGGCTAGTGGTAATAATAACTCTCCTCTTTCCCTCTCTGTCTCCCCCCTCTCTATCATCTCTCTCTCTCTCTCTCTCTCTCTCTCTCTCTCTCTCTCTCTCTCTCTAGCCTCCATCATCTAGTCATCCCTCCTCCTCCTCCTCTCCGGCTCAGAGGAAACTCTTCCTCACCACAGGAAGCTCAGAGGTAAACTCACAGGAAGAATAGATGTATGTCAGATGTGAATTAGCAGACATGTCACAAGCAGACATGTCTCATCACAGAACTAAAAGCAGGAAGAAACTAGAACGACCACAACACAGATATATGCCTCAGCCAACAAGTGAGCAGTCAACCTCCATGTCTGTCCAGACTTTGATGTTTGAGCCAAATGTGACGAAATTCAGTCAAGGCGTTCCTGAGATATTGCGTTAACGAGCTTGAAAATGGCGTTTGTGAGGTCACAGTGACCTTAGTCTCGCTGGCCAGCCTCCCCTCCCTACCGGGAGATGAGTCTGGCGCCGCAGGTCTCCATAGTGGCATTGCGATGGGCGGCGCTTAGCGGCAGTGCCCTTGGAAAATAGTTTCCAACAATCCAATTTACCATTTTCAGTGTGTAGCAATGAGCTAGCGTGTAGGTTTCTGCCGTTAGCTTGCTAGCTAGTTAGCGTTGTTGTTTTCACTGAGGCGGCAGGGCACTGTTTACAGCGACACACAGGGAGGAGGGAGCGGAAGCTGCTCTGATTGACATGGTCAGAGCCAATGACAGAGCTTGTAATAGAGACAGTCCGCATTTCTGGGAACGCCCACAAAATGTTAAACGGCTGGCGCGCGAGTGGGGTAAAACCGCCGATATATCTCATGGGCTGACTCACCAAAAGACGGTGCTGCGGCTCTAAACTACATGTTTGGGGGTTCTAGAGCAGAACACAAGACGTCTGCTCAGATGTGCGTTTACTGCGGTGGTTAAATCCCCGATCGTGTCTGCCTGGGCTGGGCTATCAGCTAAATTCTAACTTTGCTGAATGCAACCTATAAGCCGGGAGCGGACATCCGGCAGCGACTGAAACAGTCGCTCCAATGGGGAGCAGCTGTAGAGCAGGGGAGGGCTTATCCCAGTTGCCTGTTTCCGTGCAGCCAGACTCCTCTCACGGAAGGGAGAGGAGGCTGGCCAGCGAGACTAGATGTGAATTCATCCTTCATTGCCACACTATTCAGCTTTATTTTCCTGAGGGAGGTTTGGTTTGCAGCCAGGGTTTAAAATCTCCATATAAAACAGAAAAAATATTGGGGGAAAAAACATATATATTTGTTTTTTCTGCTTTCCCCAAAATTTCAACAAACCTTTATGGCATATTATTACAATACAACAATACTGGTGTTGACAGTGTTGACAGTCTAATGGCCCAATTCCACCGCAGGTAATAGCGCGGTCCCGCTCCGCTCGACTCGATAAATGGTCTCATTCCACCGGTAAAAACCGGCCCAGCCCGGTTTGATTTGGGGCTGAGTCGTGCTACTTTTAGTACCTGCCTCGTCTGGGTTCTATTCTGCGAACCCGGGTTCATACGGTGACGTGAAAACATTGTAGACGACTGATTGGTCAGGCAGAATCGTGTTTACTCGTCTATCCTACTGACTGTCAATGCAGCGCTGCATACCACTTTTGTGTTGCTGCCTTCGCCTCTGGTGAAATAAAATCGTAGCGGTGGTTTCAATTGTCCAAAAGTCCGCTGCTCTCAGGAAAGCGATTGTGTAGTTGAGTGCTGCGTCGGCTCCGCTAGGCCGCAGGCGCTTTGGTGAAGCCGCGGTCTTGCCTGGCCGCCGGGGTAGAGGCTTCACTCTAGCGCAACCCCCGTCCCTCGCGCGGTCCCTCGTGCAGCGCATGTGAGTTTTGACTAACAACAAAGTGATATCCATTCTCCTGGTCGATTGTCACATTTGCCCATGTACACTGTAACACCCGCCCAACATGCTGTGATGCTATGAGCTGGCTGCTCAGGCCAGGATCAAGGACTGTGGTCATGCCAGCACTGCTCTCTCTCTCTCTCTCTCTCTCTCTCACACACACACACACACACACACACTGTAGGTCATTTAGAGGCACCAGTATTTCATAAACAGTTTAAAAGTTCTGTGTATGGATTTAATTGTAACGTTATATGTTATAGCCTACTTCGGAACATGGGCGGAGGGCAGATATGCGGTCGCTATGACGACCAGGTGTGGGCGGGGGCAGATGAACGGCGGTCGAAGCAGAACGTCCATCGAGTTGAAACAAGTAGAGCCGAGTGGTGACGGGCTGTGCAGGGCTGTAAAATGTGGTGGAATTGAGCCAATAGAAGATGCCAAATCATTCAAAAACAATAAGCATTTTGCTTTTAGGAGCATTATGCCAGCGTGCAGCGCTGTTCCAAAACGTGTCAACGTGTGTCATTGCCTGGGAAACGCACATCCCATAATACAACTGTTCGCATCGCATCCCATAGTAGTATGATCATACTTGGGATGCCATTGCGAACAGGTTAGCTAAAAGTTTAGCGTCGCAAGCGAGGGCCCCCACCGTTGCGGTCGGGCTATGTTTCGAAATCCTTCCAGGCCTGAACATTTTTCTAGGGGTAAACACTGAACATGGAGTCAAGACATTAGATAAAATACATTAAAACCTACAAATAAGTACAAACAGATGACGGCCAGTAGAGGGAGTCTGACATGTTGAAAGCAGAGGAGTGGGTCTCAGTGTTGCAGTATAAAGTGCTGAGTGTTCACCATAGACTCGTGTTTTGAAGCCTCGAGGTTGGCTATGCTGTCACTCATGCACCAAAGCAAATCGTCTATTTGACTCTGAATGGGAGCATAATGTACTAAATGAACATCAGGCTGTATTGAAGAAGACTTGAAACTAGAGATTGAGATCATAAACTCATTTGGAAAGTGTTGACTGAGGTAATGATGTGTGTGTTTTTGACGGAAGTCAGTCAGTCTGTTTTGGCAAGATGAGAGATTGTACTTTCTCTACTGAGCTAGTAACCAGACTTCTTTTGCAGCCAGTGGAGTCGCCCCCTGCAGGCCATTCGAAATACCGTAAAACTTCAAATAAGAGCCCGTCGCCCGGGGCGTTTCAGACCAGGCGTCTATAAGGGACCGGCATCTATTTGGTATTCGTTTAATTCTTTTTGCACAGAATTCTTGCACTGCAAAGATTGGAAAGTATCAAATTGCTTATTTAAACCAGTATGAGAGTACTTAGTACACACAGGAGGGTAGCTACAGGCAGTTTTGAACATGCCTAGTATTGTAGAGTACGGATTGGAACAAAGAAAACCAACTGAGATGTCCTTCATCTCGCTACCAGTTCATTACATTACGTCATTTGGCAGACGCTTTTATCCAAAGCGACTTACAATAACACATTTTTGCCAGCAATAGAGCAATCAACTATGCAACACAGTCTATGACAACTACAACATCTGAAGGAATAGTGGTAAAGTTAAGTTAGTAATTTTTTTTTTTTTTAGTTAGTTCAAGAAGGGCCCAGATGGAGCATGAAAAGGTGAAAGGTCTTTTCCGAAAGATCGGCAGTGATTCAGCCGTCCTGACTGAAGGTGGAAGCTCATTCCACCATTGAGGTGCCAGGGACGAGAAGAGTCGCGATCGGGATGAGCGACTTTTTAGCCCCCGTAGCGAAGGAGGGGCGAGGCGTCCTGCACTAGTGGAGGAGCGAAGGGAGCGGTGAGAGGTTTGGAACCTGACCATAGATTGCAGGTACAGAGGAGCTGTCTGGTGTACTGCCCTGTAGGGTAACCTCTCCACCGCTGCCATGTCCTTATGGAAACCAGACAGCGTCTCCAGTCTAAAGACCCAATTATACTCTAGTCTACGTTAAAGACGGAGACAGACAGAGCCTTCTGTTTCTACTCTGCGTTAATTTCGTGTGTATTTCTGTCCGTCCTCTGAAAGCTTGCGGATACGCATGAAACGGAGCAGAACCACACACACACTCACACATTTGACTCTCTACTGCCCACTGGTGAATGTATTGCTTAACATGATACCAACGTGAAAGCCCCATGGAATTATGTGGGCAGTGAGGATTACACCGTTTGAAACGGACGCATTTACTTTCATATGAAAATGGAGAATAAATGAGTCATAACACGTCGACTCCATCCGTACGTCCGTACAGTCCATAGCATCAAATATGAAATAATCAGTTATGTATAAAGAAACCATAAAACTGTCTGACGCGGAAGAAAGTACAATCTCTCGTCTTGCCAAACCAGACTGACTGACTTCCGTCAAAAACACACACACATCATTACCGTAAGTGACTGTAATGAAAAAGTACCCGGCGTCTATTTGGGACCGCCGTTTATTTACCAAAACATGGAGCCAGACCCGGCGTCTATAAGGGACCGGTGTCTATTTGGGACTCAGCGTTTATTTGAAGTTTTTATGGTAATGCAGGTTAAATTTACTTCTGCGTTGGCTTCACAAACTGAGCGAGGAGCTAGCCCACTGGTGTTAAGAGAAGCAGTTCACATTAGCAAGATGAACAGGGTTAAAGTGAAGGAACGTGACAGTTAAAAACACACAGCAGATCAGTTTTCTCTATTGTCTGCCTGCCTGCTGACAGCTGACTGAGTGTGTTGTGTTGCTATGGGAGGAAAGCCTGCTGACAGCTTTCTGCTGCTTTGTTAGCAAGGAAACACAAAACACAGCAGGTTTGTATGGAGCTGTCTATCACCGAGCTACCTAACCTAGCTACCTGGTCTGAATGTAGGTTTGTATGGAGATGTCTATCACCGAGCTACCTACGTAGCTACCTGGTCTGAATGTAGGTTTGTATGGAGCTGTCTATCACCGAGCTACCTACGTAGCTACCTGGTCTGAATGTAGGTTTGTATGGAGCTGTCTATCACCGAGCTACCTACGTAGCTACCTGGTCTGAATGTAGGTTTGTATGGAGCTGTCTATCACAGAGCTACCTACGTAGCTACCTGGTCTGAATGTAGGTTTGTATGGAGCTGTCTATCACCGAGCTACCTACGTAGCTACCTGGTCTAAATGTAGGTTTGTATGGAGCGGTCTGTCACCGAGCTACCTACGTAGCTACCTGGTCTGAATGTAGGTTTGTATGGAGCGGTCTATCACCGAGCTACCTACGTAGCTACCTGGTCTGAATGTAGGTTTGTATGGAGCAGTCTGTCACCGAGCTACCTACGTAGCTACCTGGTCTGAATGTAGGTTTGTATGGAGCTGTCTATCACCGAGCTACCTACGTAGCTACCTGGTCTGAATGTAGGTTTGTATGGAGCTGTCTATCACCGAGCTACCTAACGTAGCTACCTCGTCTGAATGTAGGTTTGTATGGAGCTGTCTATCACCGAGCTACCTACGTAGCTACCTGGTCTGAATGTAGGTTTGTATGGAGCTGTCTATCACCGAGCTACCTACGTAACTACCTGGTCTGAATGTAGGTTTGTATGGAGCTGTCTATCACCGAGCTACCTAACGTAGCTACCTGGTCTGAATGTAGGTTTGTATGGAGCTGTCTATCACCGAGCTACCTACGTAGCTACCTGGTCTGAATGTAGGTTTGTATGGAGCGGTCTGTCACCGAGCTACCTACGTAACTACCTGGTCTGAATGTAGGTTTGTATGGAGCTGTCTATCACCGAGCTACCTACGTAGCTACCTGGTCTGAATGTAGGTTTGTATGGAGCTGTCTATCACCGAGCTACCTACGTAACTACCTGGTCTGAATGTAGGTTTGTATGGAGCTGTCTATCACCGAGCTACCTACGTAGCTACCTGGTCTGAATGTAGGTTTGTATGGAGCTGTCTATCACCGAGCTACCTACGTAGCTACCTGGTCTGAATGTAGGTTTGTATGGAGCTGTCTATCACCGAGCTACCTACGTAGCTACCTGGTCTGAATGTAGGTTTGTATGGAGCGGTCTGTCACCGAGCTACCTACGTAGCTACCTGGTCTGAATGTAGGTTTGTATGGAGCTGTCTATCACCGAGCTACCTACGTAGCTACCTGGTCTGAATGTAGGTTTGTATGGAGCTGTCTATCACCGAGCTACCTACGTAGCTACCTGGTCTGAATGTAGGTTTGTATGGAGCTGTCTATCACCGAGCTACCTACGTAACTACCTGGTCTGAATGTAGGTTTGTATGGAGCTGTCTATCACCGAGCTACCTAACGTAGCTACCTGGTCTGAATGTAGGTTTGTATGGAGCTGTCTATCACCGAGCTACCTACGTAGCTACCTGGTCTGAATGTAGGTTTGTATGGAGCGGTCTGTCACCGAGCTACCTACGTAACTACCTGGTCTGAATGTAGGTTTGTATGGAGCTGTCTATCACCGAGCTACCTACGTAGCTACCTGGTCTGAATGTAGGTTTGTATGGAGCTGTCTATCACCGAGCTACCTACGTAACTACCTGGTCTGAATGTAGGTTTGTATGGAGCTGTCTATCACCGAGCTACCTACGTAGCTACCTGGTCTGAATGTAGGTTTGTATGGAGCTGTCTATCACCGAGCTACCTACGTAGCTACCTGGTCTAAATGTAGGTTTGTATGGAGCTGTCTATCACCGAGCTACCTACGTAGCTACCTGGTCTGAATGTAGGTTTGTATGGAGCGGTCTGTCACCGAGCTACCTACGTAGCTACCTGGTCTGAATGTAGGTTTGTATGGAGCTGTCTGTCACCGAGCTACCTACGTAGCTACCTGGTCTGAATGTAGGTTTGTATGGAGCTGTCTATCACCGAGCTACCTACGTAGCTACCTGGTCTGAATGTAGGTTTGTATGGAGCGGTCTGTCACCGAGCTACCTACATAGCTACCTGGTCTGAATGTAGGTTTGTATGGAGCTGTCTACCACCGAGCTACCTACGTAGCTACCTGGTCTGAATGTAGGTTTGTATGGAGCTGTCTATCACCGAGCTACCGACGTGGCTACCTGGTCTGAATGTAGGTTTGTATGGAGCTGTCTATCACCGAGCTACCTACATAGCTACCTGGTCTGAATGTAGGTTTGTATGGAGCTGTCTATCACCGAGCTACCTACGTAGCTACCTGGTCTGAATGTAGGTTTGTATGGAGCTGTCTATCACCGAGCTACCGACGTGGCTACCTGGTCTGAATGTAGGTGACAGAGAAAGAGTTGGTGTGAGATGTCCTCAAGGTAGCATCACACGCCGCAGACAGCCAGGCGGAGTTTCCCCCCGCCATACTGCATTTAGAAAATTCCCTGAAATGGAGGGTGGCAGGGGAATGTGTGTGTGTGTGTGTGTGTGTGTGTGTGTGTGTGTCTGTGTGTGTGTCTGTGTGTCTGAGCT
Organism: Poromitra crassiceps; assembly: GCF_964638095.1. Classification (NCBI taxonomy): domain Eukaryota; kingdom Metazoa; phylum Chordata; class Actinopteri; order Beryciformes; family Melamphaidae; genus Poromitra; species Poromitra crassiceps. The sequence continues at coordinate 14,524,009 of NC_139624.1, forward strand.
AATGTTTGAATATGACTGTCTAGCTGTCAACTCGAGGCTCACATTGAAGTATAATTCAAGTTTTAGCTCGACTTGGCTAGCTAATAGCCTGACATCGCCAGATGCAAATGTGATGGTCGCGACCCTAAGGTTGGGAACCACTGCCTTAAACCCAAGGTTGTTGTCCGATGAACCGGCCTACTATATTTGTGTTCTTAATTGCGTAATTTCCAATACAAGCCTTTTTTTTATTTTTTTTATGCCAGAGCCTGTCATTTCTGATCTTCCAGATGTGTAATTACGGGTTTCCACCCATAGCCACAGCAGAGAGGGCGCTGTTTCCCCGCTGGGAAGCAGAAGAACAACAACTGCCATTTTCAATGGAAAAGACAGGCCGAGACAGGCTCTGGCATGACAAAAACAGCTCGGTATTGGAAACTACGCAATATTTAAGAACACGAATAGCCTGGTTTGGTTGACAACAATCTTGGGTTTAAGGCAAGTACTGTTTTATTGTGACCACATGTATGAAAAAGTAGGGCCTTTGAGAATGGATCCACAGTGGAATTCCGGGGGTATAGTGTTGTGTGAGACTATGATATGGTAGGAGTAGTCGAAAGGCTAGAGGTATTTGAACGGTTTTCCCTGAGTGTTCTTCATATTTTAAATGTAAATGATCTCTTCCTGTGTTTGATCTATGTGTGAAAGGCAGTGAAACAAAACCAAATGAAACGAAATGAGACGAGATGAAACACTAAACTAAGCTTTTTCTGTCATATCCAGCCTTTACTGGGGAAGTGTCTGTTCTTCCTGAGAACCACAGACAAGGCCATCACCACCGCTAACGTACAGCAGGTCAGTACTGAGCCCTCATTATCCAACAGTCAAGATGATCTCAATGTTCACATTGAGAGCAAACGATGCAGTAAATCTATGATTTATGGGCTTTTCCAAATGTTTTTGAAATAAAGAAATGCATTCGTTTTTCAAATTCACAGTGTTTACATGTGTTTTTGGTATGTACACAATTTGATTATCGTAGAAATTTGTTTTTAGGCAGATCATACTGTATCGACATCGGTAAATATTGGTTATCGGCCATATAACAGCAATGTTAATATCGGTTATCGGACACATTTTTCATATCGCTGCATCCCTATTTACATGTACACGAATGGCCCATTTCCACCACTGGTATTAGCGCGGCCCCGCCCAGCTCGTCTCGCTTTTTTGTCTCATTCCACCGATCAAAAACCTGGACAGCCCGGGTTGAGTCGGGTTGAGTCGGTGTTGAGTCGTGGTCGTTTTGGTCCCTGCTTTGTTGAGGTTCCAGTCGGTACCATACTGTGACGTGAAAACACTGCAGACGACTGATTGGTCAGGCAGAATCGTGTTTACTGTATCTACTGTCAATGCTGGATACCAGTTTAGTGGGGCTTACGTTCTCTTCTGTTATTTCCATCAGTCTTCACCAGAGCCAAAGGCTCGATCTCCTTGCTCAGCTTTAACATGACGTGGTTTTCAATTGTTTTGAGAGAGAAAAAGTCCCCTCCTCGGGAAGCCCTTTGTAGTTGTGTGCTACGTCGGCTCCGCTAGGCCGGAGGCGGGGGTTTAGCGAAGCCGCGGTCTTGCCTGGTGAGTTGCCGCCGGGGTAGTGGCTTCCCTTCTCCCCGTAGCGCAACTCCCGTCCCCCGCGCAGCGCATGCATGTGAGTTTGAGTAACAACAAAGTGATATCCATTCTCCTGGCCGATTGTCACATTTGCCCATGTACACTGTAGGTCATTTAGAGGCACCAGTATTTCATAACCAGTTTAAAAGTTCTGTGTATGGATTTAATTTTAACGTTATACGTTATAGCCTACTTGGGCTATGGGCGGAGGGCAGATATGCGGTCACTATGACGACCAGGTGTGGGAGGCGAGTAAACTTGCTATGGAAGCAGAGTCTATCAAGTAGAGACGAGTAAGACCAGGTTGAGTAGAGCTGTACTGTGCTGTTATATGTGGTGGAAATGAGCCATAATAAACCAATCATCGGATTTCTAGAGTTACCTGATTATAAAGGCCATTACTGGATTATGAGAAATCCGATAAACAGACCTAGGTTTTTGCCGAATCATGCCCAGGAGGTGAACCTGGGCATGCTGGACTCCAGTCTGTCCAAACCGTCCAAACCAGCAACCTTACAACAAGCAGCCCTCTGACACTGAAAGCTCAATTTAGCTCAAGAATAAATATGTATACAGATACAGACGGACCCTTCTGTCCCTATACTCTGTGTTCATTTTCTCTCTATTTGTGCACATTTTCTGAAAGCTTACGGATATGAAACCACATGCACTCACACTTTTGACTCTCTACTCCCCTCTAGTGGATGCATTGCTTAACATTAGGGTTGTCACAATACACTCAGTTCACGATACGATACGATACACGATATTGGGTTCACGATAACGATGCGATACGATATTTTAACACTATTTTTTTGCGATCGATTTGTAAGTTGAGGGGGCATCCTCCACGCTAATTTGAGTAATTTCACCATTTTCATCCTCCGTGTCTGTAACGTCCCTCGTCTGTTCAAACAAAGCAATGAAAAGGAGAGCGAGCATGTAATCAGATGCAGATCAGTGCCACCATGTTCAGCTTCTTTTTCTCGTGATATGAGATTTCATGTCAACGATACATATTGTCACGTTTTTGATATCGCGATATATTGTGGGACGATATATTGTGACATCCCTACTTAACATGATTCCAACATAAAGGACGGATGGAAGTATGTAGGCTAGTATCTCTAATCTTTCTTTCTTTCTTTCTGCTGGGCCTGTTGACAGGAGGTGACCCTGGGCATGCTGGACTGCAGTGACCACAGCGTTCTGCACAGCCTGGAGACTCTCCTGTCTCACATCATGTTACCAGCCCTCCACTCACTGCAGGTAGGCCCTACACAAGCCCCCAGCAACAGCTCTCCTCCGTGCAGCAAATTGAACGTGGTGGCCAAGTTCGGTATTGCAAGTCACGTGACACCCTGCAGCCCAGTAACATAAATTCCCGTCCACTTACATGGGGAAGGCAGCAGCTGTAACACTCAAAGTCAAAACTGTCTTTTGATGATCAGGTTTTATATTATGGGTCAATTTGTCTTCAGAACCCACCAGGAGGCGTTTTGTGGAGCTCCCTCTCTCTCTGTGGCTCTGGCCACGATATCTCTGGGCCTGGGCTCGCTCCTGAACCAAGGGCGCGGGAAGCTGGGTGCAGTGGGTGCTGCAGCACCCCCTGGTGGCAAGAGATGTAAAAAAAAAAAAAAATTTTTTTTTTTTACAGTGCACCTGAACGCAACATGCAAAATACCCGCTGAATAAGTGTCCAAATGTTCATGTAATTCTGGCCAACAGGCGCGGACTGCATAATCGGGCACGTCGGGCAAATGCCCGGTGGCCTGGCCTGGCCTGGCCTGGCCTGGCCTGGCCTGGCCTGGCCTGCAAAAAAAAGAAAAAAAAATTGTGCCCCCAGTCAGGCCACTCACTGAACAGCAGGCCAGGCACCGCCTACTGGTTTACTAGTGGTTTTATTACTTTATTCAGGGTTAAAGTGGGTGCATCTCATTGTAAAATTGGACTCGGCCCAAATCTGGCTTCAAACGGCCCAAATCTGGCTTCAAACGGCCCAAATTGGGCTTCAAACGGCCCAAATTGGGCTTCAAACGGCCCAAATTTTTCGCCGCCGCCCTTTGGACGCCGGCACGCGCGTCGGCCCGTATCGGCCTGGCCTGCTTGGTATCTAATGCCCAGCCTGAATTAGAATCCCAGTCCGCCCCTGCTGGCCAATACTCCACTTCTGTTATAACATTTCAGTCTGGAAGATATAATCTTTATGACTAAAAGGCTAAATGAATAGCTTAGAAAATGAATAGCCCCGGGGGCCCATGGTACTATTAATCCGGCCCTGGATATATGGGAGGAATAGCAGGTAGGCTATCACTGTCCCCGATTCCTGATGGTAAATTGAGTAATGCTGCAGAGAAGAGGAGAAGACACTGAATAATGACATCACAACAGTATAATCCTAATGTTAATTTAAAATTGAATATTCCTCTAAATATGGCTAAAAGTCCAAAAAGGGTGGGAGAGAGAATGAGGATTCCAACACAGCAGTGGGAGCAAGTGGTGACATGGAGGTGAGTGAGAAAAGGTGACTGAATAATGACACAACAGTCTAATCTTAATGTTAATATTCCTCTAATCTGGCGACAAAGTGAGGTGACAAAGTCCCCCCCAATGTTGAATCGGTGGCTACGGCCTTGCAGCACCCCCTACCTAAAAGTACTTCCAGCGCCACTGTCCTGAACGTAAGCACACGTCACATGATGGAAGAAAAACCCCTTCAAAATGCTTCATGTGCTGGTGAGCAGCTTAGTTATATAGAAGCTCCTTGCTACAGCCTGGAGACTCTTCTGGCTCACATCATGTTAGCGGCCCTCCGCTCACTGCAGGTAGGCCTCCCCACCACCAGGTGCTGCTGCTTACAGGTGACAGGGATCAATGGCTGTTTTCATTGGTTCGTGAACAACTTGAATGAACAATGTGGGGTTTTTTTTTAGTCCATGATTAATCCCTTCTGGTGTTGATCAGTGGTACGTGTGAGTTTAAATGTGAACACGTGATAATAACTGTAAACAAAATAAAATAAATACAAACGCGCAGGCGAGACAAAGAAACCAGACGAATAAAGGCAAGTTTTAATAGGATAAAAACTTGGAAGCGCATCATGAGTTTAATTTCAACTTCAATAAATTCAGTCATTCCAGACAAATTCAGAAAATATAATTTAAATTCGGTTGTCTCCTGGAACAAATCTCATCACTTAGTCATTTACACAAACACAAGATCTCAAGACTTTAGAAATATTTCCAAGTCATCAAAGTACAAGTCATCAAGTCCTAAGTCACCAGAACCCAAGGTAAGTCTCCAGTCTTCTCTTCACCCATCAAGTCTCTCTCTCTCCCCTCTCTCTCTCTCACTCTCTCTCCTCTCTCTCTCTCTCTCTCACTCTCTCTCTCCTCTCACTCTCTCTCTCTCCCCTCTCTCTCTCTCCTCTCACTCTCTCTCACTCCCCTCTCTCTCTCCTCTCACTCTCTCACTCTCTCTCACTCACTCTCTCTCCTCTCACTCTCTCTCCTCTCACTCTCTCCTCTCACTCTCTCACTCTCTCTCACTCACTATCTCTCCTCTCACTCTCTCTCTTTCTCCTCTCACTCTCTCTCTCCTCTCACTCTCACTCTCCTCTCTCTCTCTCTCTCTCCTCTCACTCTCTCACTCTCTCTCACTCACTCTCTCTCCTCTCACTCTCTCTCTCTCTCTCTCTCTCTCTCCTCTCACTCTCTCTCACTCCTCTCTCTCTCTCCTCTCACTCTCTCACTCTCTCTCACTCACTCTCTCTCCTCTCACTCTCTCTCTCCGCTCACTATCTCTCTCCTCTCACTCTCTCTCCTCTCACTCACTCTCTCTCCTCTCACTCTCTCTCTCCTCTCACTCTCTCTCTCCTCTCTCTCTCTCTCACTCACTCTCCTCTCTCTCTCTCTCTCTCTCTCCTCTCACTCTCTCTCACTCTCTCTCTCTCTCTCTCTCCTCTCACTCTCTCTCCTCTCACTCGCTCTCTCTCCTCTCACTCTCTCTCCTCTCACTCTCTCTCTCCTCTCTCTCTCACTCACTCTCCTCTCTCTCTCTCTCTCTCTCTCTCCTCTCACTCTCTCTCACTCTCTCTCTCTCTCTCACTCTCTCTCTCTCTCTCTCTCTCTCTCCTCTCACTCTCTCTCCTCTCTCTCTCTCTCTCTCTCTCTCTCTTCCACCCTCTCCCTCCAGACTTGGGGCAGTGTGAAGGACGGCCCCTCCTGTCCAGATGTGCAGTCCTTCCTGTCGTCTGTGGGTCAGTTTGTCAGTAACCTGAGCTCGCTCAGAGTCAGCATGGAGGCCAAGTTCCAGCTGCAGGGGGCGGAGCTTCCTGCTGCCATCACTCACCTGAGCAGCCCAGCAGATTACACTGCAGCAGGTGCTGTAAACAGATTCTACATGGCTGTTTCTCAACCCCTGGGATGGGCCGCAAGCGCCCTCTAGTGGGCAGTAAAACGGTGCCAAAACGCTCCTATGTACATGGTGTGACTCGTGCATTCACCACGTTATGAAAGGATAATGTCAAATTATGAGACATTGTAATTTTCAAAGTAAATCCATAGCCGGAGCTACTTTCCTGACAAAACCGGAAGTTCTAGGCTATGTATTTGCTTTGAAAGTTACAGTGTCTCATAACTTTACATGATTATTTCATAATGTGGTCACAACATGTACATAAGAGTACATAGGAGTGTTTTGGCACTGTTGGAATAATGTATTTGGTGACTTAACAGGCTGTTTCGCAGATACCAGTCATTGTGCTAAGCTAACTAGCAGGAGGGGCACGTCACTACTTTCTACTGCACCCACAGAGAAGAGAAGAGCATCTATCTCCTCATCTTACTACAGTAGTATCGGGAATATGGCAAATAGGCAAAAACTCCCAAAAATGTTGGCGTGTTCCTTTAACGCCGCCTACAGACAGTCATATTTGAGTCATTTTATAAGTTGATTGCAGGCCACACACACACATGGCTCTAATGAACCCTGGGTACGACATCAAGTTTGATTTGTGTAGACGATGTACGATGAGGACACCTACTGGATCGCAGGTGAGACGCGCTGAGCGTCTCACCTGCGCGTAGAGATAAACAATACAGCTAAACAAGAATGGAGCCGTTACAAAGTGGAACCTGTGTGTCTGGAAAGACATTAATAGAGGAGGAGGAGGAGAATGTGGACCCTCTCGTGGCTAGGGAACAGAGGCCAGCATGGACCCGCTCATGGCTAGGGAACAGAGGCCAGCATGGACCCTCTCGTGGCTAGGGAACAGAGGCCAGCATGGACCCTCTCGTGGCTAGGGAACAGAGGCCAGCATGGACCCACTCGTGGCTAGGGAACAGAGGCCAGCATGGACCCTCTCGTGGCTAGGGAACAGAGGCCAGCATGGACCCTCTCGTGGCTAGGGAACAGAGGCCAGCATGGACCCGCTCGTGGCTAGGGAACAGAGGCCAGCATGGACCTGCTCGTGTCTAGGGAACAGAGGCCAGCATGGACCCTCTTGTGGCTAGGGAACAGAGGCCAGCATGGACCCTCTTGTGGCTAGGGAACAGAGGCCAGCATGGACCCGCTCGTGGCTAGGGAACAGAGGCCAACATGGACCCACTCGTGGCTAGGGAACAGAGGCCAGCATGGACCCTCTTGTGGCTAGGGAACAGAGGCCAGCATGGACCCTCTCGTGGCTAGGGAACAGAGGCTAACATGGACCCACTCGTGGCTAGGGAACAGAGGCCAGCATGGACCCACTCGTGGCTAGGGAACAGAGGCCAGCATGGACCCTCTCGTGGCTAGGGAACAGAGGCCAGCATGGACCCACTCGTGGCTAGGGAACAGAGGCTAACATGGACCCACTCGTGGCTAGGGAACAGAGGCCAGCATGGACCCTCTCGTGGCTAGGGAACAGAGGCCAGCATGGACCCTCTCGTGGCTAGGGAACAGAGGCTAACATGGACCCTCTCGTGGCTAGGGAACAGAGGCTAACATGGACCCACTCGTGGCTAGGGAACAGAGGCTAACATGGACCCACTCGTGGCTAGGGAACATAGGCTAACATGGACCTGCTCGTGGCTAGGGAACAGAGGCTAACATGGACCTGCTCGTGGCTAGGGAACAGAGGCCAACATGGACCCACTCGTGGCTAGGGAACAGAGGCTAACATGGACCCGCTCGTGGCTAGGGAACAGAGGCTAACATGGACCTGCTCGTGGCTAGGGAACAGAGGCCAACATGGACCCGCTCGTGGCTAGGGAACAGAGGCTAACATGGACCCACTCGTGGCTAGGGAACAGAGGCTAACATGGACCTGCTCGTGGCTAGGGAACAGAGGCCAACATGGACCCACTCGTGGCTAGGGAACAGAGGCCAACATGGACCCACTCGTGGCTAGGGAACAGAGGCTAACATGGACCCACTCGTGGCTAGGGAACAGAGGCTAACATGGACCTGCTCGTGGCTAGGGAACAGAGGCCAAAATGGGGATGCCAGTTTTGCGGGAGAGCTTGAGTTAACATCAACTATTTATTAGCCTCTACTAGCATGTAGCGGCTATACTGATATGATCATGCAGCATTTCTATTGGTTGTTATCAGATGTAGCTGTCGCCCTCAATTTCTGACAGTGTCAGAATTCGTCCTAGGCTATCTTTGTCCACAGACTGTCACAACGGCCGCAGGACCAGCGTTTTTGTAGCCACGACCAAAGAGATCTCCAGGATTCCTTCACGTTGGTGATCTTTCGTCCGGAACAGCCCGAAATCACACAGTGTGTCAAAGGCAGAAGAAGTACTGAGACATAGTCAACATGAGAGTGCATTGGAAGAGCAGTGCAGAAACACCATTGAGGCTGAGGGACTCAGATGGAGACTAAGTTACTTGTTGTAATCTTGACTGACAGCCCGTTCTTCTCCTCTCAGCCAATAACAGCGAGCTGGTGGAGCGTCTGGAGGGCGTGGTCTCGGTGTGGACCAATCAGATCAAGCAGGTTCTGACGGAGAGCGAGCAGATGAGGAAGGAGGCAGATGACGTGGGACCATCAGCTGAGCTGGAGCACTGGAAGAGACGCATGATCACTTTCAACAGGTACGTACACACCTGGAAGTCTGCATAGTCACTGTCAAACTGACACACACACACACACACACACACATTTGGATTAGCTTAACCCCTGTTCACACGCAGAGATTTAACTCTTAGCCCAAGGCTAACAATGCATCTGTTGGCCCAGGGTTTACATGTCTGAATATTCTATTGTAATATTAGAAAACTCAAGGCTAACAGCTCCCTTAGTCCCAGGCGAATCCCAGGCTAAATTGTGTGTGTGTGTGTGTGTGTGTGTGTGTGTGTGTGTGTGTGTGTGTGTGTGTGTGTGTGTGTGTGTGTGTGTGTGTGTGTGTGTGTGTGTGTGTGTGTGTGTGTGTGTGTGTGTGTGTGTGTGTGTCAGTCTGATGGAAGAGGTAAAGCGTCCGCTGGTGAAAAGGACTCTGGGAGTTCTGCAGGTCGCCAAGTCCAGAATGCTGCGTACTTGGAGGGAGCTGGTCAGACACACACACACACACATTCACACACACACACACACACACACAAATACACATTCCAACAGCGCCAGAAACTCTCACATGTACATGTTGTGACTTGTGTACTCACCACGCGATGAAATAATAATCCAAAGTTACGGGAAACGGTAAATACATAGCGAGAACTAACGGCCGGGACACACATCTTGCGTGTACCTACCTAGTGCGTGTGCGTGGCGTGGGGGCTGCGGCTGGCACGCCCGCGGCATCCACACAGGCAGCGTGGCTGCTGCGTTGCAGCTGCGCGCTGCTGTCTGTCTGCCAACTCTCTTCCTATAGAGTTTACCTTTTATTAAATTTGCTATAAACAATACAATGATGATTTTAACTGAAGATCGCTTGGGCTCACTTCAGAATCGAGGCAGTATTGATTTGTGTGTGTGTGTGTGTGTGTGTGTGTGTGTGTGTGTGTGTGTGTGTGTGTGTGTGTCTGTGTGTCTGTGTGTGTGTGGTGGGGAGGGGAGGACCGAAGCCACGTTGTAGCCTATGTGGTTTTCAGAGGGCAGGAGAACTGCAGCTGTGAGCTCATCCTCCCCTCTCAAATCAAAACGAGCCTTGATTGGCTGTGGCTGCCCCTGTAAAATATCATTTTAATGTCTATTTGTGTCTATTTGTGTAGAGACACGCTAGAGACACGCGCGCGGTAAGCAGAAAATATAGGCGTCGCTTCTATTCTCTAGATGAAGCGCGTCTCACGCCTCGCAAGACACGCGCCTGAGACGCGCGTCTGATGCCGGTGGTGTGGCTGCTGTAACCTGTTAACATGGGCGCCGAAATGAAAATCAACAGGTAACGCCACGCAGACGCCACGCAAACGCACAGCAGACGCAAGATGTGTGTCCCGGCCGTAACAAAGAGGGTTCCCTCTCTAACCAAACTTACTTCCTCGTTTGCCTGAGGCGCATGTGTGTGTGTGCATGCACACACATGCGCCTCCATGTGTGCCTCAGGGAAATGAGGAAGTAACTTTGGTTTCAGAGGCGCTCTCATGGTCTTTGTTAGTTCTCGCTCTGGATTTACTTCGAAAATGACCGTTTCCCGTAACTTTGGATGATTATTTCATCGCGTAGTGAGTACATGACTCACAACATGTATGTGTGTTTCTGGTGCTTTTGGAAGGTGTATTTTGGGTGACTGAACGGAGGGAGGCAGACATTTACATGCTAGTTCTACTATCGGGAATATGGCAAATAGGCCAATCTCCCAAAATGTTGGCATACCCCGTTAAGTGTGTCCAGCTATTGTATCCAGGCCACGCCCACAGCCCTCTCAGCCAATGAGGAAAGTGGAGACAAACAGCGCCCCCGGAGTGGGTTTTTCCATACGATTTCGAGGGCTTACAGGCTCCAATTCAGAACCGTTCCACCCAAAAGTATTTCTTAGTGCCAAAATGGGGCAGCACTGGAATCCTCACCATGTTGGACCTGCAAGCTCTAAACAAAGACCTCAGGAAATTCAACTTCAGAAAGCTGACACACACATGTCACTTCTGTGTTTGGTGCGTCAAGACGATTGCTTCACTGCCGTGGACTTGCAGGACGTGTGTTTCCACATGTCAATATATCCCCCTCACAGACCATTCCTCAGGATATGTTACCAATATTGTGGGAGGAGGGATTTGAGTCTGCGACCCAATCAAAATATTTGCGTAGTGAAATAGGGCTTCTGTAGCCTATAGCATGGCAAGGATCCCTACCTCACTCCTGTTATTCATAAAACCGGGGTTATAGTCATAACACTAGTTCATATCACTTCAACTAGTTCAGTTCATGTTTTATAATGTTCCTTATGTTCTGATCAATATCGATTGATTGATTTAGGATGGTGACATCACGGTCGTGGCCAACGAGGCCAAGGACAACGTCAAGTACCTCTACACTCTGGACAAATTCTTCGGGCCACTGGGGAAATGCTCTCCGGTAAGCAATTATTTCTGCCTGTCCCGTCAGGGATTCAAACCAGCAACCCTCCAACAAGCACTGTCCCGTCAGGGATTCAAACCAGCAACTTTACAACAACACATAAGGCTTATTATGGACGAAATGGAGCAGTACATGTACCACATACACATGCGCACGCACGCACACACACGCGCACACATGTCACTCACACACACACACACACACACAGACACGCACACCACACACGCACGCACACACACACACACACACACATACACATTTGACTCTCTACTGCCCTCTAGTTGATGTATTGCTTCACATGATACCTGGTATGTGGGCAAGGTTGTTGCATCATTTGAAATGGACGTATTCATTTCCGTATGTAAAGGGGACATAAATGAGACTTTGAATGGGAGGAAGACTGTAACTGCTGTGGGGATCCAACCTGTCATCTGCTAGCATCTCTAACCTTTCTTTTTTCTTTCTTTCTTTCTTTCTTTCTTTCTTTCTTTCTTTCTTTCTTTCTTTCTTTTTCATATTTTTTTTTCTTTCTTTCTTTCTTCATCCCCCCCTACAGAGCAGTATGCTGGCGCACATCCCCAGCCTGATGGGCAGTATCAGGATGATCAACTCCATCTCTCAGCACTATAACAGCTCAGAGAGGATGACCTCTCTGCTCGTTAAGGTCACCAACCAGATGGTCAACACCTGTAAGAGCTACCTGTCAGGGGGCGTCGCCAAGATCTGGGACCACAGCAGGTACAAGACATTACATTACATTACATTACCGGTACACTAGACCAGTGTTTCCCAAACTGAGAGAAAGAGGGAAATGGAAAAAATATAAGAATACATGAATATAAACGAAACGTTATAATAATAATAATAATAATTATTATAGCTGCTGCGCAGCAATGGGTCGTGGCCGGGCAAGTCTCAAGGCTTTGAGCTAGTGGTCTTCGGGTATGCCCGACCCCCCGAATACCCAAGGTTCCGACCCGGACCCGGCCGGGTCTGGGTCCATTCAAAAGAAGTGCCAAACCGCATTCAAAAGAAGTGCCAAACCGCTTGACCAAACCCTTAGAAAAGTCATAGCACACCTGTCCTCAATAAGCCGCATGTTTTGAGTTCGGGCATGTCTATGTGGCGCAGAAATTGTGGGGGTTATTACGAGCCAAAAAAGCGGCTGCTGCGCAGCAATGGGTCGTGGCTGGGCAAGTCTCAAGGCTTTGAGCTATTATGACATCACAATTGCTCGAGTGACATCAGTGATGGCATCACAATTGCTTGACTGACTGATGACATCACAAATACAACCTAATTGCCATAGGTAATTAAGGCAATTAGGCTATACACGGGGCCAGAATTCAACGTTTTGATGCACTGTGGGCTCAATTTTTGACCGATCGAAAATCTGTTTCGATACTTTTGTGTAGGACAGTCTAACGATGCAGATGCTTAAGTTTGGTGTCGTTTGAAGAAAAAATGTGGGAGGAGTAGGGTTTAATTAGTTTTACAGTTTTTGCAGTTTTGCGGTCTTTAGACTTCATAATTGGCCATAGGTTGCATTGTACAAAAGTTTCTCCTCATTTGGGCGCACATTTCGGTGAAAGTTGCAAAGCCGTAGCACGTATGCCTGATTTTTTATGAATTTTTTAAGTTTTAAACTTTAGACGGTCGCTGTAGTGCCACCGTTAGGACTATTGGCCCCAAATTTGTGTCAAAGACGTTTGGCATGGGACTGAACCTTTGTGCAAAGTTTGGTTAGTTTTCATCCATGGGAAGTCGAACTTCCCGGGAGAAGAAGAATAATAATAATACAGGCAAATACAATAAGTGGCCCTGCCGCTTCGCTGGCCCGGCCACTAATAATAATTCTTCAAAAGGTGGGTTATCATTCAGTCATTGCATCATATGATGTAGTTTTCTCTTGCAGTTTTCTAGGCAGAATGTTGTAGTCGGGTAAAGCGCGTACTTGGATTCAGAAATCATGGTACTGAAGCCCAAAAAAATTGAGAACCACTGCAGTATAGTAGATTACATGACACTAGATTAGAGTACATTGCAGTAGAACCACTGCAGTATAGTAGATTACATGACACTAGATTAGAGTACATTGCAGTAGAACCACTGCAGTATAGTAGATTACATGACACTAGATTAGAGTACATTGCAGTAGAACCACTGCAGTATAGTAGATTACATGACACTAGATTAGAGTACATTGCAGTAGAACCACTGCAGTATAGTAGATTACATGACACTAGATTAGAGTACATTGCAGTAGAACCACTGCAGTATAGTAGATTACATGACACTAGATTAGAGTACATTGCAGTAGAACCACTGCAGTATAGTAGATTACATGACACTAGATTAGAGTACATTGCAGTAGAACCACTGCAGTATAGTAGATTACATGACACTAGATTAGAGTACATTGCAGTAGAACCACTGCAGTATAGTAGATTACATGACACTAGATTAGAGTACATTGCAGTAGAACCACTGCAGTATAGTAGATTACATGACACTAGATTAGAGTACATTGAACCACTGCAGTATAGTAGATTACATGACACTAGATTAGAGTACATTGCAGTAGAACCACTGCAGTATAGTAGATTACATGACACTAGATTAGAGTACATTGCAGTAGGGCTGCAACTAACAATTATTTTCATTATTAATTATTTTCTCTAATAATAACTAATCGATTAGTCGTCTGGTCTATAAAATATCTCAGAATGGTACCAGAAAATATTACAGTAGATTACATTCAATCTGATTATAGTAGATTACATTAGGGAATTTGTATTAATACGTATGTAGGTGCATTCATTTGTGTGTGTGTGTGTGTGTGTGTGTGTGTGTGTGTGTGTGTGTGTGTGTGTGTGTGTGTGTGTGTGTGTGTGTGTGTGTGTGTGTGCTTGCGTGTGTGCTTGCGTGCGCGTGCGTGTGTGTGTGTGTGTGTGTGTGTGTCAGGCCTGTGCTGCTGCAGCGTATCTCAGAGTGTTGTAAGCTGAATGTGGAGTACCAGAGGAGCTTCCAGGCGGTCAGAGACAAGCTGAGAGAGAGCCCAGAGGAGCGGCAGTTTGACTTCAGGTAAACAGGAAGTGGCTCTCTAACCCGCGGCTCTGTGGGAAACCCAAGGAGGTTCTATATAACTGGAGGCTGAATGGAAAAATGGCCGCCCATTCATTTGAACGTAAGCTGCTCACAAGAAGCATTTTGAAGGTTTTTATGCCTCCGCCGGCAATAGCCGAGCCAGAGGCATTATGGTTACGTCCATCCGATGTTCGTTAACGCAATATTACAGGAACGCCTTGACGGAATTTCCTCACATTTGCCTCAAACATTCACTTGGACTCAAGGATGAACTGATTCGATTTTGGTGCTCAAAGTTCAAGGTCACTGTGACCTCACGAATGCCATTTTCTAGCTCGTTAACGCGATATCTCAGGAACGCCTTGACGGAATTTCGTCACATTTGGCTCAAACATCAAAGTCTGGACAGACATGGAGGTTGACTGCTCACTTGTTGGCTGAGGCATATATCTGTGTTGTGGTCGTTCTAGTTTCTTCCTGCTTTTACTTCTGTGATGAGACATGTCTGCTTGTGTTCACGAGTAAGCCCAGGCCCAGAGTTAAAGTGGCCAGAGACATTGTGAGAGACGGAGCTCCACAAAATGCCTCTTGGTGGATTCTGGAGAAAAATGGTAAAATAAAGTCAAACTTGATAATCAAAAGTAATTTTTGAGTTTGAGTGACACCCAGAAAAATGTTCACGTTTTATAGCTGCTGCTTTCCTTATGTAAGTGGATGGGAATTTCTGTTTCTGGGCTGCAGGGCGTCACGTGAGTTGCAATACCAAGCTTGGCCACCAGGTTCAATTTGCTTCATGGCCCAGAGCTGTTGCTGGGGGCTTGCTCTGTGCTCGTGACACAGCAGGGCGGACACACAGCTTAGCAGACCCTCCATGTTATTTCTGTGGTGGTGGTTCTGGTGTGTTTGGCAGTGAGATGTGGTTCTGGTGTGTTTGGCAGTGAGAACTACATATTTGGGAAGTTCGATACGTTCTGCCGGCGTCTGGAGAAGATCTCCAACATGGCCTCCACCCTGGAGAACCTGGCCGCTCTGCAGCACATGAAGGTACCCTGCATGACTTCAGGAAGTTCTTTACAGCTGGGTCTGCTTTGATTTCTGCTATGCTTT
>NC_139624.1:14541847-14559347 GCF_964638095.1 Poromitra crassiceps
CTGCACAGACAAATGTAAAAAATCGTCAATTAAAGTTATTTTGTACTCCTGAGCAAAACAAGGAAGCCATTGAGAATTGGCGAGAAGAAAAACGTGGATCTAGCTGTCAAGGAAGTAAGTTGGAGTGTTCATCTTCCGTATATACAATCTTTTTGTGCAACACGCACCGTGCACGCGACATAGGAGAACGCCACGATTGGAGGGGGGGTTTCTGTTTTCCCCCGTCTTGGGCGTGGTTTGTGAATGATGACGCGTTACGCAGTGTCTCTATTGGAGTGAACAGAGCGATTTCCCCCGTGATGGAGCGTGGCCTATTTCATGCATTGTCTCTATGCAGTGAACCAGCCAGCGACTACGCACTCCACAGCGCTGTTTTTACATTATATTGTGTTTGTACATAGACTGTTATTGAAATGTGACCGGTAGGTTTCACATTTGTCCGGTAAAATACATTATTTTGCGGTGCAGAACAGTGCTTGTTCTGCCCCCAAATCGGGTGGGATCTATCGATCCATTGAGTGGGATCCATCCATCCTACGCAGCATTCAAGCGCCAGGATTGGCCAACGTCAACTCCAGTCCCTGATCTCAAGACACTCCCACTTTCCAACGGTCAAATCAAACTCATCAAATGCAATGTCCCGCCTCTCTACCCTGTTTCAGTCAGAGCAATGTTTGTTTTCACTCGGAATACGTCACACAGGCAGACATTTGTCAGACATTTCCTGTTGACTTTAAAGAACAGAACAGTTTGAGTGAATTCAAAAGTCTTTTTGATGGAACAAATGATCACAAATTGCGTTCCCAAAGAGCCTCAAGCCATCCAAATATACCAGACTCCATTCCGACACTCCGCCCCTGCAGACGGAGCGCATGCTGGAGCTGCTGGAGGTGTTCCAGTCCAGTCTGGAGGTGTTCCAGTCCGGTCTGGACCTCAAGCCCCGCCTCCTGCTGGTGCTGCAGCGCTACAGCAGAGACCTGGAGCTGGTCAGGAAGACCTACCAGAGACAGAGAGACAGCCCCCCCACAGGGAGGAACCTACCCCCGGTATGGTGTCTGTCTGTCTGTCTGTCTGTCTGTCTGTCTGTCTGACTGACTGACTGACTGACTGACTGACTGACTGACTTACTGTCTGTCTGTCTGTCTGTCTGTCTGTCTGTCTGTCTGTCTGTCTGTCTGTCTGTCTGTCTGTCTGACTGACTGACTGACTTACTGTCTGTCTGTCTGTCTGTCTGTCTGTCTGACTGTCTGTCTGTCTGACTGACTGACTGACTGCCTGTATTATACTTTACTGCTGTGGTTTTTGTCTCTCCTTCTCTCTCTCTCTGCCACCTCTCACTCTCTCGCTCTCTCTCTCTCTCTCAGGTGTCAGGTCGGGTCCTATGGTGTCGTCAGCTCTACAGGAAGATTGAAGCTCCCATGTTGATCCTCAAGAACAAGCTGGACGACCTCAAAGTAGCTTCTGGTTTCACTACATCACTGATAACATGTTCATAATACTGATCAATATTAAGTGTATTATTATATTATAATATATATATTATATATATATATATTATATTAAGTATTATTAAGTGAATGGAAAAAACACATCTGTGTGTCTGTCTGTCTGTCTGTCTCTCTGTCTGACTGTCTCTCTCTGTCTCTCTGTCTGTCTGTCTGTCTGTCTGTCTGTCTGTCTGTCTGACTGTCTGTCTGTCTGACTGTCTGTCTGTCTGTCTGTCTGACTGACTGTCTGTCTGTCTGAGTGTCTGTCTCTCTGTCTGTTTGTCTGTCTGTCTGTCTGTCTGTCTGTCTGTCTGACTGTCTGTCTCTCTGTCTGTCTGTCTGTGTGTCTGTCTGACTGACTGACTGTCTGTCTGTCTGACTGTTTGTCTGACTGACTGACTGTCTGTCTGTCTGACTGTCTGTCTCTCTGTCTGTTTGTCTGTCTGTCTGTCTGTCTGACTGTCTGTCTCTCTGTCTGTTTGTTTGTCTGTCTGTCTGTCTGTTTGTCTGTCTGTCTGTCTGTCTCTCTCTGTGTCTCTCTGTCTGTCTGTCTGTCTGTCTGACTGTCTGTCTGACTGTCTGTCTCTCTGTCTGTTTGTCTGTCTGTCTGTCTGTCTGTCTGTCTCTCTCTGTCTCTCTGTCAGGGTCCCGAGCTGTCGAAGGTGATCAGGAGTTATAACAAGATGGCGGCCGTGTTGCTGCAGTATGAGGTGTTGTATCTACGGGCCTGGAGCCAGGCAGCGGAGATGATGCCGCACCGCCTCAACGCCACCCTACTGGTCAGACAGGAGAACAACAAGGTGAGGGAGCGAGGGGAGGGTGGAGGGATCAAATAGACCCCCTTTCACATGCAAAAAAACTAATTCAAGTATACAAGCACTGAAAAGCATTGAGCGTCTATTGACTCTGCGAGGCTGTTAGGGTGTTACCAGGTGTTACCAGGTGTTATCAGGTGTTACCAGGTGGTTGCTAGAGTATTACAGATAGTGGCCAGGTATCCAGGCGGTAGGTGACATGGATGTCTGTTCACCATCTCAAGCTCAACCTTGAAAAGGCTAAACTACTCTTTCTCCCTGGGAAAGATTACCCTCTCACAGACATCTCCATCTCTAGACAACACTACTGCGTTACCCTCACAGACTGCTTAGAACCTCTCACAGACTGCTTAGAACCTCTCACAGACTGCTTAGAACCTCGGGGTGATCCTCCAATCAGCTGTCCTGCTCTGCCTACATTGCGACACCTCCCTCCCTTTTCTCCCTGTACAGCATCCACAAAATCCCACTGTCTCTTATGAGAGAAGTGGCACAGCTGCTGGTCCAGGCACTTATCATCTCCAGCCTGGACTACTGCAACGTTCTTCTGTCCAGTGCCTCTGCCATCAGACCTTTACAGCTCATTCTTTACAGCTCATGGCTGTTAGATGTGATGTCAGACATGTCATGGCTGTTAGATGTGATGTCAGACATGCCATGGCTGTTAGATGTGATGTCAGACATGCCATGGCTGTTAGATGTGATGTCAGACATGCCATGGCTGTTAGATGTGATGTCAGACATGTCATCATGGCTGTTAGATGTGATGTCAGACGTAGGGTTGTGCGATGTCAGTAAATTATCCATCGTGATTATTCCACAGTGAACCATCGATGGCATCGTCATTGGTGGGGGTGGGGGGAATAATTAATAATTTATTAAGTCGCTGCGGTGCGGTAATGCCATTCATTGCAATGCGTTCATTAACAACTGGACAGCTGAGCTCTTCACGGAGACCAGCGGGCTTCGATAGGCTACTATTAGCCTCTGTGCTAACAGCACAGAGCCAGGTGACTGAATGAAGCAGTACCAGCAATTTGAACGGCGCAAATAACAAAACGTTAAGGTTACAGGTCCTCACCAACAACGTGTGTGTGTTGAATTTAACTAGCTGGCAGTAAACTGACTGAATTACTGGCTGATATAACGTTAGATTCGCGTGGGCTTTTGAACCTAATGAGAGTGATTTGACGAGAGGAGAGTTGAGAGAGAAACACAACTGCTGCTGTAGCCTCAACGCGAGACTGATCAGTCATTCAGACTAATGAGTCTAGCGTTGAGGCTGCTGCTGTGAGCGACTTCAACTTTCACTTTGGAAACAGGCGAGTTAAATTCACAGTTGAAGACTTGTACTCACTTTGGTTTGAAAACAGGAAAGAACGTTAAGTTTCTTCTTTGTCTTAAAAGTGTTCGCAACAAAAGAACTGACTTCTTGTGCGCGGGGGACGCCCCGGCGACATTAAACAAGCGCTCCCAGTGCAGAGAAGCAGTAGAGCGGAGGAGGGGGAGGGGAGGCTTCTCTGAGTCTGAACTGGGCGCGCTCGTTTAAAGGAGAATTTCGGGTTTTTTTAACCTGGATCCATCTCCTGCCATTAATTATGATTTGTCCACTCACCCGGCGATCCCCGCGGCGTATCTGGGCGTCCTAGCGTTGTTTTGAGATCAATAACGTCCAAGTCAGTCGTAAAGTGGAGTTGATTTGGGGCCAAGTGTGAGCCTGTATTTCCTGCATCTAAATAGCTATTTTTCTTCCCTTTTTCGCCAAATATCGCCATAATCTGATCCGTCAACATCCAGCAGAGTGTTATTTCCTCCCAGGCTGTTTCCTGAAGTCGCACAGGGATCAAATTACCTCAAACATGATCTCTGTCACCAAGTCTCGTGAAGTCCCGCGATACTTTCCTGCCGGCTGGCCAACTACAGGTAGGACGCTTTGCGGTGGTGGTTTTAGCGTAACCTATGTGGGGTTTGGCGTAACCTATGTGGGATTCGAAATAACGAAGGTTATGCCAAACCCCACATAGGTTACGCTAAAACCACCACCGCAAAGCGTGTACCTGTATTTGGCCAGTCGACAGGAAAGTATCGCGGGACTTCACGAGACTTGGTGACAGAGATCACGTTTGAGGTAATTTGATCCCTGTGCGACTTCAGGAAACAGCCTGGGGGGAAATAACACTCTGCTGGATGTTGACGGATCAGATTATGGCGATATTTGGCGAAAAAGGGAAGGAAAAATAGCTATTTAGATGCAGGAATTACAGGCTCACACTTGGCCCCAAATCAACTCCACTTTACGACTGACTTGGACGTTATTGATCTCAAAACAACGCTAGGACGCCCAGATACGCCGCGGGGATCCCCGGGTGAGTGGACAAATCATAATTAATGGCAGGAGATGGATCCAGGTTCAAAAATACCGAAATTCTCCTTTAATGCTGCCGGCGCGTCCCCCACGCGTCACGGTAAGTGGACTTGGTATTTTTTTTTATTAAAACGGCACAAATTTATTTCGAACAGATAATTAATCACGATGATCCGATGTAGAAGGCTCAGAGGTCGATGGGGGCTCGGCCAATCACGATGGTCGATGCCATCGTCCCTCGTGCCAACCCTAGTCAGATGTGTCATGACTGTTAGATGAGATGTCAGACATGTCATGACTGTTAGATGTAATAATAATAATACATTTGTGATTTAAAAAGTGCCTTTCTCAAACTCAAGCACACTGTACAGTACAAAATGATGTCAGACATGTCATGGCTTTTAGATGTGATGTCAGTCGTGTCATGGCAGACACAGGAACACATTTTGAGGCAGACTGTCCGTGTCCCAGCAGGTGTTGGTGAACCTGGACCCCCAGGTGTGGGAGGTGCTACAGGAAGCCCGCTGGATGACCAAACTGGGCGTAGCCGTGCCACAGGTCATCCTGAAGATGGCCTCCAGAGAACCGCAACTCAAAATGCTGTACAACCGGTAAAAGTTACTACATTGATTTACACAAGATGTTATTGTGTGTTTAATGGATTCAAGTTCACAAGATATCTTGTCTTCCTTGAGGTCAACTCGTTGCCAGATTTTACTTGACTGGACTTAACTTGATTTGACCTGACTTACCTTGACTCTGCTTGTCCTGCACTGATGCATCCTGACTTACCTTGACTCTGCTTGTCCTGCACTGATGCATCCTGACTTACCTTGACTCTGCTTGTCCTGCACTGATGCATCCTGACTTACCTTGACTCTGCTTGTCCTGCACTGATGCATCCTGACTTACCTTGACTCTGCTTGTCCTGCACTGATGCATCCTGACTTACCTTGACTCTGCTTGTCCTGCACTGATGCATCCTGACTTACCTTGACTCACCACATTGACTTCACTTGAGGTTTTTCACTTGGACTTGATTTACTGTATTTCTAATCCCTTGATTTACACTGCAGAGGTCCCAGGCCTTTATTGGAAGCAGGCTTATATTCTATTGGAAGCCAGCCTTAATTCAATCTTTTTGACAAGTATATTTGCTCAGGTACCAAGCCTCCTTGTGTTCTGATCTGCTTCTGCTGGGGTTCGCTTTGGTTCGTTGTTTTTTCTCTCCCTGCAAAGCATCGCCGATAATTACGGCAATCAACGACGACATGCGCCATAGACTGGTCGCTGGCATGTACTTCACATGTAGCTACTGCCATCTTGTAGGACTTTTAGGTGACTACAAACTACACTTACATTATATAGCAGGCACCAGGAGTTTGCCGGGAGCGACTGTTGTTTTTTCCCCAGCCTGTATTTGGGGTCAGCCTTCCTGTCTGTGTTGACCACCAGCATTATCTGAGACTACCAGCCACTATTAGAAGAAGTAGCCAACTGTAACTTCACTTGACTTGACTTGTTTCGTCTTGACTTTACTCGACTCAACTTGTCTTGAGTCATCCTGTGTCGTCTTGTCTCATCGTTACTTTACTTCACTTCACTGAACTTCATTTGACTTCACCCTCCTCTCCTGTCAGGCTGGTGGAGCTGTTGCAGGACTATGGTTTGGCGGTGGGCCTGGTCCCGCCTCCACTCTCTCCTCTGATGCAGCCGTTCATTGGCCGAGTGGAGGCGGCTCTCTCCTCCGGACTCACCACGCTGTCCTGGACCACCATCGACACTGACGGCTGTGAGGAGCGGACGGGAGGGGGAGGGTGCTGAGGATAGACTGAACTGAATCCAAACAAGATTCTGTTTAAATGAGTTATCAGCAGTACTGCTATAGAATGAAGCAACATCCACAAATAATTCAACTCAGTTCAAATCCCACCTCTCTCTCTCCCTCTCCCCCCTCTCTCTCCCTCTCCCCCTCTCTCTCTCCCTCTCCCCCCTCTAACTCACCCTCCCTCTCCCTCTCCCCCTCCCTCCCACCATCCATCTCTCTCTCCCGCTTCTCTCTCTCCCTCCGCCTCCCTCTCTCTCCCCCACTCCATCTCTCCCCCTCTTTCCTCCTCTCTCTTTTTCTCTCTCTGTCTGCCCCCTCTCTCTCTCTCTCTCTCTCTGTCAGTCATAGACAGTGTGTATGTGGCTCTGGCGGAGCTGGATCAGGTAGGCAGGGTTGCGTCAGACATGTTGGAGTGTCGTATCGAGCGTCTCCTCCAGGCCGAGTCGAGCTGCCGCCTGCTGCAGCTGCCTGACGACCTGCCTGTCTCACCTCAGGACTTCCTGCTGCAGACAGACAGCTCCGTACGCTCCGCCGCAACCACTCTCAGCTGGTAATTACAATCATGTTAAAGGGACAGTTCGCAGAAAAATTAAAAATACATATTTTACCCTCTTACCTGTAGTCCTATTTATCCAGCTAGATCATTTTGCTGTGAGTTGCCGAGTTTTGGAGATATTGGGCCTTCTCTCGAATAAACTGGATGGCACTCGGCTTGTGGTGCCGAAAGCACCAAAAAAATACATTTGAAAAACTCAACAGCTATGTCTCTTTCCAGAAATCATGACCCAGTTACTCAAGATGATCCACAGACCTTGTGAGCAGTTTCATGTAGGAACAATTTTCTTTCAACCGAACTACACCCGCTAGCTGCTAGCTAGTTGCTGCTAGCTCGTTCGGTCGAAAGAAAATAGTTACATGAAACTATTTTCTTTCTTTCAGTTGTTACTCAAGACTCGTCAGGTAGAATTCAACCATTAGACAGGCAAGTTAGATGAGTAACATCTGTATTACTTCTATTATTTCTACTGCTGCTGCTACTAATGCATCTAAAGATTTTCCTCAATCTATTGAGTGGTGTGTGTGTGTGTGTGTGTGTCTGTGTGTCTGTGTGCGCGTGTCTGTGCGTGCGTGTCTGTGCGTGCGTGTCTGTGTGTCTGTGTGTGTGTGTGTGCGTGTGCGTGTGCGCGTGTGTGTGTGTGTGTGTGTGTGCAGGCAGAGCCAGCAGGTAGAGAAGTGTGTGTTTGAGCTGTTTGAGGAACTGAAGAGGAAGATGAGGCCGGCAGAGATGGTTAACCTGGAGGTAGGTTCACATCAAATGAAAAAAAAAGACAAAAAACTACAAATAAAATAACAAAAAAAAAGATATATATATATTAAAATGCAGGTATTGTATATGACTAAGAATGGTCTCAGTGGTTTCCCCCACCGTGCCTAATCCTGACCTCTAATCCTGACCTCTAATCCTGACCTCTAATCCTGACCTCTAATCCTGAATCTTGAACCTCTCATCCTGTCAGTTGTGGAGAGCATGTTGTTAAAACAGCCTTTTGATGAAAGGATATCTAAACATCATCGGCATACCCCTGATCTCCTCTCCTCTCTCTTCCCCTCCTCCTCCTCTCCTCTCCTCTCCCCTCCTCCTCCTCTCCTCTCCTCTCCTCTCCTCTCATCTCCTCTCCTCCTCCTTTCCTCTCTCCTCCTCTCCTCTCCTTGTCTCCTCTCTCCTCATCAGGGATCTTTCCAGTGTCTCCATCCGGACTCCAAGCAGAAGACTCGTTGTCAGGACTGTCTTCCTTGTCGATACTACAACCTGATGGGTCAGCTGTGTCATCGCAACACTGAGGCTCTGGTCAAAGGTCAGCTCCCTTCCCTCTGTGCTTCCTTTCCTTGACCCCTCCCTTCCTTCCTTCCTTCCTTCCTTCCTACTTTCTTCCTTTCCTTCTTTAAATTGCAATGCAATTTGCAATGTTTATGTTTTTATTTATTTTGCTTTAAATTTGAAAGATTGAAAGATGCCTAAAAAGGAATGATTGAAAATTGCAGCAACAGAAATTATGATTTATTTTTTTTAAGACCCAAGCTGGGCCAGCCCGATGAGCTCTATATTCAGTAGTTTCCTTGTGTCCCAGCCACCAGGTGTTGTCTGGAGGCTGTGAGGAGGAGGCTACATGTGGGCAGCTCCAAGTACCAGCCTTCCTCCTCTTCATCTTCCTCCCCCACTCCTCTTCCTCTGTTCAGAGCCTCCATCCAGCTGGCCATCCCCAACATCGTGCTCAGGCCTAGTCTGGACGACATACAGGTACATCTTCAGATGTTATAGTGCCACCTACAGGGAACACAAAAAGCGATTTATCTCGAGAACCGTTTGTCCGAACGACTTCAAACTTGGGGGGTGCGCTTGCGGGAACCCCGACAGAGTGCAGTGCTGCATTTCATGGAATTCGGACACACGCATAGTCATAGCGCCACCTACTGTACTGGCAAACACTAAAAGCGGTTTATCTCGAGAACCGTTCGTCCATCAAACGTGGGGGGTGCACTGCTGGGGACCCGAGAAAATGTAATGTTGAATCTCATGCAATACGAGGAATCAGCATGACGTCACAACAACAACAAATCACCGCAACAAATCACCCGGAACCGCGGCACTTAACTAGTATGAGTTGTGCCAAACAAACGTTAATATCTCAAAAACTATACATCACATTGCTTATATTTGGACATTCTGAGTGAGAGCAGAAGTAGCTCAAGAGTTTGATGTATAATGCATGTTGTGTTAAAGTTGTGTGAACTGTCGCAGTTTTTTAAATGTAAACAACATAGCCAGGGCTAGAGTGAGCACTCAAGGCTGGCTCCTTAGGGTTCCATTGCCGTTTCCACCCGGAAACGTGGTTTGTTTACCAAAATGCTGCTCGGCTGATCCCTCGTATTCAACCAATTGGGGGGGAGAATGGATGAACAGCTGTAAATATAAAAAATATCCACCATTAAGTACAAGATAATGCTTTAGCCTACTTCTGTTGTTACTTTTGAGTGTAGCCTCTGTATTGTTTTCTGTATTTTTATACTGTGCTATGAAATGCATGTTTCAGAGTGTATGTATCATGTTTGTGTGTGTGTGTGTGTGTGTGTGTGTGTGTGTGTGTGTGTGTGTGTGTGTGTGTGTGTGTGTGTGTGTCTGTGTGTGTGTCTGTGTGTGTGCGTGTGCGTCTGTGTGTGTTTCAGAGCACAGTCAACAAGGTGGTGAGCATAGTGCTGTCCATGGCTAAAGACATCCCTCTGTGGACTTTCTCTCACCTGCAACACAAACAGCTGCAGGTCCCGCCCCCCTCCCTTTCTCCTTTGTCTCATTTTCATCACCTGTTAGCAGCCGCCCAATCACACGCCGGCGTTCCTCTCTCTCTCTCTCTCTCTCTCTCTCTCTGTCTCCCAGGTGGAGCAGGCGGCCGTGCAAGACGACAGTCCGGTCAAACAGCCGGTGCTGAGGTCGCTGGACAGACAGCTGGCCGAGCACAAAGACGTCACCAAGTCAGTCCAACAGCACCTCCTATGTTTCTGAAGCTCAACTTTACTTCACTCAAGACTATCACTGCATTTCCCCTCTGCATCACTAGT
Source organism: Poromitra crassiceps (assembly GCF_964638095.1). Classification (NCBI taxonomy): domain Eukaryota; kingdom Metazoa; phylum Chordata; class Actinopteri; order Beryciformes; family Melamphaidae; genus Poromitra; species Poromitra crassiceps. The sequence goes on from NC_139624.1 coordinate 14,551,958, forward strand.
TGGCATTTTTTATATATATATTTTATTTTCAATTTCTTATAGAACAAAATACGAACAAGACAAACAGGCTCAGACACAGGAAAATAAAATAAAATACATACATCATCAAGATTCAACATTACAACATGGTGCTACCAGTCGCATAAGGTGTTTGCAAGAAATAATGTGCATGGGATCCCACGCACGGGGTCCACGAGATACCAGCCAGGCGAGCCGTCCGCCACCCTCAACCTCAGTCACCTGTCATTCTTAACCTGGTCAAAGTAGCCAGAAACGGCTCCCAGATAGTAGAGAACCTCTTAAGCGAGTTGGTTCTCAGAGACCTGAGTGTCTCCATCTGTACAACAGAGATCATGTCCATCAGCTACTAGATGGCAGCATTAACTGAAGAATTTGAAATAGATTCATCTATTTCTTATGACATGGCATACAGAGGCAATGATATTGTTTGTGTGTGTGTGTGTGTGTGTGTGTGTGTGTGTGTGTGTGTGTGTGTGTGTGTGTGTGTGTGTGTGTGTGTGTGTGTGTGTGTGTGTGTGTGTGTGTGTGTGTGTGTGTGCGCGCACGTGCGTGCGTGCGTGCGTGCGATGTGTGTGTGTGGTGCAGGTGTGTGGGGCAGCTGGGCTCCAGCGTGTCGTCTCTCAGGTCGCAGGCTGCTGACACTCTGCTGGAGCTTAGCCACTTCTCTACGCTGTGGAACCAGGTGAGTGTGTGTGTGCAGCACATTGTAGCACTGTAATGCTTAGTTCTCAGAAGCTTGTGTTCTGGCTGACCAGCACAGCATCAGACTCTCCCCACACTCAAATATTGCGTTGAATCGCTGTGTTCCACATAAGTGAGTCTGTGCCACTTCACAGCCCTCGCTGCCGTTTTGAGGAGGGAACAATTGAATGACTGACAGGTCGTAGCACAAATGAGTAAGTGGTTCATTTTCAAAAGTCAACATAGTCAGGTTAGGAGGGTGCGCCTGATCGCTAAAGTCGTTACTGATTGGTGGGTTCAGGATTCCCAACCCACCAATCACTGACCGGGATAGCGACAGCAGTTTAGAGCTAGAAGCATCCCAGAAGCAGAGAGAGATTCTGCAGCATGCAGTAACGTAGTGTATCAACTCTCATGGGTCTGGTGTTGAGACTAGCACAACATAAACCAAGCTGAAAATAAGGTCCAGGGAGTAATTTTTTTTTATTCTCCTTTAACTAAGTTGTAGTTGCCTAAACATAGCCAATGTGGCGACATTTTTCAATCAACCAACGGCGACGCAATGTTTTTTCAAATGAAGCGTTGTGACATTTTCATATTAATGGCAGAGGAACGTAACCCGTGGCATTGAGAAATGAGGGAAAAGGGTAGCCCATGTCAAGAGGTCTGACCAAACCTTCATATTTGACCAGTTGGGAGTGTGAATGTGTTGGCGTGTGCCTGCATGCATGCGTGCGTGCGTGCGTGCGTGCATGCGTGCGTGTGTGTATGAGTGAGTTGTTATATAGTGCAGTGTGTGTAGTAGGGCATTCACAGACTAGTCGACTAGTAAAACCACTAGTCGACACTGTGCTTAGTAGTCGACTAGTCGTTTTAGCATTTTTTTTTTTTTTTTAATCTTTAACACATTCACTGCCAACAACGTGTAAACACGTTTTCAGAATCCAGCTGTTGACTGCCACAACGTGTTTACACGTTTTTGGCATCGATTTTTTTTTTTTGACGGTGGGTTGTGCATCTAACCCTTTTACATCTCTTATATAATTATTGGAGCCACCGAACGTTTACAACCCATTCCACCGACCCACTAAGTGGCAACAGTGCTCTCCTGGCTAGAGGAAGGAAAGCATTTTTTTTAACTTGTCACGCCATTCTCACCCCAGCCATTCTCATGAAAATTGATGGGGGAAAACGCTTTCTTTTTCGCGCTGATTGCTGGCGATGCGGGATTGCAAATTTACATAATAGATTACAGTTGGAACACACTTTGAAACACGCAGCATAAATATGACCAGAATCGCAAAAGCTTCTCTCAACCAAAACTCCAAGAAGCGAGCAAGTCCATGCCGACTTCCTCAAACAGCGGCCGTGCAGACAGGCACAGGCAGCAGCAAAGCACTTAGACTGTGACGGCCGCTGCAGCCAAGAAGAGGGAGGAGTTGAAGCAACTCTCCATCTCGCTCTCTCCCTCTCTCTCTCTCTCTCTCTCGCTCTCTCTCTCTCCCTCCCTCCCTCTCTCTCTCTCTCTCTCTCTCTCCCCCTCTCACTAGGATTAAACCTAGTGCGTCTCCCTCCCGAGAGGGAGGGAGAGAGAGAGAGAGGGAGGGAGAGCGAGAGGGAGGGAGAGAGAGAGAGAGAGAGAGAGAGAGGGAGGGAGAGCGAGGGGAAGGGAGAGAGAGAGAGAGAGAGAGAGAGCGAGAGGGGGAGGGAGAGAGAGAGAGAGAGAGAGCCAAAAATGAATGGTTAAAGTGACAGTTCTATCGAATTTCACAAAAAGCCGTTTATCTCTGAATATTTTTTCTGATGCTAAAACCATGCTGTATTCAACTGCTAATGCTTACATAACTACTAACTCTACAAACTAACTCTTTTAGACAGAGAAAGTACACATTCTATTAGTACTTTTGAGATATTGTATGTTCACAAACTCCAAGCAGAAAATAATCCTCGGCTCTTGTAAAATGAGCCACAATCCTCAAAAAACGGCTTGGCAGAAGCTACCTACAGCAAGAAAAAAACGGCTGGCAGTCAATGTGTTAAGAAAGAAGAGAACATGAGGTATTTACAAAAACAATGCATTCAAAGTAAATACATAGATCTTGCCCTGTTGGCAGCTAGGAAATGCATAGCTTTAAATTGGAAAGCATCCAATCCCCCAGCTGTAGTTCACTGGTGGAATGAACTCTCAAGCTACCATACGTTGGATAACATTTACTACAAGAGCAAAGGCAGATTCTTAGACATCCCCAAAATATGGCAACCACATACAGAGTTTGACTTTGAGAACTTTTTACCCCAGTGTCATTAGGCCTATCAGGATAGGAGCTGAATGCATTGTTTTTGTTTGGTTGTTTGTCCAATAGTCTTGTTTGTTCTTGGATTATTGTGTATCTTATGCAGTTTTCTTGTTTTGTTTTGTTGTGTTTTGATGTTCTTTGTGGGGGATATGGGATATGGGATATGATAGTCCATGTATGTCGTGTAAATACCTCATGTTCTTTCTTAAAGATAAAAAAAAAAAAAAGAAGATTTTTGCTAAAACGACTAGTCGACTAGTAAAATCTACTAGTCGTGAATGCCCTAGTGTGTAGCAGTGTGTGTAACCATGTGTGTAGCAGTGTGTGTAGCAGTGTGTGTAACAGTGTGCATGTCCAGGAGCCGGAGCAGCAGGTGCAACTCTTCCTGCAGACTGAGCCCTCTTTGACTGAGTTCAGCTGCCAGATCTCCTCCTACTCTGTAAGCAACATGACAGTGTTAGACACTGTTTCTGAACTGTTTCTAAATGATTTCTAAACTGTTTCTAAGCCGCTTTTGAATTGTTTCTCAACCGTTTGTTTTTTCAGAAAGATTAAGCCCGATTGCACGTAAAATGGCATAGGTTGAGGCGATGTCTCGTCATAGACGCTGGGTTAGCTGGCTGGGGGCGTGGTCAGGGTGGGGGGCTGGGGGCGTGGTCAGGGTGGGGGTAAATCCCCCTGTTCTGTCCATACAGCATAATTAGCATTTAGCTGCTAGCTCAGCCCTGGTAGACACGATCGGGGATTTAACCCCCGACTGTCTCTATAGCTGTGGCCGAACCACAATTCTGCTCACACACTCACTCACTCACACACAGACAGACACTTTGTATTCTTATTATAAGATTATGTTTTGGACATTGTAATCCCTTACACTACTCGTTACTGTAGAAAGTAATATATTACAGTCATAATATTACTACGTAATATATTACTGCCCAACACTGATGAGAATCTACCATAAACATTAAACATTTGAATAATAACAAATCGAAAGCACAATGTAAAGCCAGTATTTAAAGGTGTGACCCGTGACGCCCCCTTGCTGCAGAAGCTGGAGGTGCAGATTGAGGACCTCCCAGGCTCCTATGTGGTGGGCTCTGTTGTGTTGGACATGGAGCAGCTGAAGCTGTCTCTGACTCAGGAGTGTCGGCTCTGGAAGCGAGCGTTCGGCGCCGCGCTCAACCGCCGCGCCTCCGCTGACATGGACCACGTCCTCTCATTCGTCGACGGGCTGACGAAGCGCCTGCAGCGACCAATCACGGACCTGGACGACGTCCGCGGCGCCATGGCGGCGCTCAAGGAGGTCAGCCGGCGTCTGATGAGTTGATGGTGGTTCTGTTCATCAGTTAGTTCTGTCTGCCTGTTCACTTCTTCTTCTGTTCATTCATTCATTCCAGAATATGTTTCTTCTTTAATCTCATAATTTTTTAATTGAAGTATTACGACTACTACAACAACTACATGACTGTTACTACCTACTACTAGTTCTAGTGCTACTCTTTCTGCTTTCTGGTTCTGTGTAACCAGCTCAGTGGCCTTGTGGTCTGAGGGTCCGCCCTGAAACTGGGAGGTCCGGAGTTCGATCCCCGGCCGAGTCATACCAAAGACTATAAAAATGGGACCCATTTGCCTCCCTGCTTGGCACTCAGCATCAAAGGGTTGGAATTGGGGGTTTAAATCACCATATGATTCCCGAGCGCGGCGCACGCTGCCGCTCACCGCTCCCCCAGAGGATGGGTCAAATGCGGAGAACAAATTTCACACATTGTGTGACAATCAGTGGGACTTTACCTTTACTTTACTTTAACAAACCATCATCTGACAGCATCAGGTTGGCAACAGGCTGCAACACTAGCTAAAGTTAGCTTAGCAACAGGCTGCAACACTAGCTAAAGTTAGCAAAGAAATGGAGTCCGCTAATGTCAACAACCAGCCCACAGTCCAACAAAAAGTGCACAAAAAGAAAAAGGTTTGCTGCCGTTTGGCCCGTCTAGGCAGAAAGGGACACACAAAATGACTGTGACAAATATATTGTGATATTGTGGTAGCTGGCTAATGTTAAATAATCTTAGCTTGTTTGTTAATGCGTACAAATTGCTATCTAGCTCACATAGCTAGCACATTTTTTCCTTACTTCTTCATTTGGTCATTCTTTCACGTTTTTCAGCTTTTTGTGTCTTCGTTCCTGCATTAATTTTTGAATTGAGTTGTCTCATCATTGACAGAGCTGTGTATAGCTATAGAAGAGTCGCGACATCTCTATTCACTCCAATGGACCAGTTTTTTACTCTCTTTTTTACTGTCAAGTTGCAGCAAAATGGACAGATTGTGTTGTACTTTGAAAGGGTTTTAGTTTTTTTAGAATCAAATTGTACATTATCAGCTTTATTTTAGCATTCAAAAGTAGCGCGAGACCCCTTCCTGGCTGTTCATTGGCTAATGAGTCACGCATTTTGGTCCTCCGCTGATGCCGCTCTCTCTCTAAATTGCTCTGATCATTGACTGTTTTATCCCTCTCTCCCCCGCTCGCTCCTGCTCTCCCTCCTCCTTGGCGGTGGAGGTTCGGGAGGCGGAGGTTCATGTGGACGCCACCATCGGGCCGGTGGAGGAGTCCTTCGCTCTGCTCAACAAACACGAGCTGCTCTTCAACGACGGCAACACGGAGCGGGTGGACGGCCTGACGTACGCCTGGAAGAACCTCAACACCCTGGTGAGGGGGGGCATATTATATTTCATGGCATTATATTACAATTAAAAGCAAGTTAGCATGTAGCATATAGACAGCAATTAAATACTCGCTAAACCTGAGCACATCAGAAACGTGGACCTCAGTGGATCTCAGTGCATGTTTGCTTGGACTGTATTCAGAACAGTCTGGATGAATGTACTGTACTGACAGTCACATCTGATGTGACTTTCTCCCCCATCACATTCTATGGGGATTTAGGTTAAATGCATGAAATCAGGTCTGATTAACAAAAGTTTATGAAACAGCAAAGTTTGTGTTCAGCCAGATAATCTTCACTTGTAAATGAGAACCACTTTTATGAATTGAAGCATTTTTTTGAAAATTGTGTTTAAAAAACTTCTTTACGCTTTAAAGTCGAGGTGAACCCGTTCGTCACATGCATCTGAGTCCGTTTCAGACTGAAAACAAATTGAGAGGCGGACCATATACGGTGTCGATGATTTGATTTGACAATTCTGTCGACTGGCTTTGGTATCAGCCAATCCTGGCGTGTTCCACCCCCAAATCGGGTGGGATTCAGCGTGTTGTCATGCTACGTGAGTGGGATCCGCGGAGTACCAGGCAGCCATCGGCTTCGTGCGGAGGGAGCGGACAATCCGATGCATGGGGGCTGCCCGCCCGCCTGGAAACTCCGAGAGACGACCCCTGACAGCCAGGGAGGCTGTCCGGCTCGGAGGTGCGCGCCATTAACGTTATAAATGTAAATAATATTCCTGGAATGAGTGTTTTAACGAGCCAGTTACATTTCTTTGCATTCTTAGACATTACCGTTTGATTTAGTTTGCATAATTGCTCAAGTTAGTAGTTAGTTTATGGGCTAGAAACTCTGCCAGATGACAGGCACTAGGTGCCATTTTCCCCTTCATTTGGAAGAGAAAATTATCCTGAAATGAAGATTTGATTGACAGCTGCATGTCGTGAAATGATTGGTTGAAATGGGGTAGAAATTTGATAGTACTAGGTGACGTCAGCAAACTGTAAATTACTGTTATCAATGAAATCTTGAAAAATGAACTTTTGATGTGAAAAAGTGTGAAAAACTAAAGAAATTCGATTCTTGTGATTTTTTGGCATACATTATTAAATAGGTGCACTGCATACCCAGGTATTTGAACTAAAAGAAAAGAAAAGTCATTTTTTGGGTTCAGCTCGACTTTAAAAGTCATAAAAGTGGTCCTGATTTGTGACGATTATCTTGTTGAACACAAACTTCATGTTTCATACACTTTTGTTAACCACGGAACTTATGTCATACTAGTGTACATCCTTATGTGATGACAGTGATGTCATCAGTGATGCGAAGTTGAGCAATTTTGCGCTGCACGTGCCAATAGTGCAGCCGAAACCGTAGTTTAACTAAAATCCCCATAAACATTTTTTTTTTGCCTTTTTCACCTACGAACCAGGAAGTGTAGGGACTTCTGGGTAAGCCTACAATATGTCATCCCTGCGGTACACTCTATGGAGCAGCCTCCTCTTCCCAGGAGCAAGTTCACAATTGGTGACTGATCTCTCCTGAGGCACAGGAGCAACGTGATACAATTGAATGTAGGGATGTTCATCAATTATCGAAAATCGATAATCGATCGTTAAGGATTGGAATCGATCCTGTGGCATTTGGATCGATTTTTTAATTATT
>NC_139624.1:14564347-14594347 GCF_964638095.1 Poromitra crassiceps
GTGAATGCCCTAGTGTGCAGATGGTTTGATGTTTTGCATGCAATTGTGTTTGTGTGTGTGTGTGTGTGTGTGTGTGTGTGTGTGTGTGTGTGTGTGTGTGTGTGTGTGTGTGTGCGTGTGCGTCAGGATGTGTGTGTCAGTGCGGTGAAGGAGCGGGACATTGAGGCAAAGCTGAGAGATGTGGTGTCAGAGTGGAGCAGCCAGATGCTCAGCTTTGCCACCTTCAGGTCGAGAGGAGAACTGCTGCTGAAAGGAGCCGACACAGCGGAGAAAATCACCATGATGGATGACAGCCTGATGGTGCTCGCTTCACTGATGGGCAACAGGTAGAGAGCAGGGAGGGGAGGAGGACTTAAGAAAAGAACCACAACGTAATCGTCTCGGCTCCCAGGCAAGCGGAGATCTCCACATACCAATCGTCTGGGAACTTCCATCAAAAATAGTTTCTTGAATGGCGGCGAGAATAGCCGCCAACAAACCTACGCACCCGGAAATGGCGCTGTCCCCCCCGTTATCCTCCGTACCGAAACAAACTGGAGATACTTTGTAAACACAGAGAGAGCTTTTTAAAACGTTGAGTTTTAACAAGCCTTTATTAGACACTCCACCTACAACATGTAGTAGATCTTCAAATAATCAGGGCATGGCAGAAGACAGACAGGACTTTCACAACCGGAAAAACATTCAGAACGCACACAAAACAATGAAACCAAATGCAACCCAAGAGAGGTAGTCAACAAAGCAACACCAATCGGAAAACAAAATTCAGTCATGGACGATCATACACACTGTCAAGTCCTCCTCATCCCAACTCTGTGTTGAAAACCAACCGACAAAACATTGAAAATGGACGTCTTGAGCAACCTTATATCATTTGATTGTGTTTTATCCGCTTACAAGCACACGGCCTCTCCTCCTCTCTAGGTACAACACTCCGTTCAAGCCGTCCATCCAGCAGTGGGTGCAGAAGCTGTCTGGCAGCAGCGAGGTGATGGAGAAGTGGCTGTCGGTGCAGAACCTGTGGATCTACCTGGAGGCCGTGTTCGTGGGCGGAGACATCGCCAAGCAGCTGCCTCAGGTCAGCCAATCAGCTGCCTCGGGTCAGCCAATCAGCTGCCTCGGGTCAGCCAATCAGCGGCCTCGGGTCAGCCAATCAGCTTCCTCAGGTCAAGAGATGTTGAAGGACTGTTGAGGTGCACGAGAGAGAACGAGATATTGTTGCACGAGAGGTTCCTGCATTACATTACTGGCTTTCCTGGGGAAGCTACTCTAAGCAGGTGGTGGAAGTGGTGTTGGAGGACCAGTAGGAGGTGCTCTTCCCTCTCGTCTTGTGTGAATAATGGACTCTGTCCCGTGAGTGAGCACCGCCCTTTGGGTGAGACGTTAAACCGAGGTCCTGACTCTCTGTGGTCAATAAACATCCCATCGGCACTCTTAGCAAGAGTAGGGGTGTAACCCTGGTGTCCTGGGGGTGTAACCCTGGTGTCCTGGGGGTGTAACCCTGGTGTCCTGAGGGGTGTAACCCCAGTGCCCTGAGGGGTGTAACCCTGGTGCCCTGGGGGGTGTAACCCCGGTGCCCTGAGGGGTGTAACCCCGGTGCCCTGGGGGGTGTAACCCCGGTGCCCTGAGGGGTGTAACCCCGGTGCCCTGAGGGGTGTAACCCCGGTGCCCTGGGGGGTGTAACCCCGGTGCCCTGGGGGGTGTAACCCTGGTGTCCTGGCTAAATTCCCACACAGGCCTTCCTTCAATCATGACCACCTAATCATCCCTTGTTACTTAATTGACACATTTATTCCTCAACTCTCCACTCTGATAATGCTGCTGAGCCACGAAGACATCCCCTTTAACTCATTGAGTGCCAGCCACTTTTGGAGAACGGACGCTCCCAGTGCCAGAGTTTCAGAGCGTTTTCAGTGATATCTCGAGGCCCACAGAATATTGTGTGATATTACTATGTAAACATCGAACACGCACAAAGAACGATGAGACTCTCTTCTATCATCTGCAAAAAAAAGTTTATTGATACCATTTTCCGTTCTTTAGTTATGAGCCGGAGAAGATAGGCTGTTTTGAGCAAAAAGACACGTTTCAAATTAGAAGCTGAGATATTCCGCCTTTTGTGAAATGCAGCATTTCAAGCACATTCACTGAGTCTGAAGCTAATATTTTCTGATGTAGTGATGTGGTGTAGTTGTGTGGTGCCCTGCGTGCCCCACCCCCCTCTCCCCCCCTCAGCTGCAAACTCCTCCCCACACTAACACACAGCCTCACGCACACCCAGTCTATTTTCGGAGCGCTCCGTTTTTGTGCGCCGGCTCCCAGCGCGACACGGAAATGCCAAACTGGACTGCAGGGAAAGGTTTGGCCCTTCGGCGTCGGGTGCTGCCTTTCTGGCGGCTAATCGTGTGGAGAAACTATACAGCAGAGACAGAGAGGCTCAGTTGTGGGAGTGGATTGACTGCTGTTCGCAGCCAACGTCAGCTGCAGCCAGAGCCATCTATATGGCTCTGACTGCAGCATGAGCGGTTTCTCTTTGATCACGGGGATTTTTCCTGCTGTTTTCCGGACCTTTCTCTAATCTGGAGAGCACTGTCGCCACCTAATGAGTCCGTAAAATAGGTTATACACCTTCAATAGCTACAATATTTGTACAGGAGATGCAGGAGGCTTTGATCCACGTCCCACCGTCAAAAAACGCATTTGACGTCGATCGACGTCCTTGGCACTCTACGTCACTATTTACTTTGACGTCGATCGACGTCCTTGGCACTCAATGAGTTAAGGGCCTGTGTCCACCTAGCGTCTTTTCCCGACCGTTAAACGCTGGAAGTACGCTGGGAAGCGCTGATCTCAGCGCACAATATAACAAGGAAGCAGTCTGAAACTAATGTTAGTTCAGTGCGGTAGTAGCTTGATAGCTGACAGCTAACATTAGCAAACGACACACATACAGTGATTTAGCTCAACACTCACCAGAAATATTAAGTGTCTGGCCAATCTGCTCCCACAATTGAGCCTTTCTGTCTCTGTTGCGATAGTTTCTCCATATGATTAGTTGCCAGAAAAGGAGCACCCGACACCAGCGTCTTTCTGAAAAGTTAAAATATTTTCAGCTGGAAGCGCTGGGAGTCGGGCGCACAAAAACGCTGGAGCGCTCTGAAAATAGACGCTGGGCGCTGCGCACTTTCTCTAGATGTCCGTGTGCGCCCGCATACGCTCTCCCCCCATTGGAAACAACTGAAAATAGACGCCGGAGCTGATGAAAAGACACTAGGTGGACACAGGCCCTAACTCGTCCCATCTCACCCTGAGTCTGTCTCCCTCCAGGAGGCCAAACTCGTCCCCTCTCACCCTGAGTCTGTCTCCCTCCAGGAGACCAAACTCGTCCCCTCTCACCCTGAGTCTGTGTCTCCATCCAGGAAGCCAAGCGCTTCCAGAACATCGACAAGTCGTGGCAGAGGATCATGCAGCGAGCGCACGAGGTGCCAGCAGTGGTGCAGTGCTGCGTGGGAGACGACACACTCAGCCAGGTGCCAACACATTATGAGGAAACATATCTGGACTAGAAACATTGTTTTCCTTCTTGCTTTTTTGATGAACCCAGTATCCAGAATAAAATGTTGGCATGTACATTTCTACAAAACCACCGATATGTCGAATCTCAACATCTCCAATCACACGAGTGTTCCCAAAGTAAATTTGAAAATGTCGGTTCATTTTAAAACTTACCGCATTTCTGTTAATTTGAAACTCTATGCAAATCAAATCACTTCTGGTTAGGCAACGAAAACAACTTGGTTAAAGGAGAACTTCACTGTAACTCTAAAGACTTTTGCAGACATTCTTTAGTTTGACAGTTATTGAGTGGATTTGAGTTAAGTTGTGGACCAGTGATGTCATTTGTGCATGAATGACATCATTGTCAAACTGTTTACAGTTTTCCGGTATGTGTGTGAGATCATGTGCAAAATAAACCAGCATTGTTTTTAGGTGAAGTTTTCCTTTAAGGTCAATTATGAGTTACGATTCAAATGCAGACTTAGAACATGCTGGAACACGAAGGTAAATGTTTACGCCCGCGCCACCCTGTCTCTTCCTGTCCTCTTCTCCTCTCTCCTTCTCTCCTCTCTCCTTCTCTCCTCCTCTCCTCTCTCCTCTTCTCCTCTCTCCTTCTCTCCTCCTCTCTCCTCTGTGCCTCTCCTCTCTCCTCCTCACCTCTCCTCTCCTCCCCTCTGGTCAGTTGCTCCCTCACCTCCTGGAGCAGTTGGAGGTGTGTCAGAAGTCTTTGTCTGGGTACCTGGAGAAGAAGAGGCTGGTCTTCCCTCGCTTCTTCTTCGTGTCTGACCCCGCACTGCTGGAGATACTGGGCCAGGCCTCCGACTCGCACACTATACAGGTGTGACACACACACGCACATGCACACACACACACACACACACACACACACACACACGCACAAAATACCGGTGACACACAGACATACACAATCATACATACATTTCAGTAAAGGTCTATAGATCAATAGTATAAATTGTCTCCTCAGTTTATGTTTATTCTACGGGATATTACAATTAAGTACGGTGTTCCAGAGCTGTTTGTTTTCTGCTTACGCAGACTCGCAGAGGACGTCAGTTGAGTAGGTGGTCCTTCAATGTGCATTCAGACACACAAGGATGTTGCCTGGATCATCTCCGAATGTGGTCTGAGTGATCAGATCTCAATGCGTCCTTAATACATCTTGGGTGCGTTCACACCTGAACTTACAGCTGTCGGATCACCCAAGACACATGTTAATACCAGGACTGAACAGGGCCATACACTCAGGGCTGCCAAGGGCTAAATCTCTCCCTCTCTCTCTCTCTCTCTCTCTCTCCCTCTCTCTCTCTCTCTCTCTCCCTCTCCCTCTCCCTCTCCCTCTCCCTCTCTCTCTCTCTCTCTCTCTCTCTCCCTCTCTCTCTCTCTCTCTCTCTCTCCCCCTCTCTCTCTCTCTCTCTCTCTCTCACTCCCTCTCTCTCAGGCTCATCTTCTCAGTCTGTTTGACAATGTTAACAGAGTTGTGTTCAGTGAGAAAATCTACGACCAGATTGTCAGTTTCCAGTCTCAAGAGGGAGAGACCGTCGATCTGAACCAGCCCATTATGGCACAGGTACACACACACACACACACACACACACACACAAACACACAAATGCACACACCAATGGTGCATTTCAACTGCATGGAACCGTATACTATACCAGGGGCGTCATGCAAGCCAACAATCTGAGAGGGGCGAACTCTGGCGCCGCCCAAATTTTTGGCGGCGCACGAAGTGCGGCGGCAAAAGAAATTTGGGGGGTTAGAAGCCAGATTTAGAGGAATATCTAATTTTAAATTAACAGACTGAGCAGGTGTAACCATAAGGGAAAGATCCATAATCACCAGACTAAGTACATTGCCACTGCCCAGGCTCAATGGACTTGACAAAAAAGGGAGACCACACATTTCAAAGCAATGTAACACAATGTTTATTTTGGCTGGTATTTGCCTTTTCAGAAGGTAGAAATGTTTTCTCTTCCATTAGTCTCATCTAGTTCTAGCAATTGCCCCCTCAGTTACAATGGGCATGACGCTTCTGTACTATTAGGGGTGCACCGATCGATTGGCGATTTTGACCTCAACTATGCGATCGGCGATCGGCAATTTTTTTTATATAATTATTATTTTATTTTTTTATAAAAAAAAGCCCTATCACTAATCAGGCTTTCCAACGATATAAAATACAATGCAAATTGGTATTATTAAAGGGGAGAAATAATCGACCTAAAATAACGTTTCCAAACTTTCTTTGAGGAGTTTATATATCGGTGATCGGTGATCGTTAATCGGTGATCGGTCGGGCAGATATTTCCCATAGGCGATCGGTGATCGGTGGCAAAAAACGTGATCGGTGCACCCCTAGTTATAGTGTAGTATACTGTAGTATAGTATACTAGTACCTGGTGTATTTCCCCCCCCCCTGCGCCATGTGCACAACCACCCCCCACAACTGGTCATCATAGCAACGCCACAGCACTGCATGAAGCCGCCACCCTGACGGTGAAAGTTGTTTTAAACTCTCCTCTCCTTTTTTTAAATCTTTTAATTAATTTAATTTAATTTAAAAACACGAGAGAAAGTGTTCCACTTTACAAAGTGAGGGTGAGGGTGACTAAATATGATAAAAAACTAACAAGGACATTTGACACAGGACTAAATTAAGACTAAGACTAAATGAACAAATAGCCACTAGTGTCAACTGAACCCTAGTGTGTGGTGTCTCAGGGGAACGTGGAGGCGTGGCTGGTGCAGCTCTTGGCGGGCGTGCGTCAGACGCTGCACGCCGTCATCCGCCGGGCCTTCCTGGCCGTCTGCCAGCCGGACCTCCAGCTGCTGGAGTTCCAGGCCGTGTTCCCCGCCCAGGTGGGCCTGCTGGGCCTCCAGATGATCTGGACCAGAGAGGCAGAGGAGGCCCTGGTCCTCAGCAAGCAAGACAAGAAGGCACGACACACACACACGCACGCATGCACACACGCACACACACACACACACACACACAAGTCTTGTCTAAAGCCCATGGTACACCAACCAAACATTATCCAACAACTGCAAACAATGGCTGGGGGGCGTGGTCGATGTGAACAAATAACGACCCGGCCTTAAGTACAAGCCAGGGAATAAACAAAGGAAAAAACAACGATTTATACTGCTAAACTCCTCCTGCCTGTTATCTGTTCTACCTGTTATAATCTAACTGTAGTTTGTAGTAACGTACAAGTTCCACAAGATGGCAGTAGCTATAAGTACCATGGGACCCGTGCAAGTGTCAGTGACTGAATTTGCCACAACACACACACAAACACAAACACAAACTCATCGATTAGGCTACCGTAATTATCGGTAATGCATTCCAGTAACAGCAAACAAACAAACAAAAATAGCTACAAAGCAGATCAGATCAACCAAGCAAATCAGAAAACAAGGAGGTTTTGTACTAAAATATGAGCAAATACTTATCAAACAGGCAATTAGAAATAAATATATAATATATCAATTAAGGCCTTGTGCCCTCTGCAGTGGAGCTGAATAAAGGGCTAATATCACCCTGCTGCTGTGTTCATAGAAAGTCGCCTCTAACCACTGGCTTCTTCTCTCTCACACCCCTCCCGCCTTGTCTCTGATTGGCCGGGCAGATCATGCAGACGACCAATCAGAAGTTCCTGGATCTGCTGAACGAGCTGATCGACCAGACGACCAGAGAGCTGAGCAGGAACGAGAGGACGCAGTACGAGACACTCATCACCATCCACGTCCACCAGAGAGACATCTTTGACCAGCTGGTGCGTGGAGGCGGGGGGGATTCTGGAAGATAATGAAATTTTTGTCTGGAGATTTTGGTTAGATGCCTGAAATAAGCTCTGTGGTTAACAAAGGTTTATGAAATTTTTATGATTTTTGAAACATTGCGTATTCTGAAAGTCACAATTTTGGTGATCACATTATGCTTCAAGAATCATCAAAGTGGGGCTCATTTGTGAGGATTATCTTGCTGAACACAAAGGTCGCAGTTTCATTGTTGTACACTTTTTTTTTTATTGTAACTTTTTTCTGATTTCCCCCCATTTTCTCCCCAATTGTACTTGGCCAATTTTCCCCCCTGCGTCCCCGGTTGCTGCTCCACCCTCTGCCGATCTGGGGAGAGCCGTAGACTAGCACCATGCTTCCTCTGACACATGCACATTTGCCAGCCGCTTTCTACCTGAGAGCGGGGAGCTTCACCGGCAGGACGTAGCATGTGGGCGGATCACGCTATTCCCACCAGTTCCCTTCCGCCCCGAACAGGCGCCCTGACCGACCTGAGGAGACACTAGTGCAGCAACCAGGACACATACCCCTAATCCGGCTTCCCACCCACAGACACGGCCAATCATGCCTGTATGGACGCCCGAGCAAGCCGGAGGTAACACGGGGGCGCGAACCTGCGACCCTCGTGTTGGTAGGCAGGGAATCTACTTGTACACTTGTTAACCACAGACCTTATTTCAGGCATCTAGCCAAAATCCCCATGCAAAAATCCCATTGACTTCAGAAGATGTTAACTTCTGGATTGGCCTACAAAAACAGTACTCGTACTTGTTGTAATTTTCTTTCTTTCTTTCTTTCTTTCTCCACTAAACGTTTTTGTGCAGCAAAAACCAAAAGACCAAACTCACCAAAATTGGCAAGTGAGTTGCAGTCGTGTCATCACAGTGATGATGGCACTAGTGATGTCACTTGAGCAATTACAATCTTACTACTATAGACGTTTAACTGGAATTATGTTGCTAAGGAACAGTTTGGACTCAAGTTTATTTCCTGTTTGTCAATGATTGTATTAACAAACACTGCAACAGGAAGTAGTGCTGGGATCAATTTAGAATGGTCTTGTTGTCAAGGTAAAACAGTCTACAATAGGGCGGCGTTTGCTACTATAATTGGGTGGTGTTTCCGCGTCTGGGGTCCATAGATTTTTGTGACATCAATGTGAGGTCACAAGCAAAAAAAGGTTGGCAACCCCTGATCTAAAGTGATCAAGGACATTTCGACACATCAATCAGTTTTGAAATGATACGTTTTGAAACGTTTAACGAAACACTCACTGACACTAAATTGGCCATAAGTTAACTCATACCATTGATCAAATCCCACCAAAAAATTTAATATTGAGAAGTGCTGCTTAAACACATCCAAGCACAGCATTTTCAGCTCTACCTTTAGTGCAGGAATGTCCAAAGTCCGGCCCAGGGGCCAGATGACCGATCTTATGTGGCCCTCCACACAGTATTGGTTAATCAAGCAAGTTCAATTAAAACATTTTCTGTTCACCTAACAATGACAGCACTATCATACAGTTTGTAGACAAGCGCCAAGTAGGAACAACACAGGCAGAACTAGTGTTTTCAGATGGTAAACAAAATACTTACAATTGTATTGTATGTGATTTTGATTTTGATTTTGATAACCCATATGATGTGAGAAGCAGTTGGCCCCCCGGTAATTTCACATGATCTAATCTGGCCCCCTCTGGGTGCTACAAATGCAAAAAAGTTACGCGATTTTAACCAAACTTGGTGCACGTCGCTCCACAGTCTTGGGATATTCTGCCACTAGGAGGCACCACAAATGTGAAATGCTTGTAATTGGCTACATGGTCTTCTGCTCTAAAAATGTACAATTTTTCAAGCTTTTGCAATCTGCTTGGGCCCCGATTATTACCACTTGTGTTTTTGTTTTTTCCTCCCCAGTTTACTCCTCTACTGTTTGTGAAGCACTTCATAACTTTCATGATCTTCTTGTACTTCTTCTTCTTCCTCCTTCTTCTTCTCAGTTGAAATACTTTATAACTTCTATAATCTTCTCCTCCTCCTCCTCCTCCACCTCTCGTCCTGCTCTCCTCCTCAGGTGCATCTGAACGTGCGCTCCCCCACAGACTTCGAGTGGCAGAAGCAGTCGAGGTTTTACTTCTCTGAGGAGACCGATCGCTGCTTCATCCAGATCACTGACGTGGAGTTCAGCTACTGCAACGAATACCTGGGCTGCACAGATCGACTGGTCATCACTCCGCTCACAGACAGGTACACAGACAGACAGGTACACAGACAGACAGGTACACAGACAGACAGACAGGTACACAGACAGACAGGTACACAGACAGACAAGTACACAGACAGACAGACAGGTACACAGACAGACAGGTACACAGACAGACAGACAGACAGGTACACAGACAGACAGGTACACAGACAGACAGACAGACAGGTACACAGACAGACAGGTACACAGACAGACAGGTACACAGACAGACAGGTACACAGACAGACAGGTACACAGACAGACAGGTACACAGACAGACAGACAGACAGACAGACAGGTACACAAACAGACAGGTACACAGACAGACAGGTACACAGACAGACAGGTACACAGACAGACAGGTACACAGACAGACAGACAGACAGGTACACAGACAGACAGGTACACAGACAGACAGGTACACAGACAGACAGGTACACAGACAGACAGACAGGTACACAGACAGACAGACAGACAGGTACACAGACAGACAGACAGACAGGTACACAGACAGACAGGTACACAGACAGACAGGTACACAGACAGACAGGTACACAGACAGACAGGTACACAAACAGACAGGTACACAGACAGACAGACAGACAGACAGGTACACAGACAGACAGGTACACAGACAGACAGACAGACAGGTACACAGACAGACAGGTACACAGACAGACAGACAGACAGGTACACAAACAGACAGGTACACAAACAGACAGGTACACAAACAGACAGGTACACAGACAGACAGGTACACAAACAGACAGGTACACAGACAGACAGGTACACAAACAGACAGGTACACAGACAGACAGGTACACAGACAGACAGGTACACAGACAGACAGACAGACAGGTACACAGACAGACAGGTACACAGACAGACAGGTACACAGACAGACAGACAGGTACACAGACAGACAGACAGACAGACAGACAGACAGGTACACAAACAGACAGGTACACAGACAGACAGGTACACAAACAGACAGGTACACAGACAGACAGGTACACAGACAGACAGGTACACAGACAGACAGACAGACAGGTACACAGACAGACAGGTACACAGACAGACAGGTACACAGACAGACAGGTACACAGACAGACAGGTACACAAACAGACAGGTACACAGACAGACAGACAGACAGACAGGTACACAAACAGACAGGTACACAGACAGACAGACAGACAGACAGGTACACAAACAGACAGGTACACAGACAGACAGACAGACAGACAGGTACACAGACAGACAGGTACACAGACAGACAGACAGACAGGTACACAGACAGACAGGTACACAGACAGACAGACAGACAGGTACACAGACAGACAGGTACACAGACAGACAGACAGACAGGTACACAAACAGACAGGTACACAAACAGACAGGTACACAAACAGACAGGTACACAGACAGACAGGTACACAGACAGACAGGTACACAAACAGACAGGTACACAGACAGACAGGTACACAAACAGACAGGTACACAGACAGACAGGTACACAGACAGACAGGTACACAGACAGACAGACAGACAGGTACACAGACAGACAGGTACACAGACAGACAGGTACACAGACAGACAGACAGACAGGTACACAGACAGACAGACAGACAGACAGACAGGTACACAAACAGACAGGTACACAGACAGACAGGTACACAGACAGACAGGTACACAGACAGACAGACAGACAGGTACACAGACAGACAGGTACACAGACAGACAGGTACACAGACAGACAGGTACACAGACAGACAGGTACACAAACAGACAGGTACACAGACAGACAGACAGACAGACAGGTACACAAACAGACAGGTACACAGACAGACAGACAGACAGACAGGTACACAAACAGACAGGTACACAGACAGACAGACAGACAGACAGGTACACAGACAGACAGGTACACAGACAGACAGACAGACAGGTACACAGACAGACAGGTACACAGACAGACAGACAGACAGGTACACAGACAGACAGGTACACAGACAGACAGACAGACAGGTACACAAACAGACAGGTACACAAACAGACAGGTACACAAACAGACAGGTACACAGACAGACAGGTACACAGACAGACAGGTACACAAACAGACAGGTACACAGACAGACAGGTACACAAACAGACAGGTACACAGACAGACAGGTACACAGACAGACAGGTACACAGACAGACAGACAGACAGGTACACAGACAGACAGGTACACAGACAGACAGGTACACAGACAGACAGACAGACAGGTACACAGACAGACAGGTACACAAACAGACAGGTACACAAACAGACAGGTACACAAACAGACAGGTACACAAACAGACAGGTACACAGACAGACAGGTACACAGACAGACAGGTACACAGACAGACAGGTACACAAACAGACAGGTACACAGACAGACAGGTACACAAACAGACAGGTACACAGACAGACAGACAGACAGACAGGTACACAAACAGACAGGTACACAGACAGACAGGTACACAGACAGACAGACAGACAGGTACACAGACAGACAGGTACACAGACAGACAGACAGACAGGTACACAGACAGACAGGTACACAGACAGACAGACAGACAGGTACACAAACAGACAGGTACACAAACAGACAGGTACACAAACAGACAGGTACACAGACAGACAGGTACACAGACAGACAGGTACACAAACAGACAGGTACACAGACAGACAGGTACACAAACAGACAGGTACACAGACAGACAGGTACACAGACAGACAGGTACACAAACAGACAGGTACACAGACAGACAGGTACACAGACAGACAGGTACACAAACAGACAGGTACACAGACAGACAGGTACACAAACAGACAGGTACACAGACAGACAGGTACACAGACAGACAGGTACACAGACAGACAGACAGACAGGTACACAGACAGACAGGTACACAGACAGACAGGTACACAGACAGACAGACAGGTACACAGACAGACAGACAGACAGACAGACAGACAGGTACACAAACAGACAGGTACACAGACAGACAGGTACACAAACAGACAGGTACACAGACAGACAGGTACACAGACAGACAGGTACACAGACAGACAGACAGACAGGTACACAGACAGACAGGTACACAGACAGACAGGTACACAGACAGACAGGTACACAGACAGACAGGTACACAAACAGACAGGTACACAGACAGACAGACAGACAGACAGGTACACAAACAGACAGGTACACAGACAGACAGACAGACAGACAGGTACACAAACAGACAGGTACACAGACAGACAGACAGACAGACAGGTACACAGACAGACAGGTACACAGACAGACAGACAGACAGGTACACAGACAGACAGGTACACAGACAGACAGACAGACAGGTACACAGACAGACAGGTACACAGACAGACAGACAGACAGGTACACAAACAGACAGGTACACAAACAGACAGGTACACAAACAGACAGGTACACAGACAGACAGGTACACAGACAGACAGGTACACAAACAGACAGGTACACAGACAGACAGGTACACAAACAGACAGGTACACAGACAGACAGGTACACAGACAGACAGGTACACAGACAGACAGACAGACAGGTACACAGACAGACAGGTACACAGACAGACAGGTACACAGACAGACAGACAGACAGGTACACAGACAGACAGGTACACAAACAGACAGGTACACAAACAGACAGGTACACAAACAGACAGGTACACAAACAGACAGGTACACAGACAGACAGGTACACAGACAGACAGGTACACAGACAGACAGGTACACAAACAGACAGGTACACAGACAGACAGGTACACAAACAGACAGGTACACAGACAGACAGGTACACAAACAGACAGGTACACAAACAGACAGGTACACAGACAGACAGGTACACAGACAGACAGGTACACAGACAGACAGGTACACAAACAGACAGGTACACAGACAGACAGGTACACAGACAGACAGGTACACAGACAGACAGGTACACAAACAGACAGGTACACAGACAGACAGGTACACAGACAGACAGGTACACAGACAGACAGGTACACAAACAGACAGGTACACAAACAGACAGGTACACAAACAGACAGGTACACAAACAGACAGGTACACAAACAGACAGGTACACAGACAGACAGGTACACAGACAGACAGGTACACAAACAGACAGGTACACAGACAGACAGGTACACAAACAGACAGGTACACAGACAGACAGGTACACAGACAGACAGGTACACAGACAGACAGGTACACAAACAGACAGGTACACAGACAGACAGGTACACAGACAGACAGGTACACAGACAGACAGGTACACAAACAGACAGGTACACAGACAGACAGGTACACAAACAGACAGGTACACAGACAGACAGGTACACAAACAGACAGGTACACAGACAGACAGGTACACAGACAGACAGGTACACAGACAGACAGACAGACAGGTACACAAACAGACAGGTACACAGACAGACAGGTACACAAACAGACAGGTACACAAACAGACAGGTACACAAACAGACAGGTACACAGACAGACAGGTACACAGACAGACAGGTACACAGACAGACAGACAGACAGGTACACAAACAGACAGGTACACAGACAGACAGGTACACAGACAGACAGGTACACAGACAGACAGACAGACAGGTACACAAACAGACAGGTACACAGACAGACAGGTACACAAACAGACAGGTACACAAACAGACAGGTACACAAACAGACAGGCTGCACAAACAGACAGGTACACAGATGGACTGGTCTTTACCCTGCTGACAGATACTAGACAGAGCCCAGTGATGTCACCTTTGATTTGATTTGATCTTCTTATCGAACAAATCAAACATTGGTTGCTGTTTAATATCAATGTGTCAGCAGGTATGGTTAAGCAGCTGTTTCTCACCTGTCTGTCCAGGTGTTACGGTTTAATATCAATGGGTCAGCAGGTCTGGTTAAGCAGCTGTTTCTCACCTGTCTGTCCAGGTGTTACTGTTTAATATCAATGTGTCAGCAGGTCTGGTTAAGCAGCTGTTTCTCACCTGTCTGTCCAGGTGTTACTGTTTAATATCAATGTGTCAGCAGGTCTGGTTAAGCAGCTGTTTCTCACCTGTCTGTCCAGGTGTTACTGTTTAATATCAATGTGGCAGCAGGTCTCGTTAAGCAGCTGTTTCTCACCTGTCTGTCATGAATCAGCTGTTTCTTACCTGTCTGTCGTTAACCAGCTGTTTCTCGCCTGTCTGTTGTTAACCAGCTGTTTCTTACCTGTCTGTCGTTAACCAGCTGTTTCTCGCCTGTCTGTTGTTAACCAGCTGTTTCTTACCTGTCTGTCGTTAACCAGCTGTTTCTTACCTGTCTGTCGTTAACCAGCTGTTTCTTACCTGTCTGTCATTAACCAGCTGTTTCTCGCCTGTCTGTCATTAACCAGCTGTTTCTCGCCTGTCTGTTGTTAACCAGCTGTTTCTTACCTGTCTGTCATTAACCAGCTGTTTCTTACCTGTCTGTCATTAACCAGCTGTTTCTCGCCTGACGTTAACCAGCTGTTTCTCACCTGTCTGTCGTTAACCAGCTGTTTCTCGCCTGTCTGTCATTAACCAGCTGTTTCTCGCCTGTCTGTCGTTAACCAGCTGTTTCTCGCCTGTCTGTCATTAACCAGCTGTTTCTCGCCTGTCTGTCGTTAACCAGCCGTTTCTCGCCTGTCTGTCATTAACCAGCTGTTTCTCGCCTGTCTGTTGTTAACCAGCTGTTTCTCGCCTGTCTGTCATTAACCAGCTGTTTCTTACCTGTCTGTCGTTAACCAGCTGTTTCTCACCTGTCTGTTGTTAACCAGCTGTTTCTCGCCTGTCTGTCCAGGTGTTACATCACTCTCGCCCAGGCCCTGGGCATGAGCATGGGCGGAGCTCCAGCCGGTCCAGCGGGAACAGGTAGGCCTACCTGTCAGCCTGACCTCTGCTTCCTCATAACATCACATGACTCTGCTGTTTCCTGTTCCCTCTGCCTTTCAAAACAAGGAAATTAGATTCTAAAGGGGAATCAGGCAATCTCTGACTTTTATCGGCCTCTACTGGCAACCAACAGGAATTACAGCTACTGTGTGTGTGTGTGTGTGTGTGTGTGTGTGTGTGTGTGTGTGTGTGTGTGTGTGTGTGTGTGTGTGTGTGTGTGTGTGTGTGTGTGGCCAGGTAAGACCGAGACCACTAAAGACATGGGCCGCTGTCTGGGGAAATATGTGGTGGTCTTCAACTGTTCCGACCAGATGGACTACAGAGGACTGGGGCGCATCTACAAAGGTGTGTGTGTGATATAGAGACATTTTAAGTTATATTGGCTTTATTTCATAATCTATAGCCATAAAGCAGTTACATTTAAATTACACATAAGTCCCTTCTAAGCATGCAGTGAAATCTGGATTATTACCAGCTGCTAGCCGGTCGGCCTGCATGTTTAGAAACAATGATCCGCTCTGTGTGCACTCCCGTCAGTGTGGATCATGACCATCTGAGCCTCTGGTATAGGGTGTGGATCATGACCATCTGAACCTCTGGTATAGGGTGTGGATCATGACCATCTGAACCTCTGGTATAGGGTGTGGATCATGACCATCTGAGCCTCTGGTATAGGGTGTGGATCATGACCATCTGAGCCTCTGGTATAGGGTGTGGATCATGACCATCTGAGCCTCTGGTATAGGGTGTGGATCATGACCATCTGAACCTCTGGTATAGGGTGTGGATCATGACCATCTGAACCTCTGGTATAGAGTGTGGATCATGACCATCTGAACCTCTGGTATAGGGTGGATCATGACCATCTGAGCCTCTGGTATAGGGTGTGGATCATGACCATCTGAGCCTCTTGTATAGGGTGTGGATCATGACCATCTGAACCTCTGGTATAGGGTGTGGATCATGACCATCTGAGCCTCTGGTATAGGGTGTGGATCATGACCATCTGAACCTCTGGTATAGGGTGTGGATCATGACCATCTGAATCTCTTGTATAGGGTGTGGATCATGACCATCTGAACCTCTGGTATAGGGTGGGCATCACTGGCAAAGCGGCTGTTGTTTAACAGCTCCAGCTCATTATCCTGAACATGCTGTGAGTGGGCGGGTGGTTTAAATGGCACTTTACAAACCACCAATGTCCCCGTGCTATTTAATCATTTCATGAATGGACGTAGTTACGTGGCTGGATTATTTGGAAGAGAGCCAATTGGTGAGTTAACAAGTAAAAGTTGAATCATCTTTCCCCCTCATCTCATGCCAGTTTGAAAATGCGACAAGGAGATGATAGCCTACTACTGCATTAGAGGCTATTGGGTGATAAGTACCCGCTTTTATCAATGAATTAAACGAGCAAACTCACGGTTTCCTCAAGTGCTGCAAACGGCTTGAATGGTTTATTTTCCTCCCGACCTGTCTGTCTGTGAAAATGCACAAATGCAAGAGGGTGATAGTGATGCATTAGCCTGTGTATTCGAGACATAATAGCCTAACTTTTGTGGGGAGAAATCAATTGAAAACTAGTCCGATATGACTTGAATGCCACAGTTTAACGTTAGTGCAACCACTATTTTGACTGGCGGCTTTTGGGCGATGTAACAAGGCAAGCGATCACTCTTTTTGGCACATTGACATAAATGCCACATAAATAAACAAGGATCTTGTTGATTACCACTTTACAATTCTGGAATAAGGCTGTTAAAGTGGTAAAGTGTTGACGGGTCCTGGTCTGTCCAGACCAGCAACCTACCAGGTACCACCTCTGGCACACAAAGCGACAAAGGATTAACCAGTGGCATGGTACCACACAGTAGCAAGTGCACAGTTGAGATTTTTGCCCTGCCAAATTACGTGTTTCACAGCCATTTGCAGCTGCGCGGCCTGTTATTCAGGATATTTACAGTATGGTAGTGACCCATACTACTCTACTCACTATTGGTTAGCCGCCTTGTGTTTCATGGATTCCATACATCCCAAAGCAGCAGAGAGCAGATGAAAATGTCTGAGTGAAAGCCCGACAATAGCAGGTCCTCCAGCTAAAAAAGCTCCGGCACACTCATTGAAAATGGCACTTGTTAACACCTTGTCTCTGCAGGTCTGGCCCAGTCCAGAGCCTGGGGCTGCTTCATGTTAACACCTTGTCTCTGCAGGTCTGGCCCAGTCCAGAGCCTGGGGCTGCTTCATGTTAACACCTTGTCTCTGCAGGTCTGGCCCAGTCCGGAGCCTGGGGCTGCTTCATGTTAACACCTTGTCTCTGCAGGTCTGGCCCAGTCTGGAGCCTGGGGCTGCTTCATGTTAACACCTTGTCTCTGCAGGTCTGGCCCAGTCTGGAACCTGGGGCTGCTTCATGTTAACACCTTGTCTCTGCAGGTCTGGCCCAGTCTGGAGCCTGGGGCTGCTTCATGTTAACACCTTGTCTCTGCAGGTCTGGCCCAGTCCGGAGCCTGGGGCTGCTTCATGTTAACACCTTGTCTCTGCAGGTCTGGCCCAGTCCAGAGCCTGGGGCTGCTTCATGTTAACACCTTGTCTCTGCAGGTCTGGCTCAGTCTGGAACCTGGGGCTACTTCATGTTAACACCTTGTCTCTGCAGGTCTGGCCCAGTCCAGAGCCTGGGGCTGCTTCATGTTAACACCTTGTCTCTGCAGGTCTGGCTCAGTCTGGAACCTGGGGCTGCTTCATGTTAACACCTTGTCTCTGCAGGTCTGGCCCAGTCCAGAGCCTGGGGCTGCTTCATGTTAACACCTTGTCTCTGCAGGTCTGGCCCAGTCTGGAACCTGGGGCTACTTCATGTTAACACCTTGTCTCTGCAGGTCTGGCCCAGTCCAGAGCCTGGGGCTGCTTCATGTTAACACCTTGTCTCTGCAGGTCTGGCCCAGTCCAGAGCCTGGGGCTGCTTCATGTTAACACCTTGTCTCTGCAGGTCTGGCCCAGTCTGGAACCTGGGGCTGCTTCATGTTAACACCTTGTCTCTGCAGGTCTGGCCCAGTCTGGAGCCTGGGGCTGCTTCATGTTAACACCTTGTCTCTGCAGGTCTGGCCCAGTCTGGAGCCTGGGGCTGCTTCATGTTAACACCTTGTCTCTGCAGGTCTGGCCCAGTCTGGAACCTGGGGCTGCTTCATGTTAACACCTTGTCTCTGCAGGTCTGGCCCAGTCCGGAGCCTGGGGCTGCTTCTGTTAACACCTTGTCTCTGCAGGTCTGGCCCAGTCTGGAACCTGGGGCTGCTTCATGTTAACACCTTGTCTCTGCAGGTCTGGCCCAGTCTGGAGCCTGGGGCTGCTTCATGTTAACACCTTGTCTCTGCAGGTCTGGCCCAGTCTGGAACCTGGGGCTGCTTCATGTTAACACCTTGTCTCTGCAGGTCTGGCCCAGTCCGGAGCCTGGGGCTGCTTCGACGAGTTTAACCGCATCGAGCTGCCGGTTCTGTCCGTGGCCGCTCAGCAGATATACATCGTCCTACAGTGTAAGAAGAACAAGAAGAAGAACTTTATCTTCACTGACGGAGACCTGGTAGACATGGACCCTGAGTTTGGCATCTTCCTCACCATGGTAACCGTCCTCTGAGCCAATCAAACGCCCTGCCTGAGGAGCGTAGCCTGGCACTGGCAGAATTCAATATTATTGGTGTTATTGAATCACAGCACAGTTTTTCTTGTATCTACTGTTAGAGGCTCAGGAACTAACCATCCAAAACATGTGAAACCTCCAGTAATGAGGAGCAAAACAGTTTGTTATTATTTCATATCAATAATGTAGCGTTAATAGACAGTCTTCCAAGGAAATGGATGTTGGCAAATCATCCACTTTACTTGTTTTCATTGCTGTAAGGTATTAAAAACATGACTTACCAGGAAGTTTTAGATTGAAACTGAGCTGTAGAAACAAACTATCGTATGAATAGTTCTTGAAATAAATCTGTCAATGAATCACCCAAAGGGTTGAGAGTTCTAGAACTAAACTGCTGTAGACCTGTCCAGAAAGCTCTAGAACAAAATTGCTACACAACTGACTGGAGCTGTATAGAACTGAACTGCCATATAACTGACCAGAGAGTTCTAGAAATTAATTGTGATCGAAATAGCCAATGATTTCTAAAACTGCCATATATATATACGTAACCAGGCCATTGTAGAACTAAACTGCCACAGAACTGACCCGACAGTTCTAGAACTAAACAGAGTTCTGGAACAAAACTGCTGTAGAGCTAACTCTAGAATTACATTGCCAAAGAATTAACCACAGAGTTCTAGAACTCAGTTTTCATATACATAACCAGCACATTCTAGAACTGAACTGCCACATAATGTACAATAGAGTTCTAGAATTGAACTACCCCAGGCCTGACCAGGGACTCCTGGGTCTTCCCCCCTGTGCTCCTCTAGAACCCGGGTTACGCGGGCCGTCAGGAGCTGCCGGAGAACCTGAAGATCCAGTTCCGCACGGTGGCCATGATGGTTCCAGACCGGGCCATCATCATGAGGGTCAAACTGGCCAGTGCAGGTTTCCGTGACAACCAGGTTCTCAGCAGGAAGTTCTACACCCTGTACAAGCTGTGTGAGGAGCAGCTGTCCAAACAGGTTCTACCCCTGCTACTACTGCTGCCAGTACTGTGAGGTCCACTAGGCTTAAAGAACATATTCTTATATAAAATGGACTCTTTTTATAGTGATCACTTTGGGACCGTTCAAATTAAAGTAATGAAACGCAGACAGCTTTTTACTGAATGTTATTTACTTTCGAAAGACATAGCCTCAGCCTCCACCTGTTTCAAGCACAGCGGTCTCACACAGACAGACAAATGATCCATATACCATATGCCATGATCCATATACAGACATGCAGCAAGTATCGCTGCTGCATGTCGTTTTTCGCAGTTTGTAAGTTGATCATACAGTATGTGATATGTGTGATATCTCAGGTGCATTATGACTTTGGTCTGAGGAACATCTTGTGTGATATCTCAGGTGCATTATGACTTTGGTCTGAGGAACATCTTGTCGGTGTTGCGCACGCTGGGAGCTGTGAAGAGGTCTAACCCCACAGAGCCCGAGAAGACCGTGGTGATGAGAGTCCTCCGAGACATGAACCTGTCCAAACTGGTGTGTGTGTGTGGGGGGGTGGGGGGGGGGGGGGGGGAGGGTGTATTGATGCATTGTATCTAATAACTGTTTATCTGTGTTTGGCTTATGGATGATGTACCTTTCTTTCTCCTTCTCTCTCTCTCCCTGTCTCTCAGGTGGATGAGGATGAGCCTCTGTTTATGAGTCTGATCAATGATCTGTTTCCTGGTATTGGTAGGTCTTTCTCTCTCTCTCTCTCTCTCTCTCTCTCTCTCTCTCTCTCTCTCTCCAGATCAAACTGACACACACTTTCACAACTAACACTGTTAACACATTTAATGATGAATCAATTACAAAATACACATGTGCAGAGTTTCTATAGTATAAGATCCCATCGATCAACAGAATGATGTGAAACTGATCAAGCAGAGTTATTGATTATGACCTCTCCTGTCATTCTGGATAAAGCAGACTGTCCTCTCCTCTCCTCCTGTAGTTCTGGATAAAGCAGACTGTCCTCTCTTCTTCTCCTGTAGTTCTGGATAAAGCTCTCCTCTCCTCCTGTAGTTCTGGATAAAGCAGGCTCTCCTCTCCTCTTCTCCTGTAGTTCTGGATAAAGCAGGCTCTCCTCTCCTCTCCTCCTGTAGTTCTGGATAAAGCAGGCTCTCCTCTCCTCTCCTCCTGTAGTTCTGGATAAAGCAGGCTATCCTCTCCTCTCCTCCTGTAGTTCTGGATAAAGCAGACTATCCTCTCCTCTCCTCCTGTAGTTCTGGATAAAGCAGGCTCTCCTCTCCTCTCCTCCTGTAGTTCTGGATAAAGCAGGCTCTCCTCTCCTCTCCTCCTGTAGTTCTGGATAAAGCAGGCTCTCCTCTCCTCTCCTCCTGTAGTTCTGGATAAAGCAGGCTCTCCTCTCCTCTCCTCCTGTAGTTCTGGATAAAGCAGGCTCTCCTCTCCTCCTGTAGTTCTGGATAAAGCAGGCTATCCTCTCCTCTCCTCCTGTAGTTCTGGATAAAGCAGGCTCTCCTCTCCTCTCCTCCTGTAGTTCTGGATAAAGCAGGCTATCCTCTCCTCTTCTCCTGTAGTTCTGGATAAAGCAGGCTCTCCTCTCCTCTCCTCCTGTAGTTCTGGATAAAGCAGGCTCTCCTCTCCTCTCCTCCTGTAGTTCTGGATAAAGCAGGCTCTCCTCTCCTCTCCTCCTGTAGTTCTGGATAAAGCAGGCTATCCTCTCCTCTTCTCCTGTAGTTCTGGATAAAGCAGGCTCTCCTCTCCTCTCCTCTCCTCCTGTAGTTCTGGATAAAGCAGGCTCTCCTCTCCTCTCCTCTCCTGTAGTTCTGGATAAAGTAGGCTCTCCTCTCCTCTCCTCCTGTAGTTCTGGATAAAGCAGGCTATCCTCTCCTCTTCTCCTGTAGTTCTGGATAAAGCAGGCTCTCCTCTCCTCTCCTCTCCTCCTGTAGTTCTGGATAAAGCAGGCTCTCCTCTCCTCTCCTCTCCTGTAGTTCTGGATAAAGTAGGCTCTCCTCTCCTCTCCTCCTGTAGTTCTGGATAAAGCAGGCTCTCCTCTCCTCTTCTCCTGTAGTTCTGGATAAAGCAGAATATCCTCTCCTCTCCTCTCCTCCTGTAGTTCTGGATAAAGCAGGCTCTCTTCTCCTCTCCTCCTGTAGTTCTGGATAAAGCAGGCTCTCCTCTCCTCTCCTCCTGTAGTTCTGGATAAAGCAGGCTCTCCTCTCCTCTCCTCCTGTAGTTCTGGATAAAGCAGGCTCTCCTCTCCTCTCCTCCTGTAGTTCTGGATAAAGCAGGCTCTCCTCTCCTCTCCTCTCCTCCTGTAGTTCTGGATAAAGCAGGCTCTCCTCTCCTCCTGTAGTTCTGGATAAAGCAGGCTATCCTCTCCTCTCTTCTCCTGTAGTTCTGGATAAAGCAGGCTATCCTCTCCTCTTCTCCTGTAGTTCTGGATAAAGCAGGCTCTCCTCTCCTCTCCTCCTGTAGTTCTGGATAAAGCAGACTATCCTCTCCTCTCCTCCTGTAGTTCTGGATAAAGCAGGCTCTCCTCTCCTCCTGTAGTTCTGGATAAAGCAGGCTATCCTCTCCTCTCTTCTCCTGTAGTTCTGGATAAAGCAGGCTATCCTCTCCTCTTCTCCTGTAGTTCTGGATAAAGCAGGCTCTCCTCTCCTCTCCTCCTGTAGTTCTGGATAAAGCAGACTATCCTCTCATCTCCTCCTGTAGTTCTGGATAAAGCAGGCTCTCCTCTCCTCTCCTCCTGTAGTTCTGGATAAAGCAGACTATCCTCTCCTCTCCTCCTGTAGTTCTGGATAAAGCAGGCTCTCCTCTCCTCCTGTAGTTCTGGATAAAGCAGGCTATCCTCTCCTCTCTTCTCCTGTAGTTCTGGATAAAGCAGGCTATCCTCTCCTCTTCTCCTGTAGTTCTGGATAAAGCAGGCTCTCCTCTCCTCTCCTCCTGTAGTTCTGGATAAAGCAGGCTCTCCTCTCCTCTTCTCCTGTAGTTCTGGATAAAGCAGGCTATCCTCTCCTCTTCTCCTGTAGTTCTGGATAAAGCAGGCTATCCTCTCCTCTTCTCCTGTAGTTCTGGATAAAGCAGGCTCTCCTCTCCTCTCCTCTCCTCCTGTAGTTCTGGATAAAGCAGGCTCTCCTCTCCTCTCCT
Source organism: Poromitra crassiceps (assembly GCF_964638095.1). Lineage (NCBI taxonomy): Eukaryota > Metazoa > Chordata > Actinopteri > Beryciformes > Melamphaidae > Poromitra > Poromitra crassiceps. The sequence goes on from NC_139624.1 coordinate 14,587,728, forward strand.
CTCCTGTAGTTCTGGATAAAGCAGGCTATCCTCTCCTCTCCTCCTGTAGTTCTGGATAAAGCAGGCTCTCCTCTCCTCTCCTCTCCTGTAGTTCTGGATAAAGCAGGCTATCCTCTCCTCTCCTCCTGTAGTTCTGGATAAAGCAGGCTCTCCTCTCCTCTCCTCCTGTAGTTCTGGATAAAGCAGGCTCTCCTCTCCTCTTCTCCTGTAGTTCTGGATAAAGCAGAATATCCTCTCCTCTCCTCTCCTCCTGTAGTTCTGGATAAAGCAGACTATCCTCTCCTCCTGTAGTTCTGGATAAAGCAGGCTCTCCTCTCCTCTTCTCCTGTAGTTCTGGATAAAGCAGACTATCCTCTCCTCTCCTCCTGTAGTTCTGGATAAAGCAGACTATCCTCTCCTCTCCTCTCCTCCTGTAGTTCTGGATAAAGCAGACTATCCTCTCCTCTCCTCCTGTAGTTCTGGATAAAGCAGGCTCTCCTCTCCTCTCCTCCTGTAGTTCTGGATAAAGCAGACTATCCTCTCCTCTCCTCCTGTAGTTCTGGATAAAGCAGGCTCTCCTCTCCTCTCCTCCTGTAGTTCTGGATAAAGCAGGCTCTCCTCTCCTCTCCTCTCCTCCTGTAGTTCTGGATAAAGCAGGCTCTCCTCTCCTCTCCTCTCCTCCTGTAGTTCTGGATAAAGCAGGCTCTCCTCTCCTCTCCTCCTGTAGTTCTGGATAAAGCAGGCTACCCTCTCCTCTCCTCCTGTAGTTATGGATAAAGCAGGCTCTCCTCTCCTCTCCTCCTGTAGTTCTGGATAAAGCAGGCTCTCCTCTCCTCTCCTCCTGTAGTTCTGGATAAAGCAGGCTCTCCTCTCCTCTCCTCCTGTAGTTCTGGATAAAGCAGGCTCTCCTCTCCTCTCCTCCTGTAGTTCTGGATAAAGCAGGCTCTCCTCTCCTCTCCTCCTGTAGTTCTGGATAAAGCAGGCTCTCCTCTCCTCTCCTCTCCTCCTGTAGTTCTGGATAAAGCAGGCTCTCCTCTCCTCTCCTCCTGTAGTTCTGGATAAAGTAGGCTCTCCTCTCCTCTCCTCCTGTAGTTCTGGATAAAGCAGGCTCTCCTCTCCTCTCCTCTCCTGTAGTTCTGGATAAAGTAGGCTCTCCTCTCCTCTCCTCCTGTAGTTCTGGATAAAGCAGGCTCTCCTCTCCTCTCCTCTCCTGTAGTTCTGGATAAAGTAGGCTCTCCTCTCCTCTCCTCCTGTAGTTCTGGATAAAGCAGGCTCTCCTCTCCTCTTCTCCTGTAGTTCTGGATAAAGCAGACTATCCTCTCCTCTCCTCCTGTAGTTCTGGATAAAGCAGACTATCCTCTCCTCTCCTCCTGTAGTTCTGGATAAAGCAGGCTCTCCTCTCCTCTCCTCCTGTAGTTCTGGATAAAGCAGACTATCCTCTCATCTCCTCCTGTAGTTCTGGATAAAGCAGACTATCCTCTCCTCTCCTCTCCTCCTGTAGTTCTGGATAAAGCAGACTATCCTCTCATCTCCTCCTGTAGTTCTGGATAAAGCAGGCTCTCCTCTCCTCTCCTCCTGTAGTTCTGGAAAGCAGACTATCCTCTCCTCTTCTCCTGTAGTTCTGGATAAAGCAGGCTCTCCTCTCCTCTTCTCCTGTAGTTCTGGATAAAGCAGGCTATCCTCTCCTCTCCTCCTGTAGTTCTGGATAAAGCAGACTATCCTCTCCTCTTCTCCTGTAGTTCTGGATAAAGCAGGCTATCCTCTCCTCTTCTCCTGTAGTTCTGGATAAAGCAGACTATCCTCTCCTCTTCTCCTGTAGTTCTGGATAAAGCAGACTATCCTCTCCTCTTCTCCTGTAGTTCTGGATAAAGCAGGCTATCCATTCCTCTTCTCCTGTAGTTCTGGATAAAGCAGGCTATCCTCTCCTCTCCTCCTGTAGTTCTGGATAAAGCAGACTATCCTCTCCTCTCCTCCTGTAGTTCTGGATAAAGCAGGCTCTCCTCTCCTCTTCTCCTGTAGTTCTGGATAAAGCAGACTATCCTCTCCTCCTGTAGTTCTGGATAAAGCAGGCTCTCCTCTCCTCTCCTCCTGTAGTTCTGGATAAAGCAGGCTATCCTCTCCTCTTCTCCTGTAGTTCTGGATAAAGCAGACTATCCTCTCCTCTTCTCCTGTAGTTCTGGATAAAGCAGGCTCTCCTCTCCTCTTCTCCTGTAGTTCTGGATAAAGCAGACTATCCTCTCCTCTTCTCCTGTAGTTCTGGATAAAGCAGACTATCCTCTCCTCTCCTCCTGTAGTTCTGGATAAAGCAGGCTCTCCTCTCCTCTTCTCCTGTAGTTCTGGATAAAGCAGACTATCCTCTCCTCTTCTCCTGTAGTTCTGGAAAGCAGACTATCCTCTCCTCTTCTCCTGTAGTTCTGGATAAAGCAGACTATCCTCTCCTCTTCTCCTGTAGTTCTGGAAAGCAGACTATCCTCTCCTCTCCTCCTGTAGTTCTGGATAAAGCAGGCTCTCGTCTCCTCTTCTCCTGTAGTTCTGGATAAAGCAGGCTATCCTCTCCTCTTCTCCTGTAGTTCTGGATAAAGCAGGCTCTCGTCTCCTCTTCTCCTGTAGTTCTGGATAAAGCAGGCTATCCTCTCCTCTCCTCCTGTAGTTCTGGATAAAGCAGGCTATCCTCTCCTCTCCTCCTGTAGTTTTGGATGAAGCAGGCTCTCGTCTCCTCTTCTCCTGTAGTTTTGGATAAAGCAGGCTCTCGTCTCCTCTCCTCCTGTAGTTTTGGATGAAGCAGGCTCTCGTCTCCTCTTCTCCTGTAGTTCTGGATAAAGCAGGCTCTCGTCTCCTCTTCTCCTGTAGTTCTGGATAAAGCAGGCTATCCTCTCCTCTCCTCCTGTAGTTCTGGATAAAGCAGGCTATCCTCTCCTCTCCTCCTGTAGTTTTGGATGAAGCAGGCTCTCGTCTCCTCTTCTCCTGTAGTTTTGGATAAAGCAGGCTATCCGGACCTGGAGGCCTCCATCCTCAGTCAGACCCAGCAGGCCGGCCTGATCCCTCACCCTCCCTGGATCCTCAAGCTGGTGCAGCTGTACGAGACGCAGAGAGTCCGACACGGTGAGAGAGAGGGAGAGAGAGAATCCATGTTTTCCTACCATAAACTGTATAATATCTATCATATAAAATGTGGACGTAGCCACCATGACCGTTTGGTTAAAAACAATCCAGGTCAGTCTTTAGGGGCGGCCCTTTAAGCAGTGACCTGCTGAAGTCGTGTGCTTTTAAACGGATAAAACAGTATCAAATCATGTAAGCTTGCTAGCGGCTCCATTCTCAATGAAGAGGATAATGGGGGGGGGGGGGGGGGGAGCGTCATTTCCGCTAACTTGACAAAGGGACGTAGCTTTGTTAGTGGCCATTCTCGCTGCCGCCAAAAATAAAAAATAAAAAAACAATTCTTTTTTGGGCATTTTGCCATTATTCGATAGGTCGAGGTGGGGAGAGAGAGGGGATGACATGTGGCAAAGAACCGCGGGTCGGATTCGAACCCGGTTCGACCGCGCGAAGGACCGAGCCTCCGTGGTACGCGTGCTACCAGGTGAGCCACCTGGTAGCACGTTCAAACTACTATTTTTGACAAGAAGTTCCCAGATGATTGGTAGGCCTACCTATTGGTTTGTGGACTCGTTTTGAAGCCTCGAGGTTGGCATTTTGACCGTGGCCATCTTGGTTCTTTGGAGCCAGAAGCAGCTAGCCTGAGACCAGGGCTTTCCCACAGAGCCAGAAGCAACTAGCGTGAGACCAGGGCTTTCCCACAGAACCAGAAGCAGCTAGCCTGAGACCAGGACTTTCCCACAGAGCCAGAAGCAGCTAGCCTGAGACCAGGACTTTCCCACAGAGCCACAGCATGAGACCAGGGCTTTCCCACAGAGCCTGAAGCAGCTAGCATGAGACCAGGGCTTTCCCACAGAGCCTGAAGCAGCTAGCATGAGACCAGGGCTTTCCCACAGAGCCTGAAGCAGCTAGCATGAGACCAGGACTTTCCCACAGAGCCTGAAGCAGCTAGCATGAGACCAGGACTTTCCCACAGAGCCTGAAGCAGCTAGCATGAGACCAGGACTTTCCCACAGAGCCTGAAGCAGCTAGCATGAGACCAGGGCTTTCCCACAGAGCCTGAAGCAGCTAGCATGAGACCAGGACTTTCCCACAGAGCCTGAAGCAGCTAGCATGAGACCAGGACTTTCCCACAGAGCCAGAAGCAGCTAGCATGAGACCAGGGCTTTCCCACAGAGCCTGAAGCAGCTAGCATGAGACCAGGGCTTTCCCACAGAGCCTGAAGCAGCTAGCATGAGACCAGGGCTTTCCCACAGAGCCTGAAGCAGCTAGCATGAGACCAGGGCTTTCCCACAGAGCCTGAAGCAGCTAGCATGAGACCAGGGCTTTCCCACAGAGCCTGAAGCAGCTAGCATGAGACCAGGACTTTCCCACAGAGCCAGAAGCAGCTAGCATGAGACCAGGGCTTTCCCACAGAGCCTGAAGCAGCTAGCCTGAGACCAGGACTTTCCCACAGAGCCTGAAGCAGCTAGCATGAGACCACAGAGCCTGAAGCAGCTAGCATGAGACCAGGGCTTTCCCACAGAGCCTGAAGCAGCTAGCATGAGACCAGGGCTTTCCCACAGAGCCTGAAGCAGCTAGCATGAGACCAGGGCTTTCCCACAGAGCCTGAAGCAGCTAGCATGAGACCAGGGCTTTCCCACAGAGCCAGAAGCAGCTAGCATGAGACCATGACTTTCCCACAGAGCCTGAAGCAGCTAGCCTGAGACCAGGGCTTTCCCACAGAGCCACAAGCAGCTAGCATGAGACCAGGGCTTTCCCACAGAGCCAGAAGCAGCTAGCATGAGACCAGGGCTTTCCCACAGAGCCTGAAGCAGCTAGCCTGAGACCAGGGCTTTCCCACAGAGCCAGTCTGTGATCGGCATTCTGCGCGCTGACTGGACAGACGACCTGTCAATCACGCCACCAAAGATAGCCCACTTGAAGATCATCCTGTATTGAAGAAGACTTGAAACTAACGATTTTAGAAAAGTGTTTACTGAGGTCATAAATCAAGTGAGAAGTAAGGTCATTTTCCCATTGACTTCCATACAATCGGACTTCATTATGCAGTCATAGACTGTATAAACATAGACTGTATCAACATAGACTGTATAAACATAGACTGTATCAACATAGACTATCAACATAGACTGTATAAACATAGACTGTATCAACATAGACTGTATAAACATAGACTGTATAAACATAGACTGTATCAACATAGACTGTATAAACATAGACTGTATAAACATAGACTGTATCAACATAGACTATCAACATAGACTGTATAAACATAGACTGTATAAACATAGACTATCAACATAGACTGTATAAACATAGACTGTATCAACATAGACTGTATCAACATAGACTGTATCAACATAGACTGTATCAACATAGACTGTATCAACATAGACTGTATAAACATAGACTGTATAAACATAGACTGTATCAACATAGACTATCAACATAGACTGTATAAACATAGACTGTATCAACATAGACTGTATCAACATAGACTGTATCAACATAGACTGTATCAACATAGACTATCAACATAGACTGTATCAACATAGACTGTATAAACATAGACTGTATAAACATAGACTGTATCAACATAGACTATCAACATAGACTGTATAAACATAGACTGTATCAACATAGACTGTATCAACATAGACTGTATCAACATAGACTGTATCAACATAGACTGTATCAACATAGACTGTATAAACAGGTGAGTTATACTGTATAAAAAGTGCAGTTGTCATGAAAGGTGAAATTAGCTCTAGAGACCAAAAGCGTTTTTGAACCAGGCTGTAAACATGTTTATTTCTGCTGTAAAGTTGGGCATTTTAACATGGGGCTCTATGGGGAATGACTCACTTCTGGTGCGTTGGCATCATTTTTCATCGTCGGAGGTTGCCGCTTGAGTCATAACACTGTGTGTGTGTGTGTGTGTGTGTGTGTGTGTGTGTGTGTGTGTACACTGTGTAGGTATGATGGCGTTGGGTCCCAGCGGCGCGGGGAAGACAGCCTGCATCCACACTCTGATGAAGGCGATGGGGGAGTGCGGCGCCCCCCACAGGGAGATGAGGATGAACCCCAAAGCCATCACCGCTGCCCAGATGTTCGGCACACTGGACGTCTCCACCAACGACTGGACCGACGGCATCTTCTCCACACTGTGGAGGAAGACACTCAAGGCCAAGAAGGCAAACACACACACACACACACACACACACACACACACTAGGGGCGCCTATCGTTGTCAAGCGCTGTCTGCTTTTTGCGCTCGCGCCCCGGTTTACGCGCCGTAACGCCGTGTCTATGCTATCCTCAGACGAGCGCAGACTCCTATTTCGCGCTCCGACCACGATAGCAGCCACTTTTGCACTGGTTTTTCTGCCTCGACGCAGCTGTGGGTGTGCCGTATGCTAAATCAGGTGTGGCTGCGTTAAATCCTCATGTTTGCTATCGTCCCTATGTGCACAACTCTTTGCGCTAAGACCTCCGAAAAGCAGGTTTTAGCGCAAAAATACCCCGCTGCGCTTGAGCGC
>NC_139624.1:14596847-14621847 GCF_964638095.1 Poromitra crassiceps
CTCCGGGGGGCAGGCCAGGAGCAGTGGTCTCTTTTTCTTTCCAGCGCCCGGCGGTGCAACCCAGTGTTGCGAGAGTGTTTTGCTAAACCCAAAAACAATTGATAGGAATACCTTATACAGTATATACTACAAGGCTTATAGTATGGTGGTCGTGCATCTGTCTATCTGGAAATAATTCTGTTTGTGTGCCTTGTAAGCCTATATGGGCTGAGCATCTATCCATGCAGGATACCACATTGATATTGGAATACAGATCCTCCATCTTAGTAGATTATTGTTGCTGTTGCTAATGTTACATTAGTCCATCTAAATGTCAATATATTTGAACACTTTCTAGTTGTACATATTTTCCAGTTAAACGTGATGACTTGAGAATCTATCAACAGTAAGGTAGAAGCAGGGAAATCTGCAGGCAAGTCTATTGGCGCGTGCAGCGTGCAGCGTGCAGGCTGCCAGCAGTACAAGGAGCAAAGACCTAAGTGTATCTTCGGAAATAGATGATCACAAACAAAAAGAAAAAAAGAAAAATCATCACTGTTTGAAATTACAATTAGACGTGAGCTCTCTTGTAGGTTTAATCTTAGGCTTAAGGCAAAGATTAGGTTTAATAAACAACTTTTTAGGTTACCGTTTTGCTAGTCTCTCCCCAGACTCAAATATTACGTTGAATCGCTGCGCTCCGCATACTACATAAGTGAGTCTGTGCCACTTCACAGCCACTGCTGGTTTTGAAGGCGGCTTGATAATTGAATGGGTGACAGGTTGTAGCACCGATGAGAGAGCGGTTTGAAAAATGGGCTGCGCCTCCCGTGTCGTCTGATCGCAAAGTCGTTACTGATTGGAGAGGACTGAAGCCATCACTGGCATATGACTGGCGATGTGAACGGTTCCCTCCCATAACCAGCCCTCTGAGGGAAAGTGTCCCAGAGAGAGATCTGCAGCATGCAGTAACGTAGTGTATCAGCGTAAGAACTCTCATGGGTCTGGCGTTGAGACTACCGTTTTGCTAGCTTTCGTCATATATGGAAGTGGGCGTGGTTTCATGTAAACTGGGTTGGAAAAACGATAAACGCATCCTGCCGGTTTTACTTTTTACATTAGTTATTGGTATTGGATTTTTATATTATATAAGAGCAGCTTAATGGAGTATGTCATTAATACTGGAAGTCAGTAGAGGTTAACAACGTGCTGACAGTTTCAATACAATAAATGAATCCAGTAAGAAGGTGCATAAGGAACACATAACTAGCAAATGAAAAGAAAAAGGCAGCTTAAATCTCAAGTCTAAATTTACATTGCCAACTTAGGGACTAGTCAGTTAGCTAGCCAGTTAACTGACTTGGACTTGAGTCAGAGTTGACTCATAATTTCAAATGCTTGAGACTTGACTTGCTGCATGAAGAGAAGATTTGAGACTTGACGTCTGGTGACTTGGGACTTGACTCTGACTTGTACTTTGATGACTTGTAAAGGTTTCTAAAGTCTTGAGATCTTGTGTTTGTGTAAATGACTTGGATTGAAAGTGATGAGATTTGTTCCAGCAGACGACTGAATTAAAATTTTGTTTCCTGAATTTGGATGGAACGAGTAAGTGATATTGTACTTTATATTGCACTCGAGTTGCGTGCGGCCTCGTGGGATAACAGCTTATCAGCGGGATATATTCCACAACACACTTGCTCTCATGCTATATTGCTTAAATAACAGACCGCTGAATGCAATGATTGACCAATCAGAATCGAGCATTCAACCAGGCCGCGTAATAATTGAATTTATTGGAGTTGAAATGGATTATAGAAATCAAACTTATGATGCTCTTCAAGTTTTTATCCTTTTGTTTTAAACCATATTGCATTGAAAAGTCCACCATATTTTACCATATATTAAAGTAAACCATATTTCGTTTTCTTTAAAGCATAAACTAACATATCTTGGCCAATAAGTATGTAACATACAAAATAAAACAACCCGTAATATCTTAATTTTATGTAGAATGCAGAGGACATGTAACTGTTTAGTTAAACTTGCATTCCAGGAATATTGTGCTCTAAAGATGACGTTAGTGGCTCAAGACTGTTGCGTCCTGAAACCCACATAGGTTGCACCAGGCTATGTGGGATTCGAAATAACGCATCCGAGATGGAAAACGTTATGAATATAGCCACGTTATAAACAACAAACTAACGCTGGTGATCCGTATGGAAACAGTGTTACTCGAAATGGTTAAAAGTTCTATCAATTTGGTCATTTAGTGGCGTTTTACTGCCATGTAACATAACTAACTAGCACCTAACATTAGCCACAGTAGGCATTACCCATGGATGCATTGCTCTTAAAGGGCTCGCGCCGCGTGAACTACAGTAATAATCAATGGGGAAAAAAACTATTTTTCACATGAGTGGGGCGCGTGCTAAACCCACCGTGACGTCAGGATGTACCAAATATCCCATTCATTTGAGGGCACAAAAAAAAGCAGTGTTCAACCCATAGAGGGAACTTATGCTGCTGAAAATGATACAAATGGTACAATGGTAACAGTTGGAAATGTGGAAATTTTGACCAGAATTCTTCACACACCACCCCCAAAGTCATATATATTGGTTAAAAGCTGAAAAAAAGTGTTTTGGGGGTAAGTTACACTTTAAGATATTAAATAGATACTGGACTATTGTGTGTTGTGAATTGACTTGCTGACATACTGACTTGGGATTCCCTCTCGGTCTCAGGTTGTGTTCGAGCCCCACAACATCGACAACGCCTCCCCAGCCACGGTGTCTCGTAACGGCATGGTGTTCATGAGCTCCTCGGTGCTCGGCTGGAGACCCATCCTCAACGCCTGGTTACCAAAACTGCCACAACACCAAGCTGAGGCTCTGCAGCACTGCTTCAACTGCTGCTACCAGGTGAGGAGAGAGGAGGAGTGAAGGAGAGGAGAGGGAGAAGATGAGAGAGGAGGAGAGGATATAGGATAAAAGAGGAGAGAGGGGATGAGATGAGAGAGGGGGAGGAGGGGAGGAGAGGAGGAGAGGAAAAGAAAACTAATTTAAATTAAATATTTTTCTGTTTGCAGGATCTGCTGGACTTTGTCTTCACTGCTGTGACTCCTAAGATGCAGCTGCTAGAGTGTATGTACATCAGACAGACCCTGGATCTGCTGCAGGTGAGCACAGTAGAGTGTACATCAGACAGACCCTGGATCTGCTGCAGGTGAGCACAGTAGAGTGTATGTACATCAGACAGACCCTGGATCTGCTACAGGTGAGCACAGTAGAGTGTACATTAGACAGACCCTGGATCTGCTGCAGGTGAGCACAGTAGAGTGTATGTACATCAGACAGACCCTGGATCTGCTGCAGGTGAGCACAGTAGAGTGTATGTACATCAGACAGACCCTGGATCTGCTGCAGGTGAGCACAGTAGAGTGTATGTACATCAGACAGACCATCAATGTTATATGTATATGTATATATATGTATAGTATATCTACCGTAATTCTGCCAATAAGAGCCCGGGCACTTATTATGCTAAATCAATTTGGACCCGGGCGGTAAAAGGAAGACAGGCGGCAATTAGAGTCAGGCGGTTATTTCCATTTGGGCATAATTGAGCCAGGCCTTTATTATTTTTTGAACAGAAATGCCTGCTCAGCAAAAATGGAACGTATCAAATTTCTTATTTAAACCAGTGAGATAGTACTTAGTACACACAAGAGGGTAGGTACAGGCAGTTTAAACCAGTGAGATAGTACTTAGTACACACAAGAGGGTAGGTACAGGCAGTTTAAACCAGTGAGATAGTACTTAGTACACACAAGAGGGTAGGTACAGGCAGTTTAAACCAGTGAGATAGTACTTAGTACACACAAGAGGGTAGGTACAGGCAGTTTAAACCAGTGAGATAGTACTTAGTACACACAAGAGGGTAGGTACAGGCAGTTTAAACCAGTGAGATAGTACTTAGTACACACAAGAGGGTAGGTACAGGCAGTTTAAACCAGTGAGATAGTACTTAGTACACACAAGAGGGTAGGTACAGGCAGTTTTGAACATGCCTAGTATTGTACAACGGACTGGAATGAACGAAAACAACTGATAGCCTTCATCGTCATCATCATCATCATCCAACTAACTACCTTACGGTATCAGTTCATTGCTCTCCTCTTCTCCCTCTGCCAAACAGCCATACCATATTTTAAACAAGTAACATTAGCCTACTGCTCACACATTCAGTTGTTTGTGTTTCATTGGAAAGAAGTCATAGCAACGTTATTAGTCTTGCTTGCCAGATACTCCCAGCAAAGCAACATAGAAGGCACGCTAACGTAGCTACCAAGCTAATGCCAACCAAACAAACAGCACTGCAGCACTAGACAAAACAAGCACTTACCAAATACCGGTAGGTAGACGCCAAGTTTCCAATACATGTCCAGTATAATGGGTATAATCCATACTGCATTTATGATCACTGTTCCGCTGAGAGAAATGCACTTTTACAAGGCACAACTGAGCTACGTTAGCGTAAGTTGCCCACTGCTCCTGGTTAGACAGCGTCTCCAGCACGTTGCAGGAATCCGTAGCATTAAACAATGCGGTATGCATACTTGAAACATGTCGGTTACAGCATGTATAAATAAAATATAAAACTGTCTGACAGGAGGAGAAACTTCCGCCTGACTTCCTCCAAAACAACGTCATTACTGTAAGTGACTGAATTTAGTCAACACAAAAACATACAGTACAAAAAAACGTATTTATTCTAAAAAACGCCCCGGCGGGAAAATGAGTCAGGCGCTTATTATGCTAAATCAATTTGGACCCGGCGGTAAAGGGAAGACCCGGCGGCAATTAGAGTACAGGCGCTTATTGGAAGAATTACGGTATATATATATATATATATATATATATATATATATATATATATATATATATATATATATATATATATATATGTAAGGGATAATGGATAGTGAGCCGGTGATTACTGGCGAAATAATGACCGACAGGTGATATTGATCATTCACCTGAAGGTCATTATTTCCAGTAATCACCGGCTCACTATCCATTATCCTGCTTAGAACACGGCCTACAACTAAATCATTCAATAATCTGACAAAAATAATTATTCAAATAGATTTTTTAATAGCGTTTTCAACGACAAAGCGGTTTCATTCATAATTGGCACACAAGACACCACAGCTGCAACTGGTTGGCCTAATTAGTAGTGGCTTGCTGACAAAAGGCTCTTATCAACTGATTAATCCAGGTGTGGCAGAGCAGCGGTCGGTTGTCGAGAAATAATGACCGGTGAATCTTGTTGATTGACCAATCAGAATCGAGTATTCAAGAGAGCCGTGTTCTAAATATATATATACACACACACACATATACACACATTATAGATATATATACACACATTATAGATAGATGGATGGCTAGATAGATAGATAGATAGATAGATAGATAGATAGATAGATAGATAGATAGATAGATACAGTAGATAGATAGATAGATAGATAGATACAGTAGATAGATAGATAGATAGATAGATAGATAGATAGATAGATAGATACAGTAGATACAGTAGATAGATAGATAGATAGATAGATAGATAGATAGATAGATAGATAGATAGATAGATACAGTAGATAGATAGATAGATAGATAGATAGATAGATAGATAGATAGATAGATAGATAGATAGATAGCAGGTAGTTCTGGTCAAGCAAATTCAGACTGTAAAAGCAGTGGAGCACGTCACTTCCTTTTCCGTGTCCGTGCTCCACTGTTTACAGTCTTAAAAGCAATTTGCGCCGTGACTTTGGCGATACTGCTAGTCACAACAACTACACCTCCAGTCATTTCCCACTGTTGCTGTGAGACGAGTTGACGTCTTCTATGCAGTGTGTTTTTGTGTTAATGTTATTAGAAACGGACGCGGAAAAGGAAGTGACGGTGTCAGGAGAGGCGCTCTGTACAGGAAGCTGGGACAAACGATAGGGCTGTCCCAGAGTCTATTCTTCAAATAGAAATAGACTCTGGGTTCCCAGATTGGCATGCTACAAGCTATTGGAGTCGAGATTAAAGCTATTTATTGCCACTCCGTTGTACAAGTACACACGTGTGAAATTCTTACGCTAGGGGGCTCCATTGCAAGACATAGTGCAAGTACAGTAGGTAGGTAGGCTACACCTGGCCGGGGTAAGTAACACTGCATAGGTTTATTCACACTTTGCATTACTAACTCCAAATTGTTTTTCCTTTTCTGAATGTATGGTTACTTGTGCTAAGGCTTTATAGAGGCCTGGTACATGCCAAATCATTACAGTATATAGAGTATAAAGAAGCTGTCTTCTTCAGACCTTACCCCTGAACTGGTTTCAACTGTGTGTGTGTGTGTGTGTGTGTGTGTGTGTGTGTGTGTGTGTGTGTGTGTGTGTGTGTGTGTGTGTGTGTGCGTGTGCGTGTGCGTGCGTGCGTGCGTGTCTGTGCGGAGGGTTTGCTCCCCACGGCGGAGGAGAGACAGGGTTGCCATGGAGACATGGGTCGGCTGTTCGTCTTTGCGGCCATGTGGTCTCTGGGAGCGCTGCTGGAGCTGGACCACAGGGCCAAGATGGAGGCCTTCCTCAAGGTACAACCAGTGTGTGTGTGTGTGTGTGTCAGGCCCGGTTCTAAGGCGCTGCAAGAGCATGCATTGTACCCTCAGTTTAATATTTTGTACTCTCAGTTGAAATGTTAATCCAAGGCCGATATGACTGTATTTCAGAGGCTGTAGCGGGTTCATTTTTAAAGCTAAAGTGATCCAGATGTATCTCCACACTTCGCTTTAGCGCTGGTCTAGCGCCGGTGTAGGTACAGGATCTACTCGGCTTCTAGCTGATTCTGTTCGCCCTACCGGAAATGCTCGGCTCGGGGTCTAACCCAAACCCTAACCCTAACCCCTAACCCTAACCCTAACCCTGATTCATATTTTTAATAATGTCTATCATGTCTGATACAATCAGTACCTTAGCTTTAGCTTGTTAGCTAATCTCAAGCTGTCGGCCATTTCGCCCACCTTAATCCCACCACATGACCGACGTACAGCAAATCAAATGCCTACCCGATCTGAAATTAGAGCCAAACGATTTTTGCACCGACACAGAAAGTTCACATCAACTTCACGTTTGTCTCGCAAAGGTAATTATTGAGTCATTTCATCAAAACATGTTTGCAACCACTGCTGAAGATGAACTATATTACAGATACATTGATGTGGTGTGTGCGCGCATAGGCTGCACTGCATGCAACCACGATGCGGTATTTCTAGTTATCTCTTTCTATTTGAATATGTAGAAGTTGGGAAATGCATATTGTTTCCAGAAGTGTGTGAGTTTTTAAAATGTGTTTTCTGGTTGCTTCACTGTGCAGAGCCGCTGCTCGTCTCTGGACCTGCCTCAGACTCAGGAAGACCAGACCATCTTTGAGTTCACCGTGGACGAGCGGGGAGAGTGGACCCACTGGTCCAACAAGGTCTGACCCACTGACTGTATAAAAGATGGCCGACACGTCAACACATCCTACTGCTATGCAAACATGAAGCCAAAATATCTGGTTTCAGTGAGCGGCCATCTTGCTTTTGTGATGTCATTTGGAGGTCTGCGCAGTAGAGTCGGGCGGCCCCGTCACGCTCCACTCTACCTACTGTCTCCACCTTTCATGAATGTTTCTAAATTAAAGTATTTATTTCTGTGTTTTCCTGTAAAGCGACTTTGAGTATCTAGAAAAGCGCTATATAAGATAAATGTATTATTATTATTATTATCTGATGGAGGTTTGAGAGTGGCTGTCACAGCTGTCAATCAAGACGTCATAACTCCTTTTTATATTGTCAAATGACTAATTAAAAACAAACTTATCAGAAAGATGAGCACAGAAACCATCTTTGCGGGAAACTTGACGTGCCCCTTCCATGTTAGTGTCCCATCCATTAACATGGAGGGGGCGGGACCTATACTGGGACCAGTCACCAGGGGGCGATCAAGATGTTTTGGCTTCACTTTTGGGGAGCTGTCATGAGGTCCATATAGTTTATGGTCTGAATGCTCTGCTTCACTACCTGACTGTCACGTTTCACTCATCTCACTGGCCCTCTCATTTCTCCCCTCACTTTGTGGCGTCACAAAGGTTTGCTCATTATCATTTCTGTAAGAAATAAGATCAATAACAGTACCGCTTTTGTCCACAGGCGCCGGTACAAAGTCTACAAAGCCTTCACAAAGTGAAAGTTTCCCCCCTAGATGAATATAACAAAAGACGGATGCATCAGAATCTGGACTAGAGCAGCTGTAACTTTGTATTGAATGAAACAGTGAATCCTGAAACAACGTGCTGTGTCCAGGTGCCAGAGTACATCTACCCAGCAGACCATGTGCCAGACTACTCGTCCATCCTGGTGCCCAACGTGGACAACGTGAGGACAGACTTCCTGATGCAGACAATCATGAAGCAGGGCAAGGCTGTGCTGCTGACCGGAGAGCAAGGCACCGCCAAGACCGTCATGATTAAGGTGAGAGACAGACCAGCAAACCGTCACAGATTTGTCAGTTTGTCAGGCGACTGCTCGACTATGCAGGAGTGATTTGATCGAGGCTCACAAAATGCTAACTGGCTAACCAAGGCTAACGCTAATTCCTGGTTTGTTAGTACGGTATGTTGTGACCCCTTGATCAAATCTCCTTTTATAGTGTTTCATTCTGACAACAGAAAGGTCTGTCAACAACAGAGGTTTCGATCTCAATGGGACTCACCTGGCTAAATAAAGGATCAATCAAATCAGATGGTTTTGAAACACTAAATCAGTGATCACAGACAAACTTGTACAGATGCAGCCATGTTCAATTGCCAGCTGATCCATCCAGATCCCTGGATGGATCCCTACCAATTCCTACCAATCCCTGCCAATTCAAGTTGGCTACATCAGCCACATTGGAGAAAGCAGTCTGCAGTGGAACAGTCTCACATGGTCAGAGTCAGACCCTCCGTGGCCGAGGTTCTGAATCACAAGTCGGCATTTCTGGGTTTTGCCATAAGAATTTCTGTGGCAAGCCTCTGATTGGCTGGGCTGTTATGGAAGTCCGGCTCTCTGCGTGCGTTGGTACATCATTCAAAATGTACCGCCCCACGAATTTCGTCACGCCATCCGTGGTTGGTCAATTCATATGTCTGTCATGCATTTTGTTTTGGTCTTAGTGGGGCGGTCCTTAACCACTTTTTGTTGTGCACCAGACGTAGATATCTATCTAACGGCTGGCTACTGTGAGCAGTCCTACAAGCTTTTGGACAGAAAACTCTGTTGGACTACGTCTTTTTCCAAAGTCAGAGAACTCTCTTGCATTGAAATACCCCTCGGAGAGCACTCATTGACTGGCCAGTTATCACAGCTAACTGTCTCCCCATCTCTCTCTCTCTCCCTCCCTCCCTCTCTCTCTCTCTGTCTCTCTCTCTGTGTCTCTATCTCTCTCTCCCTCCCTCCCTCTCTCTGTCTCTCTCTCTGTGTCTCTATCTCTCTCTCCCTCCCTCCCTCCCTCTCTCTCTCTCCCTCCCTCCCTCTCTCTCTCTGTCTCTCTCTCTGTGTCTCTCTCGCTCTCTCTCCCCTCTCCCCCTGTAGGGCTATACCGGTAAATTGGACGCGGAGGTCCACCTCAGTAAGAGTGTGAACTTCTCCTCGGCCACGCTGCCCAGCATGTTCCAGAGAACCATGGAGAGCTACATCGACAAGCGCATGGGCGCCACCTACGGGCCACCGGCTGGACGCAGGATGACTGTGTTCATTGATGACATCAACATGCCTGTTATCAATGAATGGGGAGACCAGGTCGCCATTCAGACTCTGATTTGCTCTCTTTTGTTTGTTCTCTCTCTTCTCCTCTCCTCTCTCCTCCTCTCCTCTCCTCTCCTCTCCTCTCCTCTCCTCTCCTCTTCTCTCCTCTCCTCTCCTCTCTTCTCCTCTCCTCTCTCCTCCTCTCCTCTCCTCTCCTCTCCTCTCCTCTCCTCTTCTCTCCTCTCCTCTCTCCTCCTCTCCTCTCCTCTCCTCTCTACTCTCCTCTGCTCTCCTCTCGCCTCCTCTCTCCTCTCCTCTCCTCTCTTCTCTCTTCTCTGTTCTCTTCTCTTCTGTTTCACTATTGACTTTTGTCTTTTTGTATTTCAATCTTTGCGCTTTCTTTCTAATTTTTCCAAATCTCTATATTTCTTTGCTTAGACTTGTCATTCTGCTGCTTCTATCTACTACAGTCAACCAATCAGGTTGTTTGTATTGTCCCCGCCCCTTCTCCCCCTCAGATAACCAATTAGATTATTAATATAATTTGTCCTCGAGCCCTCAGATAAAGAATGAGTGTTGATATCTTTGCCCCGCCCCTCAGACGACCAATGCTATTGTTATTGTTAGTCCTTCTTAGGGCTGGGTATCGTTTAAACAATTACAATAACAGTCAATACCAGTATCAGTGATTCTGATACCAATAGAGTCATTCATTGATACCTTTTTTTTGGGTGGCATCTCGGCACACTGAACTCAACTGCCAACTCTGTGTCACACACACACACACACACACACACACACACACCGCTCGACTTCACCACTACAGACTGTATGGGTTGTAGCTGCTGCAGTAGTGGGCCAATCCCACATCGCAATAAATCGAAGAATGCTTGCGGTGATTGGCTGCGAGCAAAACCATACAAAATAATCCAAAAGGATCCAAAAAGGATCAATTGTGGGTATGCTTTGACTGGAGAGGTTTCGAGACTCCTTGGGACTGAGTTATTTGGTGTATATACATCCAAATGTGAACGCAATCCCAGGCGGTTTCATGT
Source organism: Poromitra crassiceps (assembly GCF_964638095.1). Taxonomy (NCBI): domain Eukaryota; kingdom Metazoa; phylum Chordata; class Actinopteri; order Beryciformes; family Melamphaidae; genus Poromitra; species Poromitra crassiceps. The sequence goes on from NC_139624.1 coordinate 14,607,701, forward strand.
GGAAAGAGATTATATCTCTATATATAATATAATATACATGTTGGCCAGGATCCTACAATCCCAGCCCTAGCCCCTGCACTCTCTCCCCTTCAGACGGCCAATCATATTGATATATTTGTATTAAGACTTGATATTAAATAGATACAGAATGGATTCTATAACGTAACTATGTACGATTCAATTGTGAATGTTTGTAAATGTGTATGTGGGAGTGCGTGTGAGGGTGGGGGGGGTGAGTGGGTGTGGGGGTGTGTGTGTGTGTGTGTATATGTGTGTGTGTGTGTGTGTGTGTGTGTGTGTGTGCACACGTGCGCGTGCGGGTGTGTGTGTGTGTGTGTGCGTGTATACACGCGTGTATACACGCAAGTGTTTTAGTATGTGTACATGGTATGCTACAAATGTACTAGGCACAACTCTATAGTATGTGTGATATTATTATGGATATAATGTGAGTATGTACACATCTCTTATATATTAATACAGTAGATGATTCTGATTCTGATTCTGATAGTATAACATGTTATTACAGTATAATTATACTTTCATATTAAGCCTACAGATATAAAACAAGGGGTAGGACTTGATAAGTATTAACTTCTTCCTACTCCTTTTCGGGCATGATAAACAAATGTAAATTGATTGTGAATTTGCTGTATATTGTATGCTGTGAATTCTAATTGACTATGATTTGTTTGGCACGTCTTGCCTATATTTCTTTTATTCTTTATCTTTGTTTTTGTTTTTCACCATGTTCGAAATAAATCTAAATTGAATCTTTGTCCCCGCCCCCTGTCTCCCTCAGATAACCAATGAGATTGTGCGTCAGCTGATGGAGCAGGGTGGATTCTACAGTCTGGAGCGTCCAGGAGAGTTCATCACTGTGGTGGATGTACAGGTGAACCACCTGCCTATTAAGGGATACGATTTATTAACAAGGCAATGACTCTCGACAATCTGTTGTTATCTCTGCCAGGAGATAATGAGTGAGTGTGAGAGTGTGTGTGTGTGTGTGTGTGTCTTTGTGTGTGCGCGTGTGTGTGTGTGTGTGTGTGTGTGTGTGTGTGTGTGTGTGTGTGTGTGTGTGTGTGTGTGTGTGTGTGTGTGTTTTTGTGTGTGTTCTCCGTCAAGGGTTGCATGATGAAAACCCGCCCTACTTTGCGTCTGGTTGGCTAGTACTGCTGCCTTCATTGGTTAGATTGGTTCGTTTTAGATATCAGTCAGGGTCAGGCTGACCCTGTGCTCTCTGATTGGTGGCGCTGTGAGCCAGTATTTACTTATTTATTATCATTTGAATGGGAAAATTGCATGGATTTGATTGTACTTCTTTTTGAGCGTGGCCTGAGGCGAGCTACACAGAACCTTCAGTGAGGCGGGTCCAGACTGCAGGGTAGCTGGTGAGGTACATGTAAAAAGCCATGTGAGTAATGAGTGTGATGTGCTGATTCCAGCTGGTAGCCGCCATGATCCACCCGGGCGGCGGTCGTAACGACATCCCCCAGCGTCTGAAGAGGCAGTTCTGCATCTTTAACTGCACGCTGCCCTCCAACTCCTCCATCGATAAGATCTTCGGCACCGTGGCTCGAGGCTTCTTCTGCCCGGAGAGAGGCTTCCCCGCTCCAGTCTGCAGCCTGGTAGCTGGCCTGGTGCCCACAACCCGCCGCCTGTGGCAGGCCATCAAGGCCAAGGTGACACCCCACCTTATACTGAGGAGGGGGGAGTTGTCTGGAAAGAGGGGGGGGGGGGGGGGGGGGGTGTTGGGGACTCGATTTGATTTGATTTGATCTTTGATTTGATTTGATCTTTATTGATCTCGAACTGTTCAAAACATAAAAAAACATCACAAAAGCTCATACAAATAACCTCCACATACGTGAAGCCAGCAGTCAACATGAGTTAAAAGCAAGAAAAAACATACACAAAATAGTTTGAGAAGGGGCAGAAAGAAGCAAAGCTTATCTGGTCCTGCCCCTTCATCACAGCATCATATTACATGTAAATTCAATCAAATCGATTCACATGACGTGGCCTCGCGTCACATGACTTGGACTGGACTCAGGTAGTCATGTGACTTAGGACTTAAGTCTTAAGTTTGAATTGCTTGAGGCAGGACTTGATGCATGAAGAGGAGACTTGAGACTTAACTTGGGTTCTGGTGACTTGGGACTTGACTCTTTCCATGGCCGTACTGACCATTGAGGTCACAGAGGGCCGGACCTTGGTATTTTTTCTGACCTAAAAATAACTTAAATACCTTAACTTAAGTACCTTACCGACGCACAATGTTGTTCTCCTTTGATAGGGACCAAGAGCATCCAAAAATACTGTGTAGTTTTACAATACCGAGCCCTTATTCACATGTCAGAGCCGGTTTAACTAAACATTTGTAAACCATGCAGTACAATCTCTCAACCACTGAGATCTCAACCGATACATCCGGCGCTGTGGAGCAGTTGAAACCAGAAATGACACAGCCGAAGAAGACTGTTTTTTAGATTTTGCTTTGGCTCTAGCATGTGAATAAGGGCTCGGTATTGTAAAACGACATAATATTTTTTGGATGCTCTTGGTCCCTATCAAAGGGGAACAACATTGTGCGTCGGTAAGGAATTTTTTTATTGTGATTGATAACGTGTATGTCGCTAGAAACCATACCAAACAATACGTTCAGTTGATTGAGGACCTGCTACGGCGAGACTCAGTCTGAAGAATGAAGGCTGAGTCTCGTGTTGAGGCTACAAATTCTGCTGCTAAAATTGGGTAACTAGCAGATTATTCAGTGAGGCAATCTACTATAATTCACTGAGAAACTTTTATCACATCGCAAAGAGGAGTTGATGGCAAATGAATTGAGAGAACTTGGACACGTTCACCTATCCCATAACCCGGAGGGTCGTTGGGACACCACAGACGATCTGTCGACGAGCTCTCTCCATCTCTCTCTGTCCTCGGCAGCTCTCACTGTTACACTGAGTTTTAATAGAGAGCCGCAGGAACGAGTCCGGAAATCATCGATGCTAACACGCCTGGTTCTTCACTGTTTTCGCCTATGGGAGTTTTGAATGGGTTTTTGGCGCGATGCTTCTAATAATCTCTCTGGGCAACGCTGGCTTAATCAAACGCGAACCAGTGTTTAGTAATATCATCTTCACACACGAGGACCACTTTTATGAGTTTTGAAGCTTTTACGTGCCGTTAAAAGGGCGGCTAGCTAGCAAACGGCTAAATGAGACTACACTGTTGAGTCGATGGGGATATATACGTCAATAATGTCACCACTTCAAAGGACAAACACGGAAATTCTCTTTCCCTCACCTGGTTCAGCCCGGGGTAATCAGTGCACACATCAACAACAGGTCCAGGTTGAGTGCTGACGTGACGTGGAAGCCTATGCGACAGTGTGTAGTTCTGGATTAGCTTAGCTCGAGCTTTTTACTTCTACAGTAGGGCTCGCATTTACGCTACAAAACTCATGAAAGTGGTCCTCGTGTGAAGATTATCCGACTGAACTCGCGTTTGATTCATCTTGCATTGCCCAGAGACCGTATTTGAAGCATCGCGGCAAAAACCCATTCAAAAATCCCATAGACAGAAACAGTGAAGAACCAGGAAGTCCGGGACTTCCGCGTTCTGACTACAAAAATACATCATCCCTGCGGCTCTCAATTGAGTTCACTCTAAATCCTCCCATCTTTTCTTGTGTCTCTCCTGTCTCTGCAAACACGTTTCTATTTTCTAGCGAACAAAAGAACCCGAATTGCATCAAATCAGAGATGTTGTTAACAGGTATATGATGTGATGTTGTTGTTGTTGTGAGATAGGGATAACATATACAGTCAATGGAAGTAGGCCTATCCAAATTACACATGGGGAGAATTACAGCACAAACTGTATTACAGGGATTGCGAGACGGGAATCTGATTGATGTAACGCCCAGGCATTGCCAGGGAACACCTGTGAATAATTCTGGTGGTTAACACCGCCCAAATCCCATTTGCGCTGTGCACAAATGACTTGGCACGCCTCCAATTTGCGCCTGCACCCGTTGTGCCAAGTTACGCACCCCTGCCGAGTATTGCATCCCCACCATATTTTGGGCTGTTTTAACTTAAAAATAGGGAGGTCACGTCTACCCAAACAATTCTATCATTTTTAAACTGTTACGTTTCTGTATAAATCATTACAATAGGCTCCCGTGAGGTGGGGATGCGTTTGGCGGCGGGGGTGCAAAACTCGGCATAACACCTGGACACTTAACACACGTTAAGACACGCAAACAGGTCCGCAAGCGCAAAAAGCGGATAGCGCCTGTACCAAGATAGGGCCCTTGATGTTCTCCTCTCTCTCCTCTCAGATGTTGCCATCTCCTGCTAAGTTCCATTACATCTTCAACCTGAGGGACCTGAGCAGGATCTGGCAGGTAGAGACTCTTCTCATTAGTCTTTTTCTGTGTTTGGGGGTTGATTTTCCCCGTGCCAATCACTAGAGACCCAATCACTAGAGACCAATCACTAGAGACCCAATCACTAGAGACCCAATCACTAGAGACCCAATCACTAGAGACCCAATCACTAGAGACCAATCACTAGAGACCAATCACTAGAGACCCAATCACTAGAGACCCAATCACTAGAGACCCAATCACTAGAGACCCAATCACTAGAGACCAATCACTAGAGACCCAATCACTAGAGACCCAATCACTAGAGACCCAATCACTAGAGACCCAATCACTAGAGACCCAATCACTAGAGACCAATCACTAGAGACCAATCACTAGAGACCCAATCACTAGAGACCCAATCACTAGAGACCCAATCACTAGAGACCCAATCACTAGAGACCAATCACTAGAGACCAATCACTAGAGACCCAATCACTAGAGACCCAATCACTAGAGACCCAATCACTAGAGACCCAATCACTAGAGACCCAATCACTAGAGACCAATCACTAGAGACCAATCACTAGAGACCCAATCACTAGAGACCCAATCACTAGAGACCAATCACTAGAGACCAATCACTAGAGACCCAATCACTAGAGACCCAATCACTAGAGACCAATCACTAGAGACCCAATCACTAGAGACCCAATCACTAGAGACCAATCACTAGAGACCCAATCACTAGAGACCAATCACTAGAGACCCAATCACTAGAGACCAATCACTAGAGACCCAATCACTAGAGACCGAGTATCTGTTGAACCAACCCGTTCTCTTTCCCAACTCATCAAATCCTGATGTTTGGTCAGGATCCCTTGGTGTTACTTTTTAACTCACTGGGTACCCCTTTTTCCTCATTTCTCAGCATGCAGGGTAGTCCAATAGACTTCTATGGAACCCCCACAATGTGCAGGGTAGTCCAATAGACTTCTATAGAACTCCCACGATGTGCAGGGTAGTCCAATAGACTTCTATAGAACTCCCACAACGTGCAGGGTAGTCAAATAGACTTCTATAGAACTCCCACAACGTGCAGGGTAGTCCAATAGACTTCTATAGAACTCCCACAACATGCAGGGTAGTCCAATAGACTTCTATAGAACTCCCACAACATGCACGGTAGTCCAATAGACTTCTATAGAACTCCCACAACGTGCAGGGTAGTCCAATAGACTTCTATAGAACTCCCACAACGTGCAGGGTAGTCCAATAGACTTCTATAGAACTCCCACAACGTGCAGGGTAGTCCAATAGACTTCTATAGAACTCCCACAACGTGCAGGGTAGTCCAATAGACTTCTATATGGTAAATGGTAAATGGTAAATGGCCTGCATTTATATAGCGCTTTTATCCAAAGCGCTTTACAATCAGTAGGTACATTCACCCATTCACACACTGATGGGGGCAAGCTGCCACACCATCAGGAGCAATGTGGGGTTCAGTGTCTTGCCCAAGGACACTTCGACATGCAGACTGGAGGAGCCGGAATCGAACCACCGACCTCTTTCATATAAAGCGATTAGTGACGACCCGCTCTACCTCCTGAGCTACAGCTGCCCCATATATAGAACTCCCACAATGTGCAGGATAGTCCGATAGACGTCTATATAGAACTCCCACAACATGCAGGGTAGTCCAATATATTTTAATATAGAACTCCCACAACGTGCAGAGTAGTCCAATAGAGTTCTATAGAACTCCCACAATGTGCAGGGTAGTCCAATAGACTTCTACATTTACATTTTTAAGAAAAGTTTTTCTTATTTAACCATGACCCAACCGTTTCTCTAACCTTAACCAAGTTGTTTTTGTTGCCTAAGATCTGGCGGTGAGGTCAGATCTGTAATCAGTGTATTATATAAATGTAACTTGTGTTGCAGGGCATGCTGGCGGTGAGGTCAGATCTGTAATCAGTGTATTATATAAATGTAACTTGTGTTGCAGGGCATGCTGGCTGTGAAGTCAGATCTGTAATCAGTGTATTATATAAATGTAACTTGTGCTGCAGGGCATGCTGGCTGTGAGGTCAGATCTGTAATCAGTGTATTATATAAATGTAACTTGTGCTGCAGGGCATGCTGGCGGTGAGGTCAGATCTGTAATCAGTGTATTATATAAATGTAACTTGTGCTGCAGGGCATGCTGGCGGTGAGGTCAGATCTGTAATCAGTGTATTATATAAATGTAACTTGTGTTGCAGGGCATGCTGGCTGTGAAGTCAGATCTGTAATCAGTGTATTATATAAATGTAACTTGTGTTGCAGGGCATGCTGGCTGTGAGGTCAGATCTGTAATCAGTGTATTATATAAATGTAACTTGTGTTGCAGGGCATGCTGGCTGTGAGGTCAGATCTGTAATCAGTGTATTATATAAATGTAACTTGTGTTGCAGGGCATGCTGGCTGTGAGGTCAGATCTGTAATCAGTGTATTATATAAATGTAACTTGTGTTGCAGGGCATGCTGGCTGTGAAGTCAGATCTGTAATCAGTGTATTATATAAATGTAACTTGTGTTGCAGGGCATGCTGGCTGTGAGGTCAGATCTGTAATCAGTGTATATATATAAATGTAACTTGTGCTGCAGGGCATGCTGGCGGTGAGGTCAGATCTGTAATCAGTGTATTATATAAATGTAACTTGTGTTGCAGGGCATGCTGGCTGTGAAGTCAGATCTGTAATCAGTGTATTATATAAATGTAACTTGTGCTGCAGGGCATGCTGGCTGTGAGGTCAGATCTGTAATCAGTGTATTATATAAATGTAACTTGTGCTGCAGGGCATGCTGGCTGTGAGGTCAGATCTGTAATCAGTGTATTATATAAATGTAACTTGTGTTGCAGGGCATGCTGGCGGTGAGGTCAGATCTGTAATCAGTGTATTATATAAATGTAACTTGTGCTGCAGGGCATGCTGGCTGTGAGGTCAGATCTGTAATCAGTGTATTATATAAATGTAACTTGTGTTGCAGGGCATGCTGGCTGTGAGGTCAGATCTGTAATCAGTGTATTATATAAATGTAACTTGTGTTGCAGGGCATGCTGGCTATGAGGTCAGATCTGTAATCAGTGTATTATATAAATGTAACTTGTGTTGCAGGGCATGCTGGCTGTGAGGTCAGATCTGTAATCAGTGTATTATATAAATGTAACTTGTGTTGCAGGGCATGCTGGCTGTGAGGTCAGATCTGTAATCAGTGTATTATATAAATGTAACTTGTGTTGCAGGGCATGCTGGCTGTGAGGTCAGATCTGTAATCAGTGTAGTATATAAATGTAACTTGTGTTGCAGGGCATGCTGGCTGTGAGGTCAGATCTGTAATCAGTGTATTATATAATGTAACTTGTGTTGCAGGGCATGCTGGCTGTGAGGTCAGATCTGTAATCAGTGTATTATATAAATGTAACTTGTGTTGCAGGACATGCTGGCTGTGAGGTCAGATCTGTAATCAGTGTATTATATAAATGTAACTTGTGTTGCAGGGCATGCTGGCTGTGAGGTCAGATCTGTAATCAGTGTATTATATAAATGTATCTTGTGTTGCAGGGCATGCTGGCTGTGAGGTCAGATCTGTAATCAGTGTATTATATAAATGTAACTTGTGTTGCAGGGCATGCTGGCTGTGATGTCAGATCTGTAATCAGTGTATTATATAAATGTAACTTGTGCTGCAGGGCATGCTGGCTGTGAGATCAGATCTGTAATCAGTGTATTATATAAATGTAACTTGTGCTGCAGGGCATGCTGGCTGTGAGGTCAGATCTGTAATCAGTGTATTATATAAATGTAACTTGTGTTGCAGGGCATGCTGGCTGTGAGGTCAGATCTGTAATCAGTGTATTATATAAATGTAACTTGTGCTGCAGGGCATGCTGGCTGTGAGGTCAGGTCTGTAATCAGTGTATTATATAAATGTAACTTGTGCTGCAGGGCATGCTGGCTGTGAGGTCAGATCTGTAATCAGTGTATTATATAAATGTAACTTGTGTTGCAGGGCATGCTGGCTGTGAGGTCAGATCTGTAATCAGTGTATTATATAAATGTAACTTGTGTTGCAGGGCATGCTGGCTGTGAGGTCAGATCTGTAATCAGTGTATTATATAAATGTAACTTGTGTTGCAGGGCATGCTGGCTGTGAGGTCAGATCTGTAATCAGTATATATATATAAATGTATCTTGTGCTGCAGGGCATGCTGGCTGTGAGGTCAGATCTGTAATCAGTGTATATATAAATGTAACTTGTGCTGCAGGGCATGCTGGCTGTGAGGTCAGATCTGTAATCAGTGTATATATATAAATGTATCTTGTGCTGCAGGGCATGCTGGCTGTGAGGTCAGATCTGTAATCAGTGTATTATATAAATGTATCTTGTGTTGCAGGGCATGCTGGCTGTGAGGTCAGATCTGTAATCAGTGTATTATATAAATGTAACTTGTGTTGCAGGGCATGCTGGCTGTGAGGTCAGATCTGTAATCAGTGTATTATATAAATGTATATTGTGCTGCAGGGCATGCTGGCTGTGAAGTCAGATCTGTAATCAGTGTATTATATAAATGTATCTTGTGCTGCAGGGCATGCTGGCTGTGAGGTCAGATCTGTAATCAGTGTATTATATAAATGTAACTTGTGCTGCAGGGCATGCTGGCTGTGAGGTCAGATCTGTAATCAGTGTATTATATAAATGTAACTTGTGTTGCAGGGCATGCTGGCTGTGAGGTCAGATCTGTAATCAGTGTATTATATAAATGTAACTTGTGCTGCAGGGCATGCTGGCTGTGAGGTCAGATCTGTAATCAGTGTATTATATAAATGTATCTTGTGCTACAGGGCATGCTGGCTGTGAGGTCAGATCTGTAATCAGTGTATTATATAAATGTAACTTGTGTTGCAGGGCATGCTGGCTGTGAGGTCAGATCTGTAATCAGTGTATATATATAAATGTAACTTGTGCTGCAGGGCATGCTGGCTGTGAAGTCAGATCTGTAATCAGTGTATTAATGTAACTTGTGCTGCAGGGCATGCTGGCTGTGAGGTCAGATCTGTAATCAGTGTATTATATAAATGTAACTTGTGTTGCAGGACATGCTGGCTGTAAGGTCAGATCTGTAATCAGTGTATTATATAAATGTAACTTGTGTTGCAGGGCATGCTGGCTGTGAGGTCAGATCTGTAATCAGTGTATATATATAAATGTAACTTGTGCTGCAGGGCATGCTGGCTGTGAGGTCAGATCTGTAATCAGTGTATTATATAAATGTAACTTGTGCTGCAGGGCATGCTGGCTGTGAGGTCAGATCTGTAATCAGTGTAGTATATAAATGTAACTTGTGCTGCAGGGCATGCTGGCTGTGAGGTCAGATCTGTAATCAGTGTATTATATAAATGTAACTTGTGTTGCAGGGCATGCTGGCTGTGAGGTCAGATCTGTAATCAGTGTAGTATATAAATGTAACTTGTGCTGCAGGGCATGCTGGCTATGAGGTCAGATCTGTAATCAGTGTAGTATATAAATGTAACTTGTGTTGCAGGGCATGCTGGCTGTGAGGTCAGATATGTAATCAGTGTATTATATAAATGTATCTTGTGCTGCAGGGCATGCTGGCTGTGAGGTCAGATCTGTAATCAGTGTATTATATAAATGTAACTTGTGCTGCAGGGCATGCTGGCTGTGAGGTCAGATCTGTAATCAGTGTAGTATATAAATGTAACTTGTGCTGCAGGGCATGCTGGCTGTGAGGTCAGATCTGTAATCAGTGTATTATATAAATGTAACTTGTGTTGCAGGGCATGCTGGCGGTGAGGTCAGATCTGTAATCAGTGTATTATATAAATGTAACTTGTGCTGCAGGGCATGCTGGCTGTGGGGTCAGATCTGTAATCAGTGTATTATATAAATGTAACTTGTGCTGCAGGGCATGCTGGCTGTGAGGTCAGATCTGTAATCAGTGTATTATATAAATGTAACTTGTGCTGCAGGGCATGCTGGCTGTGAGGTCAGATCTGTAATCAGTGTATTATATAAATGTAACTTGTGCTGCAGGGCATGCTGGCTGTGAGGTCAGATCTGTAATCAGTGTATTATATAAATGTAACTTGTGCTGCAGGGCATGCTGGCTGTGAGGTCAGATCTGTAATCAGTGTATTATATAAATGTAACTTGTGTTGCAGGGCATGCTGGCTGTGAGGTCAGATCTGTAATCAGTGTATTATATAAATGTAACTTGTGCTGCAGGGCATGCTGGCTGTGAGGTCAGATCTGTAATCAGTGTATTATATAAATGTAACTTGTGCTGCAGGGCATGCTGGCTGTGAGGTCAGATCTGTAATCAGTGTATATATATAAATGTATCTTGTGCTGCAGGGCATGCTGGCTGTGAGGTCAGATCTGTAATCAGTGTATTATATAAATGTATCTTGTGCTGCAGGGCATGCTGGCTGTGAGGTCAGATCTGTAATCAGTGTATTACCGTATATAAATGTATCTTGTGCTGCAGGGCATGCTGGCTGTGAGGTCAGATCTGTAATCAGTGTATTATATAAATGTAACTTGTGCTGCAGGGCATGCTGGCTGTGAAGTCAGACGTGTGCGGGAGTGTCTCTCTGCTCGCCGCTCTCTTCCATCACGAGTGCAGCAGAGTGATCGCAGACCGCTTCACCGACCAATCAGACAGAGAGAGCTTCACACGCATCCTGGAGCAGGTGTGTGTGTGTGTGTGTGGGGGGGGGGGGACAGGACATGTTGGAAGTGTTGTATGTGTTGAGTAAATTTTCGTACTTACTAGTAGTACTTACTACTTTGTTTACTTCTCTTGTTGTTTTGTTATTATTTTTGCAGGGGGGTATGACCTTTACTGATGACATACCAGAACACACACACACACACACACACACACACACACACACACACACACACACACAACTACTCCTAAAAAGTAGTCGACTAGTCGACTCGCGGGAGATATATCATATTTCTTTCACCCAATAAAAATGATCAATTCTCATGAAAACATCTCAAAAACAGCCAGTAAAGCGATAACTAATGCAGGCGGGACCAACCTGGGGGTATGTGAAATAGGGGTGTCAAAAATAATCGATTATAAGATGCATCGCGATGCGGACTTGCACGATTCTGCATCGATTCACAAATGTCAAAAATCGATTATTATTATTTTTTTCTTTTTTTCTTTTCTTTTTAATAATCAAATAAAATATAATGGAAATACATGCAGTTGTTTATTTTAATTATAGATCATAATACAATGCAATTCCAAATGCACTTTTATTTTAAAAGTAGCCACACAGTGAGAAAAAAGAAAGTGAGAAAAAATAAATCATGTATTGGGGAGAAAAAGTGATTCATCGATTTAAGATGCATCGAGATGCATCGATAATCGTAATCGAATCGAATCGTACCCCTCTGAATCGTAATCGAATCGAATCGAATCGTGAGGCCAGTGAAGATTCACAGCCCTAATGTGAAATAGCAGAGTCCTGATTAGCTCTGAGAGGCTGTTTACAAATGAGCCACTGAACCCCAGCAACTTGTCTGAGCTGGAGATAGCGACTGTCTGACTGCAGTACCAACGTAGACAGCAGTCTTTCCCTCTCTAAATACCTTTAATTCTGTTTATTTAACATGACATCATGTAGAAAATGATTGTTAAAAAAAACTGCTACATTTCTTTCTTTCTATTGTTTATTCTTAAAACCACAGATGAACGATTAGTCGACTATGATGCACAGTGGTTTTGATAGTCGACTAGTCAACTACTCTTACACACACACACACACACATACACACACACACACACACACACACACACACACACACACACACACACACACACACACACACACACACACAGATTTTCCCCCCACTGACTAATTCAGCTGATCTCTACCACTCTTCCCTCTCCTCTCCTCTCCTCTCCTCTCCTCTCCTTCCTTCCTTTGTTCCGTCCTCTGTCGCTCCATCGCTCCCTCAGATTACAGCAGAGGATCATGGGACAGCTCTCATTGAGCATGCTCAGTGGAGCAGTTACTTTGTGGACTTCCTGCGTGAAGCTCCGGAGGCCACGGGAGACGAGCCGGAAGACACCGAGCTGGAAGCTCCCAAGGTCCTAAACTGATCCGCATTACATTTACTGCATTTCAACATTGGCCCGGACCTTTATTTACCTCAACTGTCGAGGGTACCAGGCCTTTGTTGGAAGCAGGCTTATATTAGAGACATATTTTGAATTCCTTCTTTTTGATAAATAGATTTGCTCATATTTTAGTACCAAACCTCCTTGTTTTCAGTCACTGACACTTCAAATGTAACTATTGCGATCTTGTGGCACTTCCACATTACTACAAGCTGCAGTTACATTATATAGCCAGCACCAGGAGGTTATCTGTTTCCACTGTTGTTTTTTCCTTTGTTTTTTCCTACGGCTTGTATTTGGGGCCAGCCTTTATTTGTTTGTGTCGACCACCCCCCCGGCCATAATCGGAGACCCGGCTTTTAATTGATTGATAGATAGATAGATTATTATTCTTTCTTAATTGGGTTTAATTCTAATTCATTGATTCATGTTTGACCGTTTTTAGACAGTTCTGTTTTACTTTTGTTAAACATTATTTCACCATTGAAACATATGAGTCACTGCGCATTATAACAAAAACGGGTGTTTGATTGACAGGTGTACGAGCCAATCGAGTCTCTGGACTCCCTGGCGGAGCGTCTGTGTGTGTTCCAGGAGCAGTACAACGAGGCGGCGAGGGGTGGAGCCATGGACCTGGTCTTCTTCAAGGTGTGGTGACCTGCCTGCCACCCGATCACTGCTGAGGCCACTCGTCCACTCATCCATTGGTCCATCCACAGAGAATTCATCCACTCATCCATTAGTCCATCCACAGAGAATTCATCCACTCATCCATTAGTCCATCCACAGAGAATTCATCCACTCATCCATTAGTCCATCCACAGAGAATGAATCCATGCAGCAGTGCATAAGTGCGAGCTGGACATCTCTCTTTATTTTGGACTAAATCTTTTGTCAATTAATCAAAAAAATAATTGATAGATGAATCAATAATGAAAATGAACAAACCAAACAGGTTCTTAAGTAGTAGTGTTGGGAATTTATACTCTCTTTTTATGCCTCCGCCGGCGATAGCCAGGCCGGAGGCATTATGGATCCGGGTTGTCCGTCCGTACGGCCGTACGTCCGTCCGGCCGTACGTCCGTCCGTACGATGTTTGTTAACGCGATATCTGAGGAACGCCTGGACGGAATTTCATCAAATTTGCTTCAAACATCGACTTAGACTCAAGGATGATTTGATTAGATTTTGGTGGTCAAAGGTCAAAGGTCAAGGTCACTGTGACCTCTCCAACGCCATTTTCAAGCTTGTTAACGCGATATCTCAGGAATGCCTTGACGGAATTTAATCAAACTTGTCTCAAACATCGACTTAGACTCAAGGATGAACTGATTAGATTTTGGTGGTCAAAGGTCAAAGGTCACTGTGACCTCTCGAATGCCATTTTCAAGCTTGTTAACGCGATATCTCAGGAATGCCTTGACGGAATTTAATCAAACTTGTCTCAAACATCGACTTGGACTCAAGGATGAACTGATAACATTTTGGTGGTCAAAGGTCAAGGTCACTGTGACCTCTCAAACGCCATTTTCCAGCTTGTTAACGCGATATCTCATG
>NC_139624.1:14629347-14644347 GCF_964638095.1 Poromitra crassiceps
TAAACAGTAACTCAACGGGAGTTGAACCTCGGGTCCTTTTCATTAGGTATTTATCTTGAAAAAACTAAACAAAGAAAACGAAAAATTTTGCTTAGTTTCCACAATATGGTTGTTGTTTTACATCCCTGCACTACACCACTTCAAACAAGATTTGCAGTACGCCCGGAAAAGATGTGAATCCCCAAAGTTTAGAGTGCTCTCCCGTTGAGTTACTGTTTAGAGAGGCTGATTATAGGGGCCAGCGCTACCGCAGCTGACCACTGCGAGCCTGTGCGAGGTTCTTTTGGCGCTGTCACGCTTCCAAAAATAAAAAATGGTGGAGGCTGCTGGGCGCTGATGTTGCAATGGGGCAATATGGAGCTGTCATTTCTTTCCATAAAAGTTCTTTGGTAAAGTCTAGAAGAATTCCCATTCAAGTTAGCGGAGGGCTAACGGAAAGTTAGCGGCCGGCGGAAGTCTCTGGAATGGAGCATGCCGTCGTCGATTACCGTAATAATTGGCTACCTAATGAACCAACAGAAGCAGATGAGAAAACAAGCAGCTGTTCTTACTCAAATAAGAGCAAATATACTTATCAAACAGAGACAATATGTTTCCAATATGAGAGGAAATATGGTATTCAAACTATACTTAAAAAATATGTCAGTGACCTGTGCCCCTGTGTCAGTATGTCACTGACCTGTGCCCCTGTGTCAGTATGTCAGTGACCTGTGCCTCTGTGTCAGTATGTCAGTGACCTGTGCCCCTGTGTCAGTATGTCAGTGACCTGTGCCTCTGTGTCAGTATGTCACTGACCTGTGCCCCTGTGTCAGTATGTCAGTGACCTGTGCCTCTGTGTCAGTATGTCAGTGACCTGTGCCCCTGTGTCAGTATGTCAGTGACCTGTGCCCCTGTGTCAGTATGTCAGTGACCTGTGTCAGTATGTCAGTGACCTGTGCCTCTGTGTCAGTATGTCAGTGACCTGTGCCCCTGTGTCAGTATGTCAGTGACCTGTGCCTCTGTGTCAGTATGTCAGTGACCTGTGCCTCTGTGTCAGTATGTCAGTGACCTGTGCCTCTGTGTCAGTATGTCAGTGACCTGTGTCAGTATGTCAGTATGTCAGTGACCTGTGCCTCTGTGTCAGTATGTCAGTGACCTGTGTCAGTATGTCAGTGACCTGTGCCTCTGTGTCAGTATGTCAGTGACCTGTGCCTCTGTGTCAGTATGTCAGTGACCTGTGTCAGTATGTCAGTGACCTGTGTCTCTGTGTCAGTATGTCAGTGACCTGTGCCTCTGTGTTAGTATGTCAGTGACCTGTGTCTCTGTGTCAGTATGTCAGTGACCTGTGCCTCTGTGTCAGTATGTCAGTGACCTGTGTCTCTGTGTCAGTATGTCAGTGACCTGTGCCTCTGTGTCAGTATGTCAGTGACCTGTGTCTCTGTGTCAGTATGTCAGTGACCTGTGCCTCTGTGTCAGTATGTCAGTGACCTGTGTCTCTGTGTCAGTATGTCAGTGACCTGTGCCTCTATGTCAGTATGTCAGTGACCTGTGCCTCTGTGTCAGTATGTCAGTGACCTGTTCCTCTGTGTCAGTATGTCAGTAACCTGTGCCCCTGTGTCAGTATGTCAGTGACCTGTGCCTCTGTGTCAGTATGTCAGTGACCTGTGTCAGTATGTCAGTGACCTGTTCCTCTGTGTCAGTATGTCAGTAACCTGTGCCCCTGTGTCAGTATGTCAGTGACCTGTGCCTCTGTGTCAGTATGTCAGTGACCTGTTCCTCTGTGTCAGTATGTCAGTGACCTGTGCCTCTGTGTCAGTATGTCAGTGACCTGTGTCAGTATGTCAGTGACCTGTGTCTCTGTGTCAGTATGTCAGTGACCTGTGCCTCTGTGTCAGTATGTCAGTGACCTGTGCCTCTGTGTCAGTATGTCAGTGACCTGTGCCTCTGTGTCAGTATGTCAGTGACCTGTGCCTCTGTGTCAGTATGTCAGTGACCTGTGCCTCTGTGTCAGTATGTCAGTGACCTGTTCCTCTGTGTCAGTATGTCAGTGACCTGTGCCTCTGTGTCAGTATGTCAGTGACCTGTGTCTCTGTGTCAGTATGTCAGTGACCTGTGTCTCTGTGTCAGTATGTCAGTGACCTGTGCCTCTGTGTCAGTATGTCAGTGACCTGTGTCAGTATGTCAGTGACCTGTGTCTCTGTGTTAGTATGTCAGTGACCTGTGTCCCTGTGTCAGTATGTCAGTGACCTGTGTCCCTGTGTCAGTATGTCAGTGACATGTGTCTCTGTGTCAGTATGTCAGTGACCTGTGCCCCTGTGTCAGTATGTCAGTGACCTGTGTCTCTGTGTCAGTATGTCAGTGACCTGTGTCTCTGTGTCAGTATGTCAGTGACCTGTGTCTCTGTGTCAGTATGTCAGTGACCTGTGCCTCTGTGTCAGTATGTCAGTGACCTGTGCCTCTGTGTCAGTATGTCAGTGACCTGTGCCTCTGTGTCAGTATGTCAGTGACCTGTTCCTCTGTGTCAGTATGTCAGTGACCTGTGCCTCTGTGTCAGTATGTCAGTGACCTGTGTCTCTGTGTCAGTATGTCAGTGACCTGTGTCTCTGTGTCAGTATGTCAGTGACCTGTGTCTCTGTGTCAGTATGTCAGTGACCTGTGTCTCTGTGTCAGTATGTCAGTGACCTGTGTCTCTGTGTCAGTATGTCAGTGACCTGTGTCTCTGTGTCAGTATGTCAGTGACCTGTGCCTCTGTGTCAGTATGTCAGTGACCTGTGCCTCTGTGTCAGTATGTCAGTGACCTGTGCCTCTGTGTCAGTATGTCAGTGACCTGTTCCTCTGTGTCAGTATGTCAGTGACCTGTGCCTCTGTGTCAGTATGTCAGTGACCTGTGTCTCTGTGTCAGTATGTCAGTGACCTGTGTCTCTGTGTCAGTATGTCAGTGACCTGTGTCTCTGTGTCAGTATGTCAGTGACCTGTGTCTCTGTGTCAGTATGTCAGTGACCTGTGTCTCTGTGTCAGTATGTCAGTGACCTGTGTCTCTGTGTCAGTATGTCAGTGACCTGTGCCTCTGTGTCAGTATGTCAGTGACCTGTGTCTCTGTGTCAGTATGTCAGTGACCTGTGTCAGTATGTCAGTGACCTGTGTCAGTATGTCAGTGACCTGTGCCTCTGTGTCAGTATGTCAGTGACCTGTGTCTCTGTGTCAGTATGTCAGTGACCTGTGTCTCTGTGTCAGTATGTCAGTGACCTGTGTCCCTGTGTTAGTATGTCAGTGACCTGTGCCTCTGTGTCAGTATGTCAGTGACCTGTGTCTCTGTGTCAGTATGTCAGTGACCTGTGTCAGTATGTCAGTGACCTGTGTCAGTATGTCAGTGACCTGTGCCTCTGTGTCAGTATGTCAGTGACCTGTGTCTCTGTGTCAGTATGTCAGTGACCTGTGCCTCTGTGTCAGTATGTCAGTGACCTGTGTCTCTGTGTCAGTATGTCAGTGACCTGTGTCTCTGTGTCAGTATGTCAGTGACCTGTGTCTCTGTGTCAGTATGTCAGTGACCTGTGTCTCTGTGTCAGTATGTCAGTGACCTGTGTCTCTGTGTCAGTATGTCAGTGACCTGTGCCTCTGTGTCAGTATGTCAGTGACCTGTGTCTCTGTGTCAGTATGTCAGTGACCTGTGTCAGTATGTCAGTGACCTGTGTCAGTATGTCAGTGACCTGTGCCTCTGTGTCAGTATGTCAGTGACCTGTGTCTCTGTGTCAGTATGTCAGTGACCTGTGTCTCTGTGTCAGTATGTCAGTGACCTGTGTCCCTGTGTTAGTATGTCAGTGACCTGTGCCTCTGTGTCAGTATGTCAGTGACCTGTGTCTCTGTGTCAGTATGTCAGTGACCTGTGTCAGTATGTCAGTGACCTGTGTCAGTATGTCAGTGACCTGTGCCTCTGTGTCAGTATGTCAGTGACCTGTGTCTCTGTGTCAGTATGTCAGTGACCTGTGCCTCTGTGTCAGTATGTCAGTGACCTGTGTCTCTGTGTCAGTATGTCAGTGACCTGTGTCTCTGTGTCAGTATGTCAGTGACCTGTGTCAGTATGTCAGTGACCTGTGTCTCTGTGTCAGTTCCCGGGCCTGATCTCCGGCTGCACGGTGGACTGGTTCCAGCGCTGGCCCCGGGATGCTCTGGTGGCCGTGTCGCATCACTTCCTGTCCCAGTTCCAGGAGCTCCGCTGCTCAGAGGAAGTGAAGCAGAGCGTGGAGGTTACCATGGGAACCTTCCAGGTAGGGAGTGAAGCTGGGATGTTGGTAAATGGTGTTAAATGGCTGGTGCGGTTGGCTTACACTGTAGTTGGGACAGCGACAGCGCACCTGTGTGACTCAAGTTGGGTAGTGACAGTAACAGACGGTGCAGTCCTCATGTTTCTGTCTCCTCTCCTCTCCTCTCGTCTCCTCCTGTCTGCAGGACCTGGTGGCAGAGAAATGCTCAGAGTATTTTGAGCGTTTCCGCCGTCAGACGTACGTGACGCCCAAGTCCTACCTGTCCTTCATCGACGGATACAAGCTTGTCTACTCCGAGAAGATCGCTCACGTGGGCACGCTGGCCGAGCGCATGAAGACAGGTAGAGAGAGGGAGGAGCCAAACCACACCTTAAAGGAGAACTTACCTCCAAAACACTTTTTTTCAGCTTTTAACCAATATATATGACTTTGGGGGTGATGTGTGAAGAATTCTGGTCAGAATTTCCACATTTGACACCAAACTGTTGCCATTTTACCATTTGTATCATTTTTCAGCAGCATATCTGGCATAAGCGCCCTCTAAGGGTCAAAGACTGCTTTTTATTGTGCCCTCAAATGAATGGGATATTTGGTACAACCTGACGTCACGGTGGGTTTAGCGCGTGCATCTGGTGCATCTCCAAAGCCTATACAACTAGGCAAGATGGAAAAACCT
The DNA here is from genome assembly GCF_964638095.1 of Poromitra crassiceps. Lineage (NCBI taxonomy): Eukaryota > Metazoa > Chordata > Actinopteri > Beryciformes > Melamphaidae > Poromitra > Poromitra crassiceps. The sequence continues at coordinate 14,634,265 of NC_139624.1, forward strand.
TACTTAGTATCAGGCTCCAGAGGGCTCTAACTGAAGTAAAAAAAAATCTGTTTGCTCTTAAAATACTGAACCAAACGTCGTCAAAGTTGGCACATGTCTTAATTATAGTTAGTTTCCCGCTGAATGTGTCATTACTTTATTGATATCTTACCTGGATAAGCTCGAATGATGATGTTTATATTATCAGTCCGAGTTGCAAGCACTGTCACCAGCCCAGGCAGGCGAGAGTCGTACTAACATGGACGAGCCCCAAGCTCCGCGGGCGCGCGCAGCAGGCCAGCAGCAGCTGGGCTCTCTGTGCTGAGAGCAGCAGAGAGAGCAGTCTGATATTTCCGCAAACAAATATGGTCGCAGTTTAGCGCACATGTAAAATATAACGCTATACTACGACGTGACAACGTGACAAAGCTTCTCTAAACACATCGGCTACTATCATATTTCCCTGCATCCCTCCTACTGAGATTATATCGGTAATGATTTTGGACAGACTGAATGCGCGGAGGAGGAGAGATCTGCAGCTCTGCCCTGAGTAGCCCTGAGAGACACTCGCCTCGCTCCGACTACTGTGCCCGTCTGTGAAAAGCGTCCTGTCCAGTCGCACCTTCGCAAACAGATGCGGGATTCCCTCAATCCTGTACCCAATCTCAGACTGTATTCTCTAAATCGCACACCAGCTATTTCTGTCTACGTGGAGAAATCTCGCATTGTGTTACCCCAGAGCGAGAGGTTTGTCCTCACTGTGTGCTGTGTGCTGCGAGCAGCGAGGCTCTTAACGTAAGTTTAGACAAGCCACATGCAAGCCACGCACACACACATGGGACAAAATGGGACAAAAATAATTAAATTTCTAGTTCGCCACTGAATGGCCAAATTGATATAACTATCAACCATTTCAGGATTTTCTGCACTGTTTCCATACAGGCCACCAGCGTTGGCTAGTTGATGATATTTATAAAGATATCGCCCCTCTCAAATAAATTATTTTTGGGGCAGTAGGCAAACTGTAATGGCGTCGATTTCCGAAAAAAAATCTTGACTTAACACAGCCAAAGAGTCTAGTATAGACAAGAGTATATGTCATTTCTTGGTTTTTTCAATAGGTATTTTCAAATCACTGTTCTAATACATATCTAGGGGGTAAGTCCTCCTTTAAAGACTCGCTTTGATATAGTCAACTGTTACTCTTCTTGTGGTTTGCTTTTATGTTTGTTTTACTTACTTTATTTCAACTTATTTGAGACGTTTATATTTCCTGGTGTGCCTTTATGTTTTGTACTCTGGGCTTACATCACTTTATAGGCTAATTTTCCCTGTTAATGTTAAGCTGCAACTGTTTTGAGAAGTGCTGTAGTAGCAGCAGTAGTAGTAGCAGCAGCAGTAGTAGTAATAGTAGGCTAGTAGTAGTAGCAGTAGTAGTAGTAGGCTAGTAGTAGTAGCAGTAGTAGTAGTAGTAGTAGTAGTAGTAGCAGTAGTAGCAGTAGTAGTAGTAGGCTAGTAGTAGTAGTAGTAGTATTAGTAGTAGTAGTAGTAGTAGTAGTAGTAGCAGTAGTAGTAGTAGTAGGCTAGTAGTAGTAGTAGTAGCAGTAGTAGCAGTAGTAGTAGTAGGCTAGTAGCAGTAGCAGTAGTAGTAGTAGCAGTAGTAGTAGGCTAGTAGTAGTAGCAGTAGTAGTAGTAGTAGTAGTAGTAGTAGCAGTAGTAGCAGTAGTAGTAGTAGGCTAGTAGTAGTAGTAGTAGTAGTAGTAGTAGTAGTAGTAGCAGTAGTAGTAGTAGTAGGCTAGTAGTAGTAGTAGTAGCAGTAGTAGCAGTAGTAGTAGTAGGCTAGTAGTAGTAGCAGTAGCAGTAGTAGTAGTAGCAGTAGTAGTAGGCTAGTAGTAGTAGCAGTAGTAGTAGTAGTAGGCTAGTAGTAGTAGTAGTAGTAGTAGTAGGCTAGTAGTAGTAGCAGTAGTAGTAGTAGTAATAGTAGTAGTAGTAGTAGTAGTAGTAGTAGTAGTAGTGTTTTCAAAACAAAAGGGAAAGTATTTATTTGTATGGTTTTGGTCATTTGGTGGAATGCCACTGTCAAAAATGAATTTGTGGAATGTCATCTTTCTCATGTTTTACTATATATTATAATACTATTGATCTGAGAGAGCGATCTCATTCAAAAAAAAAAATATACATGTGGGGGAGAGTTTCTAATTTATGGAAATATCAAAACATGAAAATGTTTACCATGTGAAGGGTTTTTGTAGAGCACCACACATAGACATCACTGCATGAGGTGTATTCTGTGTGTTGTAGGTCTGTGTAAGCTGATGGAGGCGGAGCAGTCTGTAAGCGGCCTCTCTCAGCAGCTGGTGGTGAAGGAGCAGGAGCTGGCTGAGGCCTCCCAGAGGGCGGAGGGGGTACTGCAGGAGGTGACCGCCAAGGCCCGGGCTGCAGAGCAGGTCCGCTCATATCTGTCTATGAAGAGGGTTAGGAGGACCACATGTGGAAGAACATCTTTGAGTTGTGAGGTGAATGTCTTCCTTTCTCCAGGTGAAGCAGCAGGTGCAGAAGGTAAAGGACAGAGCCCAACTTATCGTGGATGAGATTGAAGCAGATAAAAAATCAGCAGAGTCCAAACTGGAAGCTGCCAAACCTGCTCTGAAGGCTGCTGAAGCTGCACTGCAGGTATACACACACAGACACAGACACATGCGCACGCACACGCACGCACACACACACACACACACACACACACACACACACACACATGCACGCACACACAACACACACACACACAACTGCCTCTTTTTGGCAGCAGTCGTAGCCTCTCCCTATTGATTTTCCTTAAATATTCAACGTTTTTAAACTGCCTTCCCACAATTTTCACACTAGGTATTTTTATGTATATCAAACTGTTCAGCTACTCCTTCTGTCACTCAAAATGTAAATATCTAACTCATAGTGTTTATACCTTTTGAGTTACTTTACAGTAATAAAAAAAATAAAATGTCTTCTTGCACAGTATTTAAACTGTAGTTTTGACAATTTTCATACACAATACACACAAATATCACACATCAAAATGTACACACACTTCACCCTCACACCATGTGACTATCTAAGTGATTGGATTTGTAGTTTTTATTCTTTTGTTTTGTTTTGCTTGTTTGAACAATCACAATGTCCACAACTTAAGAGTACATGCATATTTTACACATTCAAATGTTCAGCCTGTCCTACTCTTTCTCTTTCATCTAAATGGTGGGATTTGTAGTTTTTGAATTATGAACCTTTGATCAACATTAGGGCTCCAATTCAACTTCACATCATTTTACTACAGTTCAACTTATTTTCAACTGTAATAATTCCCACACGTTTGAACAATTCATTCACATATTACACATTGAAATGTTCAGCAGTTCCAGCTTGAAATGTACTGTATGTGCTAATGTGGAGCTATATTCTTCACATCCCCATTACCTGGCTGCCAGGCATGTGAAAAAGTTATCCAGGAGTGTGAACATTGAAGTAAGCATACATCTTCAATTATTTTTAGTGGGAAAATTGTGACACATCATTTGAAAGTGTACAATTGAAAGAAAAAAAGAAAATAAAAATGACTGGTAAATGGTCTGCATTTACAGTATATAGCGCTTTTATCCAAAGCACTTTACAATGTGCCTACATTCGCCCATTCACACACCGAAGGCGGCCAGCTGCCACGCAGCAATTCGGGGTTCAGTGTCTTGCCCAAGGACACTTCGACATGCGGACTGGAGGAGCCGGGGATCGAACCACCGACCTTCTGATTAGTGGACGACCCGCTCTACCTCCTGAGCCACAGCCGCCCCGACTTTGTCCTACTCGTGACCCAAAATACCAGTCCCTCTTACATACAGTATCTAAGTGATGAGATTAGTACTTTTTGATTTAGGGACGTTTGCTTTCAAATAATTTTGCACAATTTGAACAGATCTGTCGTCTTGCACATTTGGTTATGGGTAATATTAAGTCCTCCTCTCCTCTCAGACCATTAAGCCAGCAGATATAGCCACAGTGAGGAAGCTGCAGAAGCCTCCTCACCTCATCATGAGGATCATGGACGCCGTGCTGCTGCTGTTCCAGAGGAAGGTACAAACAAACAAACAAACAAACAAACACACTGTACACGACAGTGTCAGCAGCAGGTATGGCTGGGCTGGGCTACAGCCACACCAAGAATTGTGTTAGCCACACCAATAGCCCGACCACGGAAGGAAACTGAAGTTAGTTCTGGGTTCGATTCCCACTTGGGACGCTGTGAACGCTGAAGGAATGCGTGCCCGTCCGCATGTCCTCGAGTGCCCACCGCCCGGGTGGGGTCGTCAAAAAGGGCCTTTCTGTGTGGAGTTTGCATGTTCTCCCCGTGCCTCTCGGGCGGGTTTCCTTCATATAGGAACCCCTTCACCAAAAACATGCAATATCCTGGTCGCTGATGTGGTGCCTCCTCTGATCGTTAGGGGCGCCTGTTCGGAGGGAGGGGAACTCGTTGGAATAGCGTGATCCTCCCACGTGCTATGTCCTACCGGTGAAGCTTCCCCTGTCAGGTGAAAAGAAGCGGCTGGCTAACTGCCCATGTCTCGGAGGAAGCATGGAGCCAGTTTTCGGCTCTCCACAGATCGGCAGAGGGTGGAGCAGCAACCAGGATAAATAAATTAAAATTAGCACTAATGGGGGATAAAAATGGGATAAAAAATCTGGGGGAAAAAAGTATTGTTCTGCCAAGCTGGTGATCTGGGTTCAAATCCCACTTGTGGCATTATTTAATTTTTACATAGATGTTTATTCAATGTCTAAAAACATCTAATATAGACATCTATTAGACGTTGAAATGACTAATGCTTAGGACTTTCAGATTCTTACATATGGGTACTAGGGCTGTCAATCTTCCTCTATAATCCAAATCGATTTTCAGTGCTTTATTATTTTAATATTCGATTTATTTTCTTTTTTATAAAACTGATTTTAAAAAAGTAGAAAAAAATATTTTGTTTCGGTCAGAGTGAAATGTTATGTCTCTCCTGATTCTATAGTTGAATTGCTTGGTTTGACCAAGTAAAACAATTTTTATACTCATGAAATGTAGATGGAAAAATGAATGGCGGATGAAATCCCTTGGTTTGGATCGTTGGGAGCCTACCTGTGACAGCAATGTTTTGATTAAAAAACAATAACAAAACTGAAGTTAGTTATAGTTATAACTAATCTGATCACTACTCTAATCACTACTGCGGTAGTGAGATTTCCGATTGTAATGAATGCATCATTGTCAGCTCAGTCACTGTGATGCTTGTCAATCATGTCCTGGAGTCTCCCGGAAGATAGTCTCGCTAGCCAGCCTCTCTTCCTTTCCGTCAGAGAGTCTGGCGCCGTGGAAACAGGCAACAGGGATCAGCCCGCCCCTGCTCTAAAGCTGCTCTCCCATTCGAGCGGCTGTTTCGGTGGCAGCAGGATATCCGCTCCCCCGCTTGCAAGCTCTGTCACGCTCTGTCCATGTCAATCAGAGCGGTTTACGCTCCCATGTGTGTCGCTGTAATGCTCCCGCCGAACGCTAACTAGCTAGCGTAGAAAGGTAACGGCAGAAACCTACAGGCTAACTCGTTGCTACATGCTGAAAATGGCAAGTTTTGAAGAAAATTTGGATTGTGCAATGAAGAAGGCCTGCTCGGCACAAGTTCCACCCCGAAACTATTTTCCAAGGGCACTAACGCTAAGCACCGCCCAAGACGAGGATGATTGGTTAACCCAAACAGAGCATTTTTTTTCGCAATCCCACAATGGAAACCTGCGGCGCCAGACTCTCTGACGGAAAGGAAGAGAGGCTGGCTAGCGAGACTACCCGGAAGATAACACCCTGTGAGTGGCTGAGAGTAGGAGGGAGGCGCTTGTTATTGTACTCTGAAGGAGGAAGCATGCTGTATTTTGAAAGTTATTTTCAGTCCTGGCATCTTAAATAGATCTTAAAAACATACCTGTTCTACCCCCATATCCACAAATCCTACAGCAGAATAGACTGCTGTACTTTCTAATAGATTCTCAATTAATCTCCCACATCACCAATACGAACATATTGATTTCTGACCATGATAGCCCCTTGACAATGTCCCTAAGTCTCTCTCTTCCCCATCAAACTTACTCTTGGTGTTTCAACCCCTCCTTACTGGCTGAAGGGAAATTCATAGAATATATTACCACCAAATTAAAACATTTTGTGGAATTCAATGATAATGGTGAAGTATCAGACTCCACACTATGGGAAACATTAAAGGCTGTCATTCGCGAGGATATAATCTCATGTGAATCTGCTGCCAAGAAGGAAAGAGGGAGGCGACTATTGGAGATTGAAAATGCTCTTCCCGCCCTTGAAGCGGCATATCAGGTCTCAAAATCCTCTGAAGATTATAATAAGATACTGAAGCTAAAGTATGAATATAACTGCATCCTGGGTGGTCAAATAAATACTCTCCTTTTAAAACTGAGACAGAAGCCATTTAAATTGGGAGATAAGCCTGAGGGGCTCCTGGCCTCCAGGTCAATCCTCTCCATCAAAGCTGTGTAGGCCGGGTTGTTTGCGATGCTGGTGACACTGAACTTGCTGTTGTTTGTGAATCAACAGAGGCACGTATAGTTAGCATATAATGCTTGAAACAGACTTTTGAACGCTGTGCGTCCGTCTGGCCTTGCGAATATACAGTACATCCCTCAGCCCCATCACTGACTCATTCAGCCCCACCTTAGCACCACCAAGAAACAAATCTCTGGAGCCGCCACTGACACACAAAGACACAAATATGCGTTCTGCCCACTAGAGGGAGACAAACACAACACATTTGTAAATAACCATCTTCTTCTTCTTGTGTGTCCGTGTGTGCGTGTGCGTGTGCGTGTGCGTGTGCGTGTGCGTGCGTGCGTGCGTGTCGTGAGGTTGACCCGGTGACTTGTGAACCGGCCTGGCCCTGTCCCCGCCCCTCCTGGTCTGAGGCCATGAAGCTGATGCAGAACTCCGCCTTCCTCAACATGCTGCTCAGCTTCAGCAAGGTACACACACACACACACACACACACATGCACATACACATGCATCCATGCATACACGTCTCATATGGCTCACTGTGGAGCAGAGACTATCATCCATCCTACTTTTGCATTTTCACAAAGTTATTCATACACAAATTCCTGGTTTCCTTTTCAGCAGCATTTTTTATAGCTCAAGTACTCACACACACTCCACAAGAGGGGCTAGTAGGGGACAACTGAATTTGCCTAGACCCAAAACCAACTATATGAAGAAGACTGTAATATACAGATCTATAAAGGCCTGGAATTGTCTACCAGGAAATATTTCCTCCATTCATGGGAGGGTTGGTTTTAAAAGGAAGTTAAGATCCCAGCTGCACTCTCAAACACCAGCAAACACACACTGATGCTCAGGACTACACTTTAACACTACTTGGAATTTTATGTTTTGAATAGTAGTGTCTTTTGATAAATTGTGTGCGCAATAGGCCAGCTATAGAATTAGCTGACCAAACTATTGTTGTTTTTCTATCCTACTTTGCATCGATTTTTACTATGTTTTTCTGTGATTTTCCCTGTATTGTAATGCATTTAATATTTCTTATAATTTTTAATATGGTATTTTACTACTGCACTTTACTGTCTACTGTTTACAATTGCTTGTAACGTAATGTGTATTGTGTTTGGACCCCAGGAAGACTAGCGGTCGTTTCGGCGGCGGCTAATGGGGATCCTTTTTAAATAAACAAATAAACATACACACGCACACACACACACACACACATAGACACACACGTGCACACACACAGGCCACTAAAGTAACACACACACATGCATACACGCGTACACACAGACACCACACACACACACGCGCGCACCACTGATCTATATTAATATGGACTCCATGTTTCCACCTCCTACTGTACCAGTATGCTATACTGAGGCCAAAATACCCCAGATTCTGCGCCATTTTGGAACCAGAGTCTGCGCAGTAGTGAGCGGTGGATGGGACTTTTTACGTAGCTGCTGGTTCTAGCTTTCCATAGTCAATGCTCTAGCTCTGTAAATATGACACTTTAAATTCTAATCATTTTTGACTCGTCAAAAGTAACCATGTGGATTCCCATTATGAAGTCAGTTTATCAAAATGACGCCTGTATGGAAATCTGATTTTGGGTTTTTTTAGGGCACAAGGCCACATCCCAGGGCACAAAGGCAATTGCTCTATTGACATCGTGAAGAGCGATTTTTCTGAAATGTGTGTTGTAATGTAGCAGGCTGGTAGCAGGGCACTGCCAAGGTGGCCTTAGGGGTCTCAGGGCAACACGGCCAGAGGGAGGGGCAACGGAGGCCATGGCCTCATGGCGTCCATGTCATTCCCACCCTGACACACACGCACACACGCACACACACAGAGGGAAACTCCCCTCTCACCTCACACACTGCAGCCATCCACAGTCTTTATATCACTATGTGCAGTGTGTGTGTGTGTGTGTGTGGGGGGGGGGGGGGGGTGGACAGAGGGACAGACCAATATAGATGTACACAAATACACACAGCACTCCAACAAAATAGACACACACGCACACGCGCACACACACACACACACACACACACACACACACACACACACACACACACACACACACACACACACACACACACACTGCCTACATAGCTGCTAAGCAGTGGATCAGTGGAGCCTGACACTGATGGTCTGTTTTCAACTAGGGAAAACCCCAACCTATCTGTTTGTTTGTGTGTCAAATACAGTAGGCGAAAATAACATATTTATACTGCTTCTTTTTTTACCCAAAGACTGTATGGGGTTAGCACATAGACTGTATATATAATGGCCGTAGCTATCCCATTAAATTTCGTTTTCCTACACTTCTGGCTAGAAGACTTGTACTCCTTAAATGGAAAGACAAGTTTCCTCCAACTTTCAATCACTGGGTCAGAGATCTTATGTATCATCTAACCCTAGAAGAAATCCGATACGCTACAAGGGGTTGTGCTCTCGACTTTTATACCATCTGGCAGCCAGTCCTGGACCAGGTAGAGAAAATGGATGCTTCAAGCATTTCAAATGTATAGATTTACCCCCCCCCTCTCTCTCATATTTATTTTCATTCATCTGTTTTTTTGTTTTTTGTTTTTCTCTTTCTTTTCTTTTTCTTTTATGTGTCTTTGTGTACTGATATACTGCGATGTATGACATGATGTATGTGGTGTAATAGGCAAGGGGTTCTCGTGGGATGGGTTTTTGTTTAAAAGTGTCAAGTGTATTTAAATCTGTATTTTGTATTTTGTATGATATACAGAAAACGAATAAAAAAACTTTGAACAATTTTTTGGTTTTGTTTTCCTGGTAGAGTTCAAATGACGGGTGTCGCCATCTTGGTTTTACTGGGACTGAGAGGGTGGAGCTAGGGGGAGCGTGGGATGAGCGCAGATTAGCATAACCTATGGGGGTGAGTTTACGTGCTGACAAACACGCCCACCTTAGCTCGCAGTGGAAGTTCCCCAAGCTAGTTGAAGCTAGGTCAGACAACCTGCTAGCTAACCAGCTAGCTAACAGGCTACGGCTACATCCAGGCCATCCACCTCTGCTCTCGTTGCTCCGGTCGGGTCCGTGAGGCAGTGAGGACTCGTCCCACATTCACGTTACGTTGAGGTAGGTTCAATTAACACAAAACTATAATACAAGTTGAACCAAAGATGGATCTGTTATTGACATTGTAGCTATTATAACGTACTAAACATATAAATAGTGGGAAATTGCAGAAATATGGCCAGCTAGCTACCGTGAAACAACATTAACATTGATCAATGTAGCCAGCCATTATGTAACTTTTTTTATGTCATTCCCTGAAGCATATTACATTGTATTTTCTCCCACAGCAGTGTGGATCTTGAGTGACAGTGTGGCGTGCTGCTGAGAAGGCCTTGGGGATCAGCTTCAGGTGGACTGCGTTGGAATGGTCTTATTTCTTGCTTTTCCCACGTCCTCCAAAGAAGAAGAGCAGCAGATGCACCAGATGTCATCATCTACTGTGAC
>NC_139624.1:14646847-14681847 GCF_964638095.1 Poromitra crassiceps
TGTGTGTGTGTGTGTGTTTGTTTGTGTGTGCAGGCTAACCTGGCCATGCAGGAGGCTCGTCTGGGCGTGGCTCAGGCTGAGCTCGCACACGCTCAACAACAACTGGACGCTAAGCAACAAGAGCTGAACGCCGTGCAGGTCACACACACACACACCACACACACACCACACACACGCACACATACATACACACACACACACACACACACACGCATACACACATCATCTGGAGTCCATTTCTGTTTTTCTAGATTGTGTCAGAAGATGCTTGAAGCCTCTTGTTTTTCTCAACGTTTTCTTCTTCTCGTGTTCATCCTGTTACTTCTGTGCTTGATTTAAATGTACAAACTAAATACATTCCTCATATCTGTTACTTCTGTGCTTGATTTAAATATATAAACTAAATACATCCCTCATATCTGTTACTTCTGTGCTTGATTTAAATATATAAACTAAATCCATCCCTCATATCTGTTACTTCTGTGCTTGATTTAAATATATAAACTAAATACATTCCTCATATCTGTTACTTCTGTGCTTGATTTAAATATATAAACTAAATACATTCCTCATATCTGTTACTTATGTGCTTGATTTAAATATATAAACTAAATACATTCCTCATATCTGTTACTTCTGTGCTTGATTTAAATATATAAACTAAATACATTCCTCATATCTGTTACTTCTGTGCTTGATTTAAATATATAAACTAAATACATTCCTCATATCTGTTACTTCTGTGCTTGATTTAAATATATAAACTAAATACATTCCTCATATCTGTACATCACGCATTGCACATATGTAGGGCGCCAAGCACATAGTGAGCCATCACACCCTCCCCACAATGGAGGATGACTGACAGCAGCTGAGCAGATGCAAACCGGGCAAGGCACCGGGCCGGACGGCATGCCAGCTAGGCTGCTCAAGCTCTGCGCCATGGAGCTCTCCTCCATCCTCTGCTCCATCTTCTGCTCCATCCTCTGCTCCATCTTCTGCTCCATCCTCTCCTCCATCCTCTGCTCCATCTTCTGCTCCATCTTCTGCTCCATCCTCTGCTCCATCTTCTGCTCCATCCTCTCCTCAATCCTCTGCTCCATCCTCTGCTCCATCTTCTGCTCCATCCTCTGCTCCATCTTCTGCTCCATCCTCTCCTCCATCTTCTGCTCCATCTTCTCCTCCATCCTCTGCTCCATCCTCTGCTCAATCCTCTGCTCCATCCTCTGCTCCATCCTCTGCTCAATCCTCTGCTCCATCTTCTGCTCCATCCTCTCCTCCATCCTCTGCTCCATCCTCTCCTCAATCCTCTGCTCCATCCTCTGCTCCATCTTCTGCTCCATCCTCTGCTCCATCTTCTGCTCCATCCTCTGCTCCATCTTCTGCTCCATCCTCTCCTCCATCTTCTGCTCCATCTTCTCCTCCATCCTCTGCTCCATCCTCTGCTCAATCCTCTGCTCCATCCTCTGCTCCATCCTCTGCTCTGCTCCATCCTCTGCTCCATCCTTTGCTCAATCCTCTGCTCCATCTTCTGCTCCATCCTCTCCTCCATCTTCTGCTCCATCTTCTCCTCCATCCTCTGCTCCATCCTCTGCTCCATCCTCTGCTCCATCCTCTGCTCCATCTTCTGCTCCATCCTCTCCTCCATCTTCTGCTCCATCTTCTCCTCCATCCTCTGCTCCATCCTCTGCTCAATCCTCTGCTCCATCCTCTGCTCCATCCTCTGCTCAATCCTCTGCTCCATCTTCTGCTCCATCCTCTCCTCCATCCTCTGCTCCATCCTCTCCTCAATCCTCTGCTCCATCCTCTGCTCCATCTTCTGCTCCATCCTCTGCTCCATCTTCTGCTCCATCCTCTGCTCCATCTTCTGCTCCATCCTCTCCTCCATCTTCTGCTCCATCTTCTCCTCCATCCTCTGCTCCATCCTCTGCTCAATCCTCTGCTCCATCCTCTGCTCCATCCTCTGCTCTGCTCCATCCTCTGCTCCATCCTTTGCTCAATCCTCTGCTCCATCTTCTGCTCCATCCTCTCCTCCATCTTCTGCTCCATCTTCTCCTCCATCCTCTGCTCCATCCTCTGCTCCATCCTCTGCTCCATCCTCTGCTCAATCCTCTGCTCCATCTTCTGCTCCATCCTCTCCTCCATCTTCTGCTCCATCTTCTCCTCCATCCTCTGCTCCATCCTCTGCTCAATCCTCTGCTCCATCCTCTGCTCCATCCTCTGCTCAATCCTCTGCTCCATCTTCTGCTCCATCCTCTCCTCCATCTTCTGCTCCATCTTCTCCTCCATCCTCTGCTCCATCCTCTGCTCAATCCTCTGCTCCATCCTCTGCTCCATCTTCTCCTCCATCTTCTGGGAATCATATAGGACAGCAACAATTCCCACCCTCTGCAAAACATCCACCATCATACCCAAGAAACTAGAGGTGCACCGATCGATCGGCACGCGATCAGAATCGGCAGATTTTGACTTCAAATATGCGATCGGCTGATTGCAGATATTGCTTTATTGTTGCCGATCTATGCAGCCGATCGTAAAAAACACAAGACAGCCCATTTCTCCGCCGAGTTAATTGGTGTAAAAAAACAACACATTTTCATGTCTTCAATGTCTATCGTTTCACTTTCATATTGTGCTCTATCGTTTATATCATTGTGTTGCAAATCACATGCTTTCCTCAGTGTTTTTTTTAACTCATCTCCACACCGCACCAGACTCTGTCAACACGCCCCCTTGCGTCTAGAGTCACACAAATCAGCCGGAGAAGCAGGGAGAAATTCACCTCCAGTCATCCACAGTCAGCCTACAGAGGCATTTGCGCTGTGTTAAGTTTCGCTTCTTCATCGATAAGCCAGCCTCAATGTTGTTCTGTGTTCGGTGTGTGTCGGTGCGGGTCCACCCCTAGACAACGATAATATTTCAGATTGGACTGGGCTGACTGTAACACTGCTCTATCTGAACGTCCAGGCGATGTGTGTGTGTGTGTGTGTGTGTGTGTGTGTGTGTGTGTGTGTGTGTGTGTCTAAACGTCCAGGCGCTGTATGACGCCGCCATGAAGGAGAAGCAGGACCTGGAGGACGACGCCCAGGCCTGCCGCCGCAAGATGTCCAACGCCACAGCTCTGATCGACGGGCTGGGCGGGGAGAAGGTGTGTGTGTGTGTGTGTGTTGTATATGTACAGTATGGCTATAAACCTGTTATTTATTTTTGCCTCCGCCAAGGAGGGTATGTTTTCGGTTGCATTTGTTTTCGGTTGCATTTGTTTATTTGTTTGGGTCCCCGCCTACTAGCTCTAGTGTGACCAGGCCTGGACTGGGACAACAAAGTGGCCCTGGTATTCTTTGACCCGGCCCACCACAATCGGTCGGACACGACCCACCTGTACACCATCCTTACGGTCCCCTTAAATAGTGTAGCGGTCCTGGGTCTGGAGGCACGTTGGTCCTTGGCCAAAGGGATTGTCCCTTTGGTCTGATGGGTAATGTGCTGGGCTTGTAAGGGAGACCTCGGGTTCGATACCAGCCTCGCCTGTGTTGTTACAATATGCATACTGTACTGTTCCCCCAAACAACTACAAAGCTGACGAGTGCCAATAGGTTTTTTTCCCTCCCCAAAATGTTGCCTATCTTTGGAGTGTTATTTAGCTACCTTCCTGACAAACTATCATGGCATGGTTGGTAGAAATCGATTCCTTAGGTCTTCTAGTTTCATATGCTACCAGAAACTTCACTCTGGCTTTAAAACTGAGCCTGTTGCAGCCTCTGAACGTAAATGTTAAAAATTGGGATATTTCGCAAATATCGCGATATTTCCGAAAATCTGCCTAATCCGGCTACTAATGTGTATGTAAAAACTGTTGTCTGTATTTTTTTTATTTATTTATTTATTGCAATTCTCTAGCGGACCACCAGGCGGAGCCACAGTTTGGGAACCAATGGTCTAGATTATTTATGGCACAAACACAAAAACTGGATACTTCAAAAATGCGATCATACCTAGGATACAACAAGTCCATGTAAATGCGGTTGATCTCTCCATCATCCATCCCCTGTGTGTGCGTGTGCGTGTGCGTGTGCGTGTGCGTGTGTTTGCGTGTGTGCGCGTGTGCGTGTGTGTGTGCGCGTGTGCGTGCGTGTGTGTCTGTGTGTGTTTGTGTTTTGTTGCAGGTGCGCTGGACGGACAGCCTCACGGCGTTCCAGGCTCAGATCTGCCACCTGGTGGGCGATGTGCTGCTGGCCACCGGCTTCCTGTCGTACGCCGGACCCTTCAACCAGGAGTTCAGGAACCTGCTGCTGGAGCTGTGGAGGAGAGAGATGAGCAGGCAGCACATCCCCTTCACTCCTGTGAGCTTCAACTAACTGTCAGCAACAGCGCCCTCTGGCGGCAGAGAGCAAATCAACCACTAGCGACACTAGTGACTAGCTGAAGAAGAAATGCTCCTATTTCACATCCCACCTCAAGCAGCTATTTTGTGTCGCAAATGCAGGAAGTAACACAATATAAAAATCAAGGCCACTGCACTGACATCAATTGTATACAATTTGTATACAGTTATGTACAGTAGAAGAAGAGCACCTAGTAGCTCACTGTCCATTATGTTCCTTACTGTTCCCCTCCCCAGAGGTCCACAATGGAAATAAGCCTTTTGGTTTTATTATGTTTTTAACCTCGATGGTTTTTAATTGTATGAATTATAACTGTCAAATCAATCCAATCCTCCAACACCGCTTCCAGCACCAACGATGTAGATCCACCCTTGGGTCAGTCCCATTCATTGTCAATGCTGCCCCCTAGCAGCTCAAAGTCAGCGTTGCAGTGTGACTAACTAACTAGCAAATGGTTGGACGGACAGACGGTCAGAGACCAACCCATACTCCACACTTTCGTGGGGGACGATCATGGTGTGAGATTCTTCTCGACCGTGCAAAACTTCTTGCGAGAAAGAACAAAAAATTGCGAAAGTGCAAAACTATTGTAGGAGAACTCAAAACTATAAGGAGGAGGACTTACACAACTGTTAGCAAGTGAAGAAAAAAAACACTGCAAAGAAGTGTCAAACTTTTGTGAGGAAACAAAACAAAACGATTGCCACATCTTTCCCTCCCACCCCTCTCCCTCCCGCCCCTCTCCCTCCCACCCCTCTCCCTCCCGCCCCATGCAGGACTTGAATGTGATTGGTCTGCTGGTGGACAACGCCACGGTAGGCGAGTGGAGCCTGCAGGGTTTACCCAACGACGACCTGTCCATCCAGAACGGCATCGTGGTGACGAAGGCGTCGCGCTACCCACTGCTCATAGACCCCCAGGGCCAGGGCAAGGCCTGGATCCAGAGCAGAGAGAGAGGCCAGCAGCTACAGGTGAGGATCCAGAGCCGAGAGAGAGGCCAGCAGCTACAGGTGAGGCTCCAGAGCAGAGAGAGAGGCCAGCAGCTACAGGTGAGGCTCCAGAGCAGAGAGAGAGGCCAGCAGCTACAGGTGAGGCTCCAGAGCAGAGAGAGAGGTCAGCAGCTACAGGTGAGGCTCCAGAGCAGAGAGAGAGAGGCCAGCAGCTACAGGTGAGGCTCCAGAGCAGAGAGGGTGGAAGGATGGAGGCTGGGAATGAAATAGAGGTTTGTAAAGTCTGGGACTGTTGGCCTCCCCTAAGACAAAGCTAGGAAAAAAGCTGCATTGAATGAATGAGCCGAATAAGGCTCTGCTGTATCTACAAACACAACACAATCAATATCCTAATCTATAATCCGAATCTGATTAAATTATTCACCAAGGCTATTCCCTGCGTTGCCTAGGATAATGTTTCTGAACCATAAGTACTTCCTCTGTTGCCCAGGTAACGTTTCTGTTATAGAATGGAATTTCACCACTCCTCATCCGCAGTTTAATGATTCAAACAGCTTATATAAACCAAATTGAATGAAACCAGGAGCCAGAAAGATGTCTTATGAAAGTATATTTAAAGCCATAACATTCTCCTATAAACTGCATTATAAAACGGCTCTCTCAAATCAAGCAATCTGATTGGTTCACAGCCATTGTATAATTCCAGTAACCGAGTTCAATAACCCATGGCCATGGGTTATTGGTTGCCATGGCAACTCTCTTACTAAGAGAGTAATAATAAGGCTTACCTCAAATGACAACGTAGAAAAAAAAATGGCGGAGACAGCTGTCAGATCCTTGTGAATCGATCTTCACTTATAACTTTACTAATACTTCGCAGAAAATGATGTTTTGTACAAGAATAGATGCGGGCTAATGTCTTCTTTGCAAAAGATAGGCTGTTAACCCCGCATTTAACCCCGCATTTAACCCCGTAACGTTAGTTGGTGTCGGGCTTTGCAGAAAGCACTCAGCTTCTCGGCAAGCGCTGAGAATGCAACGCTGCGCTCGAGCTGCCTGTCGGGGTTTCCAGAAAGCTCTCAGCTACTCAGCAAGCGCCAGGATTGGCCAATGTCAACTTCAGTCTCCAGAACGATCCAATCAAATCACCCGCATGTTCTTGCGGTCCCGCCTTACAGTAGTGTTTCAACTGACTCTATCAGAATGACATGCCAGTCGGAGTCGGACTTATAGTATTATTATTATTATTATATTATCATACTTGGAAACCGTTTTATAAAAGCAATATAGCACTCGAGCTGCGTGTGTTGTGGAATATATCCCCCTGATCAGCTGTTATCCCACGAGGCCGCAGGCCGAGTGGGATAACTGCTGAGCAGGGGGATATATTTGGCACAACACACTGGCTCTCATGCTATATTGCTTAATTATAGGAGTGACTGAATCTCAATGTACCATCTGATCAATGTACAGAGTCTCAATATTCAGTGGCGATTGACAGTTTGACACACGCTTTATACTCAAAGGAAGGCAGAGAGAAACAGAGAGGAGGGGAGAGGAATGTATGAATAGTTTGGAGTGTGCGTCAGCGCAGTTCAACTGGGAGACTGTTCAACTGGTCATTGTCATGCTGAGTTTCTGAAGGCTAGAGCAAAGGGGAGAAATCTCCTCCTATGTGTCTGCCTGTCCAAATATGCATTTGTGAGATGTCACAATTACTTCCTCTGTTGCCCAGGTAACGTCTCTGAACCCTAAGTACTTCCTCTGTTGCCCAGGTAACGTCTCTCAACCATAAATACTTCCGCTCCCACCTGGAGGACAGCCTGTCTCTGGGACGGCCCATGCTGCTGGAGGACGTGGGCGAGGAGCTGGACCCCGCGCTCGACAACGTCCTGGACAAGAACTACATCAAGTCTGGATCCACTTTTAAAGTAGGACAGCTGGACACCGGAAGTCCCCACTGCTAATAACCCAAACCCTGTTCTGAACGATGTACTGTAGTGAAAAAATATAATATAATATAATATAAAAAAATATTTCAACTAGTGATACAGTAACTCAGTGTTTGGAGTAGAGACTAGGGCTAAAGACAGACAGTTGACTCTGTCACAGTAACTCAGAGTGTTTTGGAGTAGAGACTAGGGCTAAAGACAGACAGTTGACTCTGTCACAGTTCAGAGTGTTTTGGAGTAGAGACTAGGGCTAAAGACAGACAGTTGACTCTGTCACAGTAACTCAGAGTGTTTTGGAGTAGAGACTAGGGCTAAAGACAGACAGTTGACTGTGTCACAGTAACTCAGAGTGTTTTGGTGTAGAGACTAGGGCTAAAGACAGACAGTTGACTCTGTCACAGTTCAGAGTGTTTTGGAGTAGAGACTAGGGCTAAAGACAGACAGTTGACTCTGTCACAGTAACTCAGAGTGTTTTGGAGTAGAGACTAGGGCTAAAGACAGACAGTTGACTCTGTCACAGTAACTCAGAGTGTTTTGGAGTAGAGACTAGGGCTAAAGACAGACAGTTGACTCTGTCACAGTAACTCAAGAGTGTTTTGGAGTAGAGACTAGAGCTAAAGACAGACAGTTGACTGTGTCACAGTAACTCAGAGTGTTTTGGAGTAGAGACTAGGGCTAAAGACAGACAGTTGACTGTGTCACAGTAACTCAGAGTGTTTTGGAGTAGAGACTAGGGCTAAAGACAGACAGTTGACTCTGTCACAGTTCAGAGTGTTTTGGTGTAGAGACTACGGCTAAAGACAGACAGTTGACTCTGTCACAGTAACTCAGAGTGTTTTAGAGTAGAGACTAGGGCTAAAGACAGATAGTTGACTGTGTCACAGTAACTCAGAGTGTTTTGGTGTAGAGACTAGGGCTAAAGACAGACAGTTGACTGTGTCACAGTAACTCAGAGTGTTTTAGAGTAGAGACTAGGGCTAAAGACAGATAGTTGACTGTGTCACAGTAACTCAGAGTGTTTTGGTGTAGAGACTACGGCTAAAGACAGACAGTTGACTGTGTCACAGTAACTCTCAGAGTGTTTTGGAGTAGAGACTAGGGCTAAAGACAGACAGTTGACTGTGTCACAGTAACTCAGAGTGTTTTAGAGTAGAGACTAGGGCTAAAGACAGATAGTTGACTGTGTCACAGTAACTCAGAGTGTTTTGGTGTAGAGACTACGGCTAAAGACAGACAGTTGACTGTGTCACAGTAACAGAGTGTTTTAGAGTAGAGACTAGGGCTAAAGACAGATAGTTGACTGTGTCACAGTAACTCAGAGTGTTTTGGAGTAGAGACTAGGACTAAAGACAGATAGTTGACTCTGTCACAGTGACTCAGAGTGTTTTAGAGTAGAGACTAGGACTAAAGACAGACAGTTGACTGTGTCACAGTAACTCAGGGTGTTTTGGAGTAGAGACTAGGGCTAAAGACAGACAGTTGACTGTGTCACATTAACTGCAGAGTGTTTTGGAGTAGAGACTAGGGCTAAAGACAGACAGTTGACTGTGTCACAGTAACTCAGAGTGTTTTGGTGTAGAGACTAGGGCTAAAGACAGACAGTTGACTGTGTCACATTAACTGCAGAGTGTTTTAGAGTAGAGACTAGGGCTAAAGACAGACAGTTGACTGTATCACAGTAACTCAGAGTGTTTTGGAGTAGAGACTAGGGATAAAGACAGATAGTTGACTGTGTCACAGTAACTCAGAGTGTTTTGGAGTAGAGACTAGGGCTAAAGACAGACAGTTGACTGTCACAGTAACTCAGAGTGTTTTTGAGTAGAGACTAGGGCTAAAGACAGACAGTTGACTGTATCACAGTAACTCAGAGTGTTTTGGAGTAGAGACTAGGGCTAAAGACAGACAGTTGACTCTGTCACAGTAACTCAGAGTGTTTTGGAGTAGAGACTAGGGCTAAAGACAGACAGTTGATTGTGTCACATTAACTGCAGAGTGTTTTGGAGTAGAGACTAGGGCTAAAGACAGACAGTTGACTCTGTCACAGTAACTCAGAGTGTTTTGGAGTAGAGACTAGGGCTAAAGACAGACAGTTGACTCTGTCACAGTAACTCAGAGTGTTTTGGAGTAGAGACTAGAGCTAAAGACAGACAGTTGACTCTGTCACAGTAACTCAGAGTGTTTTGGAGTAGAGACTAGAGCTAAAGACAGACAGTTGACTGTGTCACAGTAACTCAGAGTGTTTTGGAGTAGAGACTAGGGCTAAAGACAGACAGTTGACTCTGTCACAGTAACTCAGAGTGTTTTGGAGTAGAGACTAGGGCTAAAGACAGACAGTTGACTGTGTCACAGTAACTCAGTGTGTTTTGGAGTAGAGACTAGGGCTAAAGACAGACAGTTGACTCTGTCACAGTAACTCAGAGTGTTTTGGTGTAGAGACTAGGGCTAAAGACAGACAGTTGACTGTATCACAAGTGTTTTGGAGTAGAGACTAGGGCTAAAGACAGACAGTTGACTCTGTCACAGTAACTCAGAGTGTTTTGGTGTAGAGACTAGGGCTAAAGACAGACAGTTGACTGTATCACAGTAACTCAGAGTGTTTTGGAGTAGAGACTAGGGATAAAGACAGACAGTTGACTGTGTCACAGTAACTCAGAGTGTTTTTGAGTAGAGACTAGGGCTAAAGACAGCCAGTTGACTGTGTCACAGTAACTCAGAGTGTTTTGGAGTAGAGACTAGGGATAAAGACAGACAGTTGACTGTGTCACAGTAACCCAGAGTGTTTTGGAGTAGAGACTAAGGCTAAAGACAGACAGTTGACTGTGTCAGAGTAACTCAGAGTGTTTTGGAGTAGAGACTAGAGCTAAAGACAGACAGTTGACTGTGTCACAGTAACTCAGAGTGTTTTTGAGTAGAGACTAGGGCTAAAGACAGCCAGTTGACTGTGTCACAGTAACTCAGAGTGTTTTTGAGTAGAGACTAGGGCTAAAGACAGACAGTTGACTGTGTCACAGTAACCCAGAGTGTTTTGGAGTAGAGACTAGGGCTAAAGACAGACAGTTGACTGTGTCACAGTAACTCAGAGTGTTTTGGAGTAGAGACTAGGGCTAAAGACAGACAGTTGACTCTGTCACAGTAACTCAGAGTGTTTTGGAGTAGAGACTAGGGCTAAAGACAGACAGTTGACTCTGTCACAGTAACTCAGAGTGTTTTGGAGTAGAGACTAGGGCTAAAGACAGACAGTTGACTGTGTCACAGTAACTCAGTGTGTTTTGGAGTAGAGACTAGGGCTAAAGACAGACAGTTGACTCTGTCACAGTAACTCAGAGTGTTTTGGTGTAGAGACTAGGGCTAAAGACAGACAGTTGACTGTATCACAAGTGTTTTGGAGTAGAGACTAGGGCTAAAGACAGACAGTTGACTCTGTCACAGTAACTCAGAGTGTTTTGGTGTAGAGACTAGGGCTAAAGACAGACAGTTGACTGTATCACAGTAACTCAGAGTGTTTTGGAGTAGAGACTAGGGATAAAGACAGACAGTTGACTGTGTCACAGTAACTCAGAGTGTTTTGGTGTAGAGACTAGGGCTAAAGACAGACAGTTGACTGTCACAGTAACTCAGAGTGTTTTGGAGTAGAGACTAGGGCTAAAGACAGACAGTTGACTCTGTCACAGTAACTCAGAGTGTTTTGGAGTAGAGACTAGGGCTAAAGACAGACAGTTGACTGTGTCACAGTAACTCAGTGTGTTTTGGAGTAGAGACTAGGGCTAAAGACAGACAGTTGACTCTGTCACAGTAACTCAGAGTGTTTTGGTGTAGAGACTAGGGCTAAAGACAGACAGTTGACTGTATCACAAGTGTTTTGGAGTAGAGACTAGGGCTAAAGACAGACAGTTGACTCTGTCACAGTAACTCAGAGTGTTTTGGTGTAGAGACTAGGGCTAAAGACAGACAGTTGACTGTATCACAAGTGTTTTGGAGTAGAGACTAGGGCTAAAGACAGACAGTTGACTCTGTCACAGTAACTCAGAGTGTTTTGGTGTAGAGACTAGGGCTAAAGACAGACAGTTGACTGTGTCACAGTAACTCAGAGTGTTTTTGAGTAGAGACTAGGACTAAAGACAGCCAGTTGACTGTGTCACAGTAACTCAGAGTGTTTTTGAGTAGAGACTAGGGCTAAAGACAGACAGTTGACTGTGTCACAGTAACCCAGAGTGTTTTGGAGTAGAGACTAGGGCTAAAGACAGACAGTTGACTGTGTCACAGTAACTCAGAGTGTTTTGGAGTAGAGACTAGGGCTAAAGACAGACAGTTGACTCTGTCACAGTAACTCAGAGTGTTTTGGAGTAGAGACTAGGGCTAAAGACAGACAGTTGACTCTGTCACAGTAACTCAGAGTGTTTTGGAGTAGAGACTAGGGCTAAAGACAGACAGTTGACTGTGTCACAGTAACTCAGTGTGTTTTGGAGTAGAGACTAGGGCTAAAGACAGACAGTTGACTCTGTCACAGTAACTCAGAGTGTTTTGGTGTAGAGACTAGGGCTAAAGACAGACAGTTGACTGTATCACAAGTGTTTTGGAGTAGAGACTAGGGCTAAAGACAGACAGTTGACTCTGTCACAGTAACTCAGAGTGTTTTGGTGTAGAGACTAGGGCTAAAGACAGACAGTTGACTGTATCACAGTAACTCAGAGTGTTTTGGAGTAGAGACTAGGGATAAAGACAGACAGTTGACTGTGTCACAGTAACTCAGAGTGTTTTGGTGTAGAGACTAGGGCTAAAGACAGACAGTTGACTGTCACAGTAACTCAGAGTGTTTTGGAGTAGAGACTAGGGCTAAAGACAGACAGTTGACTCTGTCACAGTAACTCAGCGTGTTTTGGAGTAGAGACTAGGGCTAAAGACAGACAGTTGACTGTGTCACAGTAACTCAGTGTGTTTTGGAGTAGAGACTAGGGCTAAAGACAGACAGTTGACTCTGTCACAGTAACTCAGAGTGTTTTGGTGTAGAGACTAGGGCTAAAGACAGACAGTTGACTGTATCACAAGTGTTTTGGAGTAGAGACTAGGGCTAAAGACAGACAGTTGACTCTGTCACAGTAACTCAGAGTGTTTTGGTGTAGAGACTAGGGCTAAAGACAGACAGTTGACTGTATCACAAGTGTTTTGGAGTAGAGACTAGGGCTAAAGACAGACAGTTGACTCTGTCACATTAACTCAGAGTGTTTTGGTGTAGAGACTAGGGCTAAAGACAGACAGTTGACTGTATCACAGTAACTCAGAGTGTTTTGGAGTAGAGACTAGGGATAAAGACAGACAGTTGACTGTGTCACAGTAACTCAGAGTGTTTTGGAGTAGAGACTAGGGCTAAAGACAGACAGTTGACTGTGTCACAGTAACTCAGAGTGTTTTAGAGTAGAGACTAGGGCTAAAGACAGACAGTTGACTGTGTCACAGTAACTCAGGGTGTTTTGGAGTAGAGACTACGGCTAAAGACAGACAGTTGACTCTGTCACAGTAACTCAGAGTGTTTTGGAGTAGATACTAGGGGCGTTTTCACACTGGAACGTTTAGGTCGACTTAACTGAGTTTTGGGGCCGAACACGGCGCGACTGGGTCAGTGTGAACATGCCACTCGAACTCGTAGTCGATGTAACTCACTCGCTCTCGGTCCAGCTGGAGAGGGTGGTTTCAGAGCGGCTTGCGTCGCCCTAACCCTAACCCTAATGCGGCGTGAGTGATGTGTGAACGTGCGCCGACTTCAGCTCGTCCTAATGCTGTATTTCTAATGTTAACATCAATGGGGCGTTCACAAACATTGAATAAACAGTTATTGGACAAATTTCCACCAAGGGCATAGCAAGCCTAGCGTTACAAACGTTAATATTTACAACTTACCTGGCTGTTCGCCGATAATATCTGCGTATAGTGAAGGCTTCACGGTTCAACAGAATCAATCTGTGCCTTGTCCTGCTTTGTCTGGAGATTCACATCCGCCGCCTCCAGTACATGAAAACATTGTTTTCCAGACGCAGCCGTGCCTCGTTTTCAAATTCAACACTTTCCCGATATTGAAAGAGACAAACGATGTAAACATCCCAGGCTTCCTTTCCGGGTGGAATTACGCTATAGGCGTCTACTTCCGTCTGGTTGGCATGGATACATGACGCTACACTCTGTAGAACGACGGCCTGGGCGCGGTGATAAAAAGCATATGTGAAACGGAGCCGCTCTAGTTGAAAATTGTCTACTTTTCACTGCTGCGGCAGCGTCTGGCTCGACCCAAATATGTGTGAAAACGCCCTAAGGCTAAAGACAGACAGTTGACATGTATCACAAGTGTTTTGGGGTAGAGACTAGGGCTAAAGACAGACAGTTGACTGTATCACAAGTGTTTTGGGGTAGAGACTAGGGCTAAAGACAGATAGTTGACTGTATCACAAGTGTTTTGGAGTAGAGACTAGGGCTAAAGACAGACAGTTGACTGTATCACAAGTGTTTTGGAGTAGAGACTAGGGCTAAAGACAGATAGTTGACTGTATCACAAGTGTTTTGGGGTAGAGACTAGGGCTAAAGACAGACAGTTGACTGTATCACAAGTGTTTTGGAGTAGAGACTAGGGCTAAAGACAGATAGTTGACTGTATCACAAGTGTTTTGGGGTAGAGACTAGGGCTAAAGACAGACAGTTGACTGTATCACAAGTGTTTTGGAGTAGAGACTAGGGCTAAAGACAGACAGTTGACTGTATCACAAGTGTTTTGGAGTAGAGACTAGGGCTAAAGACAGATAGTTGACTGTATCACAAGTGTTTTGGGGTAGAGACTAGGGCTAAAGACAGACAGTTGACTGTATCACAAGTGTTTTGGAGTAGAGACTAGGGCTAAAGACAGACAGTTGACTGTATCACAAGTGTTTTGGAGTAGAGACTAGGGCTAAAGACAGACAGTTGACTGTATCACAAGTGTTTTGGAGTAGAGACTAGGGCTAAAGACAGACAGTTGACTGTATCACAAGTGTTTTGGAGTAGAGACTAGGGCTAAAGACAGACAGTTGACTGTATCACAAGTGTTTTGGAGTAGAGACTAGGGCTAAAGACAGACAGTTGACTGTATCACAAGTGTTTTGGAGTAGAGACTAGGGCTAAAGACAGACAGTTGACTGTATCACAAGTGTTTTGGAGTAGAGACTAGGGCTAAAGACAGACAGTTGACTGTATCACAAGTGTTTTGGAGTAGAGACTAGGGCTAAAGACAGACAGTTGACTGTATCACAAGTGTTTTGGAGTAGAGACTAGGGCTAAAGACAGACAGTTGACTGTATCACAAGTGTTTTGGAGTAGAGACTAGGGCTAAAGACAGACAGTTGACTGTATCACAAGTGTTTTGGAGTAGAGACTAGGGCTAAAGACAGACAGTTGACTGTATCACAAGTGTTTTGGAGTAGAGACTAGGGCTAAAGACAGACAGTTGACTGTATCACAAGTGTTTTGGAGTAGAGACTAGGGCTAAAGACAGACAGTTGACTGTATCACAAGTGTTTTGGAGTAGAGACTAGGGCTAAAGACAGACAGTTGACTGTATCACAAGTGTTTTGGAGTAGAGACTAGGGCTAAAGACAGACAGTTGACTGTATCACAAGTGTTTTGGAGTAGAGACTAGGGCTAAAGACAGACAGTTGACTGTATCACAAGTGTTTTGGAGTAGAGACTAGGGCTAAAGACAGACAGTTGACTGTATCACAAGTGTTTTGGAGTAGAGACTAGGGCTAAAGACAGACAGTTGACTGTATCACAAGTGTTTTGGAGTAGAGACTAGGGCTAAAGACAGACAGTTGACTGTATCACAAGTGTTTTGGAGTAGAGACTAGGGCTAAAGACAGACAGTTGACTGTATCACAAGTGTTTTGGAGTAGAGACTAGGGCTAAAGACAGACAGTTGACTGTATCACAAGTGTTTTGGGGTAGAGACTAGGGCTAAAGACAGACAGTTGACTGTATCACAAGTGTTTTGGAGTAGAGACTAGGGCTAAAGACAGACAGTTGACTGTATCACAAGTGTTTTGGAGTAGAGACTAGGGCTAAAGACAGACAGTTGACTGTATCACAAGTGTTTTGGAGTAGAGACTAGGGCTAAAGACAGACAGTTGACTCTGTCACAGTAACCTACATTTGGAAACAAATCCAGTTATCACACTATTCACTTTGAGTGAGAAGAACGTTACTGAATGGATCTATAGCCAAACCACAACAAGCTGCACCAGCTGCTCTCTGCTTCCAGCTGCTTGATACACATTTCACTCTTTCCTCTCCTCTGCTGTCTCCTCCTATCCTCTGTCTCCTCTCCCCTCCTGTCTGCTGTCTCCCCTCCTCTGCTGTCTCCTGTCTGCTGTCTCCTCCTATCCTCTGTCTCCTCTCCTCTGCTGTCTCCTGTCCTCTGCTGTCTCCTCTCACTGTCTCCTCTGCTGTCTGCTGTCCCCTCTCCTCTGCGGTCTGCTGTCCCCTCTCCTCTGCTGTCTGCTGTCCCCTCTCCTCTGCTGTCTGCTGTCCCCTCTCCTCTGCTGCCTCCTCTCACTGTCTCCTCTCCTCTGCTCTCTGCTGTCTCCTGTCCTCTGCTGTCTCAACTCACTGTCTCCTCTCCTCTGCTGTCTGCTGTCTCCTCTCCTCTGCTGCCTCCTCTCACTGTCTCCTCTCCTCTGCTGTCTCCTGTCTGCTGTCTCCTCTCCTCTGCTGCCTCCTCTCACTGTCTCCTCTCCTCTGCTGTCTCCTGTCTGCTGTCTCCTCTCCTCTGCTCTCTCCTCCTCTCCTCTGTCTCCTCTCCTCCTCCTCCCAGGTGAAGGTAGGAGATAAGGAGGTGGATGTGATGAAGGGCTTCACCCTCTACATCAGCACCAAGCTGGCCAACCCGGCCTACAGCCCCGAGGTGAGCGCCCGCACGGCTGTGGTGGACTTCACCGTCACCCAGCGCGGCCTGGAGGACCAGCTGCTGGGCCGTGTCATCCTGTTGGAGAAACAGGTTGGTTTAACTGCATGTTCACTTAGTTAGTTAGGGACTAGTCATAGAGAAACATTTCAGTTAAACTGCTTAGTTAATTAGTTAGTTGGTTAAATGGTGGGGCTAGTCATAGAAAAACATTTCAGTTAAACTGCTTAGTTAATTAGTTAGTTGGTTAAATGGTTAGGGGCTAGTCATAGAGAAACATTTTAGTTAAACTGCTTAGTTAATTATGTAGTTGGTTAAATGGTTAGGGGCTAGTCATAGAGAAACATTTCAGTTAAACTGCTTAGTTAATTATGTAATTGGTTAAATTGTTAGGGGCTAGTCATAGAGAAACATTTCAGTTAAACTGCTTAGTTAATTATGTAGTTGGTTAAATTGTTAGGGGGTAGTCATAGAGAAACATTTCAGTTAAACTGCTTAGTTAATTATGTAGTTGGTTAAATTGTTAGGGGGTAGTCATAGAGAAACATTTCAGTTAAACAGCTTAGTTAATTATGTAGTTTGTTAAATAGTTAGGGACTAGTCATAGAGAAACATTTCAGTTAAACTGCTTAGTTAATTATGTAGTTTGTTAAATAGTTAGGGACTAGTCATAGAGAAACATTTCAGTTAAACTGCTTAGTTAATTAGTTAGTTGGTTAAATGGTTAGGGGCTAGTCATAGAGAAATATTTCAGTTAAACTGCTTAGTTAATTATGTAGTTGGTTACATTGTTAGGGGCTAGTCACAGAGAAACATTTCAGTTAAACTGCTTAGTTAATTATGTAATTGGTTAAATTGTTAGGGACTAGTCATAGAGAAACATTTTAGTTAAACTGCTTAGTTAATTAGTTTATTAAATTGTTAGGGACTAGTCATAGTTAAACTGCTTAGTTAATTAGTTGATTAAATTGTTAGGGACTAGTCATAGAGAAACATTTCAGTTAAACTGCTCAGTTAATTATGTAGTTGGTTAAATTGTTAGGGACTAGTCATAGAGAAACATTTAAGTTAAACTGCTCAGTTAATTAGTTGGTTAAATTGTTAGGAACTAGTCATATATAGAGAGACATTGGAGTTAAACTGCTTAGTTGGTTAAAGCTTAGTTGGTTAAAGTGTTAGGGACTTGTCATAGAGAAACATTTTAGTTAAACTGCTTAGTTAATTAGTTGATTAAATTGTTAGGGACTAGTCATAGGGAAACAGTTCAGTTAAACTGCTTAGTTAATTAGTTGATTAAATTGTTAGGGACTAGTCATAGAGAAACATTTCAGTTAAACTGCTCAGTTAATTATGTAGTTGATTAAATTGTTAGGGACTGGTCATAGAGAAACATTTCAGTTAAACTGCTCAGTTAATTAGTTGGTTAAATTGTTAGGAACTAGTCATATATAGAGAGACATTGGAGTTAAACTGCTTAGTTGGTTAAAGCTTAGTTGGTTAAAGTGTTAGGGACTTGTCATAGAGAAACAGTTCAGTTAACCTGCTTAGTTAGTTAGTTGGATAAATTATTAGGGACTAGTCATATATAGAGAGACATTGGAGTTAAACTGCTTAGTTAATTAGTTGGTTAAATGGTTAGGAACAAGTCATAGAGAAACATTTCAGTTAAACTGCTTAATTAGTTGGTTAAATTGTTATGGACTAGTCATAGAGAAACATTTTAGTTAAACTGCTTAGTTAATTAGTTAGTTGGTTAAAGTGTTAGGGAATAGTCATAGAGAAAGTGTAATCAAAGTTTATTATACCAACATTTATATTTTTCATATTCAAAAGCATTCAGTAAGGGTTGGGCTACCCTATTGAAAAATGCTACCTTATCTGTAAAGGGGAGACTCGTGGGTATCTATATAAAACATTCTCATCTTGAGGTGAGAGGTCAAGGGACCACTTTGAAAATGCCCATGCCAGTTCTTCCCTCTGCAAAATGTAACCTAACTTTGGAGCATTATGTTATTTAGCCCCCTTCCCGACAAGCTAGAATGACATGATTGGTACCAATGTATCTTAGGTCTTCTAGTTTCATATGATACCAGAAACTTCGCTCTGGCTTTAAAAGTAAACCCGGTATGATTTGCATCACTATGAAATTTGTAGATTAATTGGAGAAATTGCCAATCACGAGCACAGCGGGAGAAAGGCTCAGAAATTTGGAGTGTTGGCACTGGCAGGTATGTGACAGGTATGTGACTCGAGGGGCACACTGAGTGAGGACGGGGGCCAGTTGCCCATCCCTGCTCTAGTTACAGTAGTTAGTGACTAATCCTACTGACACCTCCACCCCCAGGAGTTGGAGGCAGAGCGGGTAAAGCTCCTGGAAGAGGTGACATCTAACAAGAGGAGGATGCAGGAGCTGGAGGACAGTCTGCTGGTCAGGCTGAGCAGCACCCAGGGGAGCCTGGTGGACGACACGTCTCTGATCCAGGTGCTGGGGGTCACCAAGACCACCGCTCAGGAGGTACACACACACGGCTTCTCTTTTTAAATATTTTAATAGAACTGCATGGACTCAATTATAGGGATGGGAATCACCAGATGCCCCACGATACGATAATATCACGATGTCACGATATGCTAATATTGTGATATATTGAGTATTGCGATTATATTACCTTTTTTCCACTGTAAATTATGTCCCCAAAGGAAAACTTTTGTTTTCTCTAAGAAAAAGTTTGCAGTTCATCTCACTTCAATCATTTTTATTAAAGCAAAATGGGATTGTCAAGCAGCTTGCATGCACCTGACAATTTATATAATAAAATATCGCAACCCACACAACGTTTAGGGGCGTGATCGACCCGTTCTGGAAAGGTACGTTTTGAACCGGCAGTGAGGTACTTTAATTTGAAATAAAATGTATTTCTTGACCCTGTACATACCCTTAGCATTTGGTATCAAGTCTATATCTGTTAGTTTCATAGTTATGACTAAAAGACAATAATCGTCTGATGGTGGAAGTCCCAGTATCGGATCACCACCAAAATCAAATCACTCGTCCGAGTCGTCCCTTAGCCCAAGGCTGATCTGTCCATCAAACTTCACGGAAAACATCAAAAATATATTTTTTAAGAATCCTGCTGACAGACAGACAGACAGACAGACTAAATAGCAGGTGCACCTAAACCTCCTAGTCTGACTTACTAGAAGCAGGAGGCGGAGATAAGCTCTGCCATTGGCTCTGACCATTTCAGTCGGAGTGAAGGCAAATCCCTTTCCGCTCCCTGCATGTTGCTCTCAAATGCCTCCACCGCTGTGAAACAATAACAACAACACTAGCTAGCAAGCTACATGCTGAAATTGGCACGTTTTGGCGAACATTTGGAGTGTGCAATAAAGCAGGCCTGGTTGGTACTTTCGGTGGATGGTTGTAAAGATAACAGAGCCTTTTTTCCCGCTAGACCAGAGTGAGAGTAAGAGGAGCCAGACTCTCTCCTGCATTGGTACAATGCGAAACAAGCAAGCAAGACCTGTAGGCTATAAACTAAACTAAACTAAACTAAACTAAACTAAACCGATCCATCTCTTCCTCTTCCAGGTGAGTGAGAAGCTATAATATAGTAAATTAAATGCCAGTAAACATAATGTGACCTAACCAAACCCAACAGGTGAGGGAGAAACTGACGGTGGCGGCAGAGACAGAGGTGAAGATCAACCAGGCGAGGGAGGAGTACCGGCCGGTGGCCACCAGGGGCAGCATCCTCTACTTCCTGATCGTGGAGATGTCACTGGTCAACGTCATGTACCAGACCTCGCTCCGACAGTTCCTGGGCATCTTCGACTCATCCCTGAGGCGCTCCGCCAAGTCGCAGATCACCTCCAAACGCATCGCCAACGTCATCGAGTTCCTCACCTACCAGGTGGAACATGGGAAATGTAGCTTTAGTTCACAAGGGTTTTTCATCCAGACTCTGTAGAAACAGCTTGTCAGGAAAATAACAATGTGATTCTACTGTCAAAAAGACACTTATTCTGTTCATAAAGATCTTAAAGAGTCATTAAAGGAACACTCTGCCAATTTTCAACCAGCTTTGTATCATTAGAACATCAGTAGTATATCAGAAAACTGTAAACGGTTTTGAAGTCTGTCATTTAATTTGACAGTTATTAAGTGTTAAAGTGTGGACCAGTGACATCACTGGTCCACACTAACTCAAA
This sequence comes from Poromitra crassiceps, assembly GCF_964638095.1. NCBI lineage: Eukaryota > Metazoa > Chordata > Actinopteri > Beryciformes > Melamphaidae > Poromitra > Poromitra crassiceps. The sequence continues at coordinate 14,667,264 of NC_139624.1, forward strand.
TTAATAACTCATTAACTCAAATCAACTCTCAATAACTGTCAAACTATTCATCATTCATCTAGTTTGACAGTTATTGAGAGTTGATTTGAGTTAATGAGTTATTAATTTGAGTTAGTGTGGACCAGTGATGTCACTGGTCCACACTTTAACACTCAATAACTGTCAAATTAAATGACAGACTTCAAAACAGTTTACAGTTTTCTGATATACTACTGATGTTCTAATGATACAAAGCTAGTTGAAAATGGGCAGAGTGTTCCTTTAAGTAATCTCTGACTTGTATCAGTCTCTATTGCTCTAGTACAGTGGCTTTAACTGACATAACTAATAAAGTCCCATTTTCCCAACGTAGAGCAGTAAGCAGTTACAAAGAGCCTAACTGTACACACTATTCATTCCTATGATGATGATTAGGATGTATTATTAAGTTATGCTTAACCTCTAGGGCTAACCAACCAATACAGTTAGCTCCTACCATTAGCACCCCCAATGGAACATTACAGTCTATCCCTACGTGCACTTGACTGGATTGTGTGCTCCACGTACTTATGTGTTTGTGCGTTTAACTCTCGGGTAAAAATAACTCACATTTCTTTATCTTCTTCATCTTCTCCTCCCGCTATCTGGTCTGGCATGGACCCTGGACCTTTGGCATGGTAGGCTTGGCGTTGCTCAGCTCTGTGGCATGGCTTTGCGTTTGGACTAGCCCAGATTTCATCGCGTGCGGGCTTTCTCGTTCAGGTGTTTGCGAATCCCATCCTCAAATGTGGTTAAGTTAAGTTAAGTTAAGTTAAGTTATCCTTTATTTATCCCCTTGGGGAAATTCATCCTCTGCATTTGACCCATCCTCTACTAGGAACCATCCTAGAACTAGGAGCAGTGGGCAGCCACTGTGCAGCGCCCGGGGACCAACTCCAGTTCTTTTGCCAGTACCTTGGTCAGGGGCACTGACAGGAGTATTAACCCTAACATACATGTCTTTCTTGATGGTGGGAGGAAACCGGAGAGTGGTGTTGCACGGAGATGGGTCAGTATCCTATTATTGGTTCCAGAGTTGTATCAAAGTCTCTCAGAATGTCCGCTGTGACGCTAACCTCTAGTAGCTTGAAATAGCCTCCACACTAACAATGGCATCAGTTGCTCTAATCTCCTATGCGCAGGTCTTCTCAATGTTCACACAGTCAGTCAGCTCTTGGCTTGGCAGCAGCTCCACGTGCATCCAAACAATCATCCAGGCAGCTCCTTAGCTGAAAGCCATCTGCGCCATCTTTGCTCTGGTGTTTCTCCATCTCCAGCTGCGGTCCATGCCAATCAATAAATGGAGACCCGTCACCTTTACCCCCTACCTATACCGCCACCTAGTGTACACCTCAATCCATATCATCTATCTATACCTCCACCTAGTGTACACCTCAATCCATATCATCCTAGATGTGCAGGTACTGTATTTATCACTATACAGCAAAATCCTAATAAATACAGAAAATAAGAGGGAAAAGGTGATATTCTAAATATTAAGGAAATACATCATGATTGTGTTTCACTAAAGGCGATATCATAACAGCAGCTTATCAGAGCGGAGATCTAACAGAAAAGTCTAGTGAAGAGCTGATATCTCACCATACTGAAGAATAAAACTTGATTACAAACTTTACAAATATTCATTATCGTCATCATTTTGTGAATGAATAGTTGATAACTGACTGACATTACTTACTGTACACAATTTCACCCCTTGTCTCTCCCAAATTTAAATTCAAATCTGCTTTATCATCATGACAGAAAGGCTCTCTGTTGCCATAACAGCACGTAAAAGCAATTCGATATAATTGAAGTCAGTGTAGAACAATACAGACACAGGGGCGTTCTTAACAAGACAAAATTTTAATTTTTCATTGTCAGTTTTGAATCTTGAGGAAGGAGGATCCCGCACACTGCTCTTGCTCAGCATCAGAATGTATTGGTCATCCACGTTTCGGTCCCCCTTGACCTTCGTCAAGTGTTTACAGCATTTCTGCCACAATGAATATCTCCTTAGAAAATCATAAACTCATTTGGCATAAACATTACAACAACATTGATACTGGTTTCTCCCAATAACACATTGAAGTCTTTCTCCCCCCTCCCACCCTCAGGTGTACTGTTACACAGCCAGAGGTCTGTATGAGGAGCACAAGCTGCTGTTCACTTTGCTGCTGGCTCTGAAGGTCGACCTGCAGGCCGGGAACATCTCGCATCCGGAGGTGCTCAGCTTCCTCAAAGGTCTCTCTACCTCGGTCTACCTCTGTCTCTCTCCCTCTCTCTCACTAGCTCTCTGTCTCTCTCCCCCTTGCTCTCTTTACCTCTCTGTCTCTCTCTCTCCCCATCTGTCCCCCCCCCCTCTCTCTCTCTCTCTCTCTAACTTCTTGTCTCCTCTCCTGGTAGGCGGAGCCTCTCTGGACCTGAATTCAGTGGAGTCCAAACCACGGCGCTGGATCCTGGATCTGACATGGCTCAACCTGGTGCAGCTGTCCAGCCTGTCGCCCTTCACCCAGATCCTCCAGCAGGTAGAACCACAACACATAGATCATCCAGCAGGTAGAACCACAACACATAGATCATCCAGCAGGTAGAACCACAACACATAGATCTTCCACCAATTAGAACCACAACACATAGATCTCCAGCAGGTAGAACCACAAAACATAGATCTTCCACCAATTAGAACCACAACACATAGATATCCAGCAGGTACAACCACAACACATAGATCTTCCACCAATTAGAACCACAACACATAGATCTCCAGCAGGTACAACCACAACACATAGATCTTCCACCAATTAGAACCACAACACATAGATCTCCAGCAGGTACAACCACAACACAAAGATCTTCCACCAATTAGAACCACAACACATACATAGATCTCCAGCAGGTACAACCACAACACATAGATCTTCCACCAATTAGAACCACAACACATACATAGATCTCCAGCACGTACAACCACAACACATAGATCTTCCACCAATTAGAACCACAACACATAGATCTCCAGCAGGTACAACCACAACACAAAGATCCTCTACCAGTTAAGGCTGATAAGGCCTGTTCGAAACGTTCCCTATTACAGAAATAACACTACTAATGTGTTCGGCATTTCTTAATAGTGTCCGAATTCTCAGCTGTTAATTTGATTCACTATATAGTCCACTATAAAATGCCCACAATGCACTGTAATTTATAGTGAACAGCGAATGTACCCTACATTTTCTCAATGCAATGCGGTTGTGTTTACCAAGAGTGAGGTAGTGTCTGAAACTCCATTCCGAAACCATTCCGAACACGGTAATAGATCCTCCACCAGTTAGAACCACAACACATAGCTCCTCCACCAGTTAGAACCACAACACATAGATCCTCCACCAGTTAGAACCACAATACATAGATCCTCTACCAGTTAGAAGCACAACACATAGCTCCTCCACTAGTTAGAACCACAACAGATAGCTCCTCCACCAGTTAGAACCACAACACATAGCTCCTCCACCAGTTAGAACCACAACACATAGCTCCTCCACCAGTTAGAATCACAACACATAGATCATCCACCAGTTAGAACCACAACACATAGCTCCTCCACCAGTTAGAACCACAACACATAGCTCCTCCACCAGTTAGAACCACAACACATAGCTCCTCCACCAGTTAGAACCACAACACATAGCTCCTCCACCAGTTAGAACCACAACACATAGCTCCTCCACCAGTTAGAACCACAACACATAGCTCCTCCACCAGTTAGAATCACAACACATAGATCATCCACCAGTTAGAACCATAACACATAGATCCTCCACCAGTTAGAACCACAACACATAGATCCTCCACCAGTTAGAACCACAACACATAGATCCTCCACCAGTTAGAACCATAACACATAGAGCAGGTCGTCCACTAATCAGAAGGTTGGTGGTTCGATCCCCGGCTCCTCCGGCATGTCGAAGCATGTCGAAGCTTGGGCAAGACACTGAACCCACTCACAACACTGTGAATGGGTGAATGTAGGCACATTGTAAAGCACTTTGGATAGAAGCGCTGTATAAATGCAGTCCATTTACCTGTGTGTGTGTGTGTGTGTGTGTGTGTGTGTGTGTGTGTGTGTGTGTGTGTGTGTGTCAGGTGAGTCATAATGAGCGGGCCTGGAGGATGTGGTTCGACCAACCGGCGCCGGAGGACGCCGCGCTGCCTGATGGGTACCAGGAACACCTTGACACCTTCAGGAAGCTCCTGCTGATCCGCAGCTGGTGCCCCGACCGCACCATCGCCCAGGTAACGCATCATCGCCCAGGTAACACACCATCACCCAGGTAACAGCACCATCATCCGAGAAACTCACCGTCACCCAGGTAACACACCATCACCCAGGTAACGCACCATTGCCCAGGTAATTCACGCCCAGGTAACATACTATCGCCGTATGTAATAACGCCATCGCCCAGGTAACGGACCATCGGCCAGGTAACGCACCATCGCCCAGGTAACGCATCATTGCCCAGGTAACGCACCATCGCCCAGGTAACGCACCATCGCCCAGGTAACGCAGCATCACCCAGGTAACGCACCATCGGCCAGGTAACGCACCATCGCCCAGGTAACGCACCATCGCCCAGGTAACGCACCATCGCCCAGGTAACGCACCATCGCCCAGGTAACACGTGTGTGTGTGTTTGTGTGCGTGTGCGTGCATGCGTTTGTGTGTGTTCGTGCATATGTGCGTGTGCGTGCGTGTGTGTGTGCGTGTGCGTGCGTGTGCGTTCGTGCGTGTGTGCGTGTGTGTGCGTGTGCGTGCGTGTGTGTGTGTGTTCTAGGCGAGGCGGTACATCTTGTCGTCTCTGGGGCAGCAGTATGGGGAGGGCTTGGTTCTGGACCTAGAGGCCATGCTGGCAGAGAGCGAGCGCAGCACGCCCCTGGTCTGCCTGCTGTCCATGGGCTCAGACCCCACAGAGAACATCGAGAGGCTGGCCAAGAGCAAGGTGGGCAGACAGCACCAGTAGAGAAGGATAGTTGGATAGACAAGTGGGTGGAGGGATAAAGAATATAACTATCTGCAGTGTTGGGCAAGTTACTCAGGAAGTGTAATTAGTTACTTATTGCTGATTACTCCTTTAAAAAGTAATACAATTACTTTATGTATTACTTAGTTACATTACTTGTTAAAGTGAGGTACAACCTGTATAGATATATAAATTAGATACAGTAGATAGATAGATAGATAGATAGATAGATAGATAGATAGATAGATAGATAGATAGATAGATAGAAAGTAAGTAAGTAAGTAAATGGATGTGTGTGCCTGCAGGGGGCGCCGTGTCGGCCCATCTCCATGGGGCAGGGCCAGGAGCTTCACGCTCGCAGGCTATTGGCTCACAGCATGACAGACGGTGGCTGGCTCCTCCTCCAGAACTGCCACCTGGGCCTGGACTTCCTGGACGAGCTGCTAGAGACCGTCACTGCGGCGGCGGCTGAGAGCGCGCACGAGCGTTTCCGGGTGTGGCTGACCACCGACGTGCACCCCCGGTGAGAGCCTGCTGTCACTGTACTCTTATTTCACTTCAATGAAGAAGTTACATTTTGATTTTTTTTTTTTTCATATTCAATTTCCATATACAGTATATGGATAAATAGCCAATTGTGCGTTAATGTGCTATCAATTAGCACATGAAGTAGGAAGTAGGAAATTATATCAGAAAAATGCATTTCCTACTGATAATTCAGTCAGGAGTTCTGAGATTTGTTTTTACTCAACACTAAGTCAACTCATGAATACTATAAATATAGAACTGCATTTCCCATGAGCACCACCGCTTTGTCTTGTAAAGATCTTGGCTAGCGTGTGCATTTGTTTTGGAGAAAGACCCTACTTATTTTGAATATTTTTTATATATATTTTTTCTTTAAAGTTCCTTATAGTAACTTTACTTTGATCTAATTAGCTGCAGTGTGGCCATATTGTTTATGGCCTGTGTTTCTGGGTTTATTTTCTAACAAACTAGCATGTAAAAGCAATGCTGTCTACTAGCCCACTTGGAAGTCCTGGATTTCGGACTTTCACACCAGAACATGAACACACACTAACTCCAGGAAATGCATGACAGCTGGACTCGCTCCTGATTGGCTCCCTCACTAAAGAATGACTGAAATCTGTCCAATCAGGGTCCAGTTTGCAGCATTTGAACTGGAAAAGCCTCCACAGCCTCTAATCAGAATTTTTATATATTTTCCCTGTGTGTGTGTGTGTGTGTGTGTGTGTGTGTGTGTGTGTGTGTGTGTGTGTGTGTGTGTGTGTGTGTGTGTGTGTGTGTGTGTGTGTGTGTGTGTGTGTGGTGTAGGTTCCCCATCGCCTTCCTCCAGTCGTCCATCAAGTTCACCAATGAGCCTCCTCTGGGTAAACCTCTCCTTCATTCTGTCCATCTATCTATTTATCTATCTGTCCGTCCGTCCATCCATCCATCCATCTATCTATCTATCTATCTATCTATCTATCTATCTATCTATCTATCTATCTATCTATCTATCTATCTATATTTTTAGTGTGATTGGGTGTAAAAATACCCCCTTCAATTGCAACCAACAGCTTTGCAGTTTGAAAGTCTTACCGTTGAAGCCACTCTCCTCACACGCCAAGGAGACAAGTCATGGGAGAGCAGAGCAATGGCTGCAGAGATGTCGTCCAAATCATCAGTCATACCATTTGCTTATACAAACCAAAACGAGTTTCTTTACAAAACAAGTGGGACGAAAGAACCTTGCATTGGTCAGGGGCCGGATTCACCAATGTGTTCTTAAGATGTATCTTAAAGCCCCAATCAGTAAGATTTTTGAAATTTTTTACTGTAATATAAGATCTTTTTAGTCTTAGGACATGGTAGATTGACTTGTAATAGGGAGACTCTCGGCTTTATTTATCCCACACCGCCCTCCATTGGCCAGCACTGGGACTAAGCAGTTTGCTGTCAGCGTCCCGTGTCAATAAAATAGAAAAAAGAAAAGGATGTGCGCATGCGCTGTACAGCGTAAGCGCTGTCTGCATGAAAGCAAGGAAGTAACTCGATTCGGATTTGCTACGAAAATGATGTTTCACGGAACTATGGATTATTATTTCATCACGTGGTGAGTACCCGATGTCACAACATGTACATAGAGCTTTCTGGCGCTGTGTTTTGTTGACTTTGAACGGCGATATCGTTATCGATACTAATGCACGGAGAGGGCGCAGTTGGAAAACTTACTGAATGGGGCTTTAAGAAATTACATAAGAGGAAAATTCCAGGTCTCAGTCTTGGTCTCGGTCTCTGTAATTGACTCTAGCTCAGCGTCGGATTGGTCAAAGGTTTTCAATTTTGGCACACACGGTAAACTGTGTTAAGCCGGTCTCCAAGCAGGTTTATCGCATTTCGGCCAGAACTGGTGCTATAACATGTAGCCCCATTTGACTAGAGACTTGAAACTTCAGATAAGGTCCGTCTGGGTAGATTTTCCACCATCTTGGAAATTTTGAAAAACATTTGAAAACCTCCCCCTGAACTGTAAGTCCAAATGACACATAGATGGCATAGATGTTCCATGGACATGCCTGAACAAAAATATATATACCGTAAATTCCGGACTATAAGCCGCACCGGTGTATAAGCCGCACCTGCAAAGTTGACAATTTTTTTCTTATATAAGCCGCACCGGACTATAAGCCGCGGGTGTTTTAATGGTATTTTTTTTTTTTTTTTTTTTTTTTTTATTGTGTTTTAATGTTTAATTACCATATGTAAGGGTTCATGCACAGAGGGGATTGTTTGAGGAAGCTCCCATTTATTAACATTTCAACAAAACAACATAACACAACACCACCTGTGTTGTTATTTACAGTGCACACAGTGTCATACAGTGTCATACAGTGTCATACAGTGTCATACATTGTGGTGAAAAGAGGGCAAGAGAGGAAATTAAAACAGAAGTGGATTTATAGTTAGAAAGAGTGCTAAAAAAGAGTGATTTTTTTTTTTTTTTTTTTTTTTGAAAAAATTCATAGATAAGCCGCACCGTTATATAAGCCGCAGGGGCCAAAAAACGGGAAAAAAGGTGCGGCTTATAGTCCGTAATTTACGGTACTTTTAAATAATGATTGGGTAAAAAATGAATGAGTGAATAGTTGTCCAGGCTTTCTTTCTGCAAGTTCCATCCAGCTTTCATATTCCCTCCCATCTGCTCCCCCTTCCTCTCTCAGGTATGAAGGCGGGTCTGAAGAGGACCTACAGTGGAGTGTCTCAGGACCAGCTGGAGATCACCAACCTGCCTCAGTGGAAACCTCTGCTGTACGCTGTGGCCTTCCTGCACTCCACTGTGCAGGTATCTGTCTGCTCATCACTCCATCACTTCATCTGTCCATCACATTAGCCGTGTTCCGAATGTTGATTTATTGATGTATTTATTTTGCACATAGTAAAAACAAACAGACCGACAGAGAACAAGGGAGAGGAACAAACAGCAACAAAGAAATAAAAGCAAGCTAAAGCCTTTGGCACCTTGAACTTCCTAAGCCGCTGAAGAAAGTACATCGTCTGTTGTGCTTTTTTGGTGAGAGGGGAACTGTGGGGAATACCACCATCCTCCTCCCATGTGCTCCGTTCTGCCGGTGAAACTCCTCTCTGTCAGGTGAAAAGAAGGGGCTGGTGACTGCACATGTATCGGAGGAAGCATGGGGGGGGGGATCCGAAAAGAAAAAGAATTGGAACATCTCCATGCAAATGACACTTTAATAATCACTTTCTATCTCTCTTTCCTCGTCCCCTCCCTCTCTTGACCCCACCCCTCTCTTGACTCCGCCCCGGTCAGGAGCGTCGTAAGTTCGGTCCTCTGGGCTGGAACATCCCGTATGAGTTCAACCAGGCAGACTTCACCTCCAGCATGCAGTTTGTCCAGAACCACCTGGACGACCTGGACCCCAAGAGAGGAGTGAACTGGAGCTGCCTGCGCTACATGCTGGGTCAGTCCCTCTGCATTACCTAGGAACCATTTACAATCTTGGGATTATTTAACGGACACTACACTTCATGCTAGTAGTCTGACTGCCTGGAAGCAGGCTGCTGGTATAAGCTCTGCCATTGGTTCCGACCATGTCAGTTGGCAGTGGAATAAAATCCCTTTAAAATCGATCAGCTGGTGTCTGCTATTACCTGAACCTGGAGGAGGGTGTGACTTAGGCACTGTATAGGCTCTTTTCACAGCAAACTTTTGAGGTGGTAAAAGCAGGAAGTGAAGCAGGTGTACCCAATAACATTAACTCATTCACCGCCAAAGACGTCTTTGACGTGTTATCAGAAATAGCCATCCACGCCAAAGACGTGTTTGACGTGTTTTTGTTTTTATTAGTACAGCGCGTAGTTCAAACACTTCCCCAGCCTGTGACATGTTATCAGGCCACAAAGACAAGCCGACAACACGCGATCAAACACATACCGCAGCTGTTGTTTTGAAATGAGCCGAGGAAAAACAGTAAACAGAGAAACGCGCTTCCTTGTGAAGTTGTGCAGAGAGGAGAAACGCCATTGAAACGCCCCTCGGCGCGCTGCACGAGCTAATCGGCTTGCTGCAGGGCAGCGGACATCGATCGTTCGCGGTAGTCAAACCCGTGACCAACATGATCGATCCTGGTCCCTCGACCCCGTTCCTGTGTCCCAGCCCGAAAGAGACGAGACGGAGTCACAACTGTGTGAGTTGGAGGAGAACAGCAGCCTCGCCACAGAAATGGCTTTCACACAGAGCGAAGCAGCACGGCCACTTTCCTGGTGAGGAAGACTGGACTGACTCCAATGCGACAGGACCCAGATGATCTTGCGGTAAGGAGTGTGTGTGTGTGTGTGTGTGTGTGTGTGTGTGTGTGTGTGTGTGTGTGTGTGTGTGTGTGTGTGTGTGTGTGTGTGTGTGTGTGTGAGAGAGACTACACTGATCTCTGCATTCTATTCTATGATCACACTCACTCACACTGAGTAAACTGTATTGTTGAATGTAAAAAAAGCACATCATATATATATATATATATATATATATTTTTTTTTTTCATTTGTGTCATAACGAATAATATTTACATGTCTGATGTCAATACAGTTCAAAATAAAAGAATTGAGAGCGAGTTCTGCCTGAGATTGTGTGATTTAGAAAAATGCCATTTTCTGCAATTTATCTTCTCAGAGAGACCTTTTTGGTGAAAACAGGGTGTATATAAATGGCTATAAGTAGAGTACAGAACATGCTAAAAGCTCACTTTTTTTTCCCTGGTGAACCCAGAGACGTACATCTTCATTTTGAGGTATTGCAAATCACTTTGGTGCTAATAGATAATTTACTGTGGGTCTTGAAAGATGACCAACAATTATGAAAATCTTTGGCCTGTGCTAAATATTGGCAGTCCTAAACTGGCCATGAATGAGTTAACGAGTGCCCTGGCACTGGAACACCTAAATGGAATGGAACTATATTTATGGTATTGGTTACACCCTGCTTGGCTTCCTGCTTTTACCACTTCAAAATGGTTGCTGTGAAATGGGTCCATGATGATTTGGTGGATCAGGTGGTGCCGTGGTCTTAAAGGTTTGCACTTGTCCTTAATTGATTGTTAATGGTAAGAACTAAACGAGTGAATGGGTTCCTCTGTGCTGCTTGCAGGTGAGTGAATGGGTTCCTCTGTGCTGCTTGCAGGTGAGTGAATGGGTTCCTCTGTGCTGCTTGCAGGTGAGTGAATAGGTTCCTCTGTGCTGCTTGCAGGTGAGGTGCAGTACGGCGGCCGGGTGACAGACGACCTGGACAAGCATCTCCTGAACACCTTCACTCAGGTGTGGTTCAGCGAGAACACATTCAGCGACAAGTTCTGCTTCTATAAAGGCTACAGCATCCCAGGCCGTGCCCAGACGCTCCAAGACTACCTGACCCATATCGAGGCTCTGCCACTGGTCGACTCCCCTGAGGTCAGAACACAACAACATACTGTATACCTACTGCCGCCTGCCTGACTGTTAACATGATGTGTGTGTGTCATGAACAATGACCTGGACTGGCAAAAACCAACAAGAAGACACAGAGTCAGATAATAGAGACAGTTCAAGGGTTTTTACTGTGAGTCAATGGCAAGGTGAGTTAAGCTGTGTTCACACCGAGATATTTATTTTTTTTCTCCGTCGCTCGATTCAACCCTTTGGAATCGCTCTGTCGCTGTGTTTAAATCGCTCGTCAACAGGCACAATAATTGACGGACATCTGGGGGCTATAACGTTACGCAATGTCGTGATGTTTGTCCACTACGAGCCACCGTAGTTGTTTATAAGCCTATCAGCGTGCTCCTAACGCGAGCTCCATACCGGTAGTACGGACTTCACTTCATGTCAGCTGTCAGCCTGTCAATCAGCTGTCAATGCGGTTTGTTGCCACACAATAAACCAGCGGTTTGTTCCAAGCCAGTGTGATCCTTGACTCACTCTCACACGGCAGCCAATCGGCGTTGAACAGCGAGCGACTGATGGCAGCGGAATTTCGCTCGAGTTGGGATATTTCATCTCGGGCGACGAGCGAATTTTCGCCCTGTCGCTCTGTCTCTGTCGCTCGGACACCCAGCGATTTTTCTCCTGGGCGAATATCCGCTCAATCGCTCGTTTGCATTGACTTTGTATGTAAACTCGATGCCAGCGAAAATCTTGAATAGGTCGGTGTGAACGCACCTTTACAGGTGGCCCTGAGGCCAGCGCTGGGTAGCTGCATTCAGACTGCATCAGGGGGTGCCCTTGGGCACCGTCCTGTCCAGGAAAGTAGTCATTACAGACGCGAGTGTGGTGATGGAGCGACATCCACGAGAACCAGGCTCTGAAGGGCCGCTGGGACCCAAGTCTCCAGTGCTCTCATATCAACCTTCTGGAGCTCAAGGTAGTCTTTCTTTATCTGAAACACTTCCTTCCATATACCTCGGGGGACACTAGGTACTTGTGAGGTCAGACAACACAACGACAGTGTCGTATATAAACCTGCCAGGGTGTCTTATGCTCACTACAGCTGCACATGTTGGCTCGCGAACTGATCCTCTGAAGCAGTGCGCATCTCCTCTCCTTGAGGGCGATGCACGTCTCGGGGATCCTGAACACAGGCTAAATCTCCCACCTAGGGTGATTGTCACTATTCCGAATCAAAGAGCTCCTTCCACCAGAACCTTGTATGGTTACAGGTGGAAGCTGTTGGAGAATTGGTGCCTGAAAGGGTCACATTCCTTATCGATGTCCTGCAGAAGCCATTGTGGCTTTTTTACAGGACTTACTTGATGAGTGCAAAGCCTTTAACACATGAAAGGTCTACCTGGCAGCTTGCCATGTGGGTTTTGGAGATCAAATCGTCGGGCAGGATAAACTGGTACACGACCAGACCTTCCTGTCTCCAGGACCCTGGTGCCTCCGTGGGATTTGGCTGCGGTTTTGGAGGAGCTCAAAGGCCCCTCTTTCCTTTTCCCCCTAACCCCTTTCCAGCCACTCCATGAGGCAAGCTGGAAACACCTGTCTTCAAAGACAGTGTTGTTGCTGCCTCGAGCTTCAGTCATTTACACATGCTCTTGGTGCTCACACCCCTCGTGAGCTCAGTTGGCTCCGGGGGATGGAAAGGTGACTCTGATCCCTAACCCAGCCTTTGTGCCTAAGGTTATGGAGGTCATGTTCCCCTATTAATCTGGTAGCCTTCGCTGCTTCTTTCAGAGGAGAAACACGCTCAGAGTTGATGCCCAGTCCGTGCCTTGCACACTTATATGGACAAGACGAGGAGGCTTAGGAAGAGTGAACAGCTGTTCATCTCCTGGGCTAATCCTTGTTTGGGCGAAGCCCATCTCCAAGCAACCCCTTTCATATTGGCTTATATGAGTCAGGGCGCACAGCCACCTCAGGGGCTTTGTGCTCATCCTGGGCCTATTCAGGACATTTGTGTTGCGGTGAGTTGGACTTCACCTCTCACTTTTGTTTGGTTCTATAGACTGGACTTCTCAACCCGGAGCGGTTCTGGGGTCACAGTAAGGTCCCTATGACATCTCCTCTGCGTTGGAGGGATAAGCTTGTCTGACACTATGGGAGCTTTCATATCCCAGAAAGTGAGTCACCTCACAAATATTATGTTATAGAACTTAAGGTTATGGATATAACCACGGGTCTATGAATAATTAGTCTCTTAAAACGACGAGTTGGCTTCTGCAATTTTCAAATGCTTCCGCCATACCCTCTGTAATACGTGGGGGAGAAGCATGCACCAACCGGAATGGGAAGCAGAAAGGCGGGTCTTCCGCTCATTAGTCCAATCAGAATCCAATATGCCGCATTCGCGGAACTCGGGGCTTCTGCACAATCGTTCCAAGTGGTAAACAAAACATAGCCGAATGCTAGCTTGATTGTTGCTGAGCAGAAATGGAAATTAGACAAGATATTTTCTAGCAGGGTCTTCTTTCACCGGTTTCGTCGGCGTAGCTTCCATGGTAATTCTGTATATCTAAAGCACTGCTAGCATTAGCAACCTGCATCGGTTTAAGTTTCCGGGGGGAACATATTTCTCGTGGGCACACGTGTCGTGATTGGTCGGATTCCGTCGAACTTCCTTCCAGTCTGAAGGTTTTTTTCCCAACTTCCTTGTGCATGTTCTGGGGGTGTAACGTACAGACTGTGTATAGCTGCATTCGCCGGATGTAGATGAGACAGTCTGTTTTAAGAGACTAATGAATAATAGGAGTGAGGTGACTCACTCACTCTGCGTAAGCATCCCTGCGTGCCCTAAACAGAACCCTTATATCACTAAGCCAATCTTTGATTGGATCGGAGAAGTCGAATCCCTTTGCCCCGTAAGGGGGCGGTGCCCCTATAGGGAGGGAGAGGCCATCATGATAAGCATTCTTCTCGTCCGCCTGGCAAGAAGGCTTGTCTGGTGAGATTCACTTCAAACTATGGAGCAGCACGACTCCTTTTTTATATGGTCAGAATCTGCTTTGGCGGCATTTGAACGCGGAACAGTGAGCGAGGTGGCGGTCGACATTGGGACTCTGTTCCTTCATCAACAACCCTTTGTCTTCCTGTTACCTGTTCCCCAGGTGTTTGGGCTCCACCCCAATGCTGACATCACCTACCAGACCAACCTGGCCAATGAGACGCTCCGCACCATCATCAACATCCAGCCTAAAGACAGCGGGGGCGGGGCCGGGGAGACCAGGGAGGCTGCTGTGCAGAGACTGGCCAATGAGATGCTGGAGAAGCTGCCGCCTGACTATGTGCCGCACGAGGTAACCAATCAGATCCCTCTACTGACAGCTGAGGCAGAGCAGGTGGTAACCCATCAGATCCTCTGCTGCAGAGATGGGAAGTAACTAAGTACAAATACTTCATTACTGTACTTGAGTAGGATCTTCAGGTATCTGTACTTGACGGAGTATTTATTTTCTGACAACTATTTACTATTACTGCCTACATTTTAACACAAATATCTGTACTTTCTACTCTTTTTACATTTTCAAAACTAGTTACTTTAGTTTTAATGCACGACAGAC
>NC_139624.1:14684347-14734347 GCF_964638095.1 Poromitra crassiceps
TCTATTTTAACCGGCACATGCTTTTCTAGTCTTTACGGTAATACTGGTTCATCTGCCAGGAAGCTCACAGACCAATGCATGCGCTGTAAATCATCACACGTGGTGCTACTCGGCCAATCAAATAAGCGAATCGTTTCTCTCTGTTGCTTCGTTCAGTGGTGCTGCGAGACACACGGACAGAGGCGAGTTGATGCGAGAGATAGTAATTTCACATGGTGTGCTCAAAAGAAACCACTCTTACATGTCCATTCATTGTTCTTACGGGCAGATCAAAACCAGTATGTCTCGTGTGAAGTGCGGTGCGATCCTGACCGGTCTATGGAAGCGCCACACATGAGCAAACACACACCAGGGCACACTCACTGCCCAACGCAAGGGCATGCGAGGTTTGCATTGCAATTGCATTGATCGACAGACAGATACGGAGCTCACTTATCTCAAGAGAAAAGGTTGTTTGTTGGCTGAGAGTGTTAAATGTGAAATGGAGTGAAGAAAAGGGGAAACGCATTTCTCTTAAATTAAAGCACTTCATTTTAAGATGCACATTTTTCCAAAGCACTCTGTTGTATGTTATTTGTAAATGCATTATTTTACTTGAAATGAGAAAAGAACATTTATTTATTATAGTAGGCTAGTTATGTAGCTATAATTAATCCAGTTAAATATGAAAACTGTAAATAAGCATTGTTGATGTTTATTTTGATTTAACAGTCAGTTGTTGACTACATACAGACGTACTATTAGGCTACTTCAATCATTGAGTTCAATGGCACTGAATCATAGCGCAAGCTACGTTACAATGTTCCGGACCTTTGCTTGAGGACATTTTCTCTAACTGGACCTTTTTGAATTTTAATTGAGTGCCCCTGCTTTAGGATAAAATATCTTAATTAGTTTTAATTGGAAATTAATTTTTAATTACTAACTTTATTGGCAACATATAAAACTGAGTTTGCGATTTGATTTGATAGACAGACAGCTGGAGTAATAGATCCAGAGTGACCTCCCCCTGTACTCACTCAGGTCCTCTTCACGGCGCTCCCCGTGGTCCACGTGTACGCTGTGAGCTCGGCCAACATGGCGGACGGTAAGCGCTTGGCTGGCGGCGGAGGCGGGGTCACCGTGTACGCCTGCCCCGTCTATAAGAAGCCTCGGCGGACAGACCTCACCTACGTGTTCTCCCTGCTGCTGCGGACCCTCCAGCCCCCCGAGCACTGGACGCTCAGGGGCGCCGCCCTGCTGTGTGACTGCAAGTGACACCGCACATGTGGGAGAGTTTCTCTCATTGACCCAAATCAGAGAATTGTTTTATTGTTTGATACGATTTGATCCAGAATGCCATGACTGTCTGTATTGTAGGTAGAGACATAACAGACTGTCTGTATTGTAGGTAGATAGATAACAGACTGTCTGTATTGTAGGTAGAGAGATAACAGACTGTCTGTATTGTAGGTAGAGAGATAACAGACTGTCTGTATTGTAGGTAGAGAGATAACAGACTGTCTGTATTGTAGGTAGAGACATAACAGACTGTCTGTATTGTAGGGAGAGACATAACAGTGCCACTATCATCAAAATATTCACCCTTTTACATTCTCTAATTGTGTTCACTTCTTGTAAATGGAATAATACTGAAGTTTTACAATTCAGTCAATTTGCTGGGGACCCCCTGGAACCCCCTCAAGGACCACTAGTTGTCCCCGGATCCCACGTTGAGAACTTACTAACGTTATGCTTATGGTCATGGAACATTGTTTGACTGACTGCAGTTAGCTGCTGTGATGACTGCCTATTATAACGTTAGCTTGATGCTAAACATGGCTAACTACTATAGATAATTACCACCCAGCTCCACTAATAACGTTACCGTCTTGTGTGGATAATGAATGTACCTGTCGTAAATAGGCCTAACAGTTACTGCTGTTATGCTTACGGAACATTGTTTGACTGTTCAGTTTGGTCGCGTCCAGCTCAACTCCAGGCATTAGACTGTACCATATAATATAGGGGGTTATTTCCTGGCTCATGCTAACGTGAGTATCCACTAACTCCCCGCAGCCAACGCAAGTCAAAACACGACCAAACATGCCACAATAACATCCGCTAATTCATCCAGAATCCTTCCTGGGCATCTCGAGGCTGATCTGGCTGATAAATTGTCCAGGTTGCCGTTTTCGAGTGACTTATATGAGTTAACGTTACAAAGCAAACAACACCTCTGCTGTTTTAGCCAAGCAGCTGCTGGGCGCATGCGTGTATGGTTCCAGCTCGTGCACACGCTGCCTGCAGTTACTCTAACAGCCACCGGTGTCAGTAATAGTTAGAACTTACGGATCGGACCTTTAATTGGCACATTTAGTCCTCAACTCTCCACCGTGATAGCTGATGAGAGTTCTGGAGCAAACTGGCTGCCGTGCATCACCCAGGTGGGTGCTACACATCACCCAGGTGGGTGATGCACATCACCCAGGTGGGTGCTACACATCACACCACTCCCCCTCCCCTGATATGCGAAGTGCTTTGAATATCTAGAAAGGCGCTATTGAAGTCCAATCTATTATTATTATTATTATTATCATCATCATCATCATAATTAGAGTGACTGGTTGGTAAATTTTTGGTTATCTTTGTTTTCAGAGTCAGACTAATCTAGGTTGTTTGCCTTTTTATTGTCATTATC
This sequence comes from Poromitra crassiceps, assembly GCF_964638095.1. Taxonomy (NCBI): domain Eukaryota; kingdom Metazoa; phylum Chordata; class Actinopteri; order Beryciformes; family Melamphaidae; genus Poromitra; species Poromitra crassiceps. The sequence continues at coordinate 14,687,028 of NC_139624.1, forward strand.
ATTATTATTATTAGTATCATTATGATTATCATCATCTTTTTATATATATATATATATATATATATATATATATATATATATATATATATATATATATATATATATATATATATATTTATTTATTTATTTATTCCCCAAAGAATGCCAGCAGTGGAAAGTCATACAAAGGTCCAGTAGAAATAGGAGAATAGAATGTGAATAACCTACATGAATAAAAGTCTGCTATTCAGAGTAACCAGAACTGGAAAACTTGCTAACATGGTTAAAAGCATCTGATCGACAGCGACAGTAAGAAAAAGAATGCACTTTTCTTTCTCATTTGAAATCATCTCTACTCTACTTTATGTCCAGCTTGTAATTTGACTATTTCTACAGATTGGTGTAACAAATATTCTCATGACACTGAATTAAATAAATAATTTAATCTCTATCAAACCTTGTAATTCAATCGATTGTGAGAGTTCATTAGAAATAAATATCTACATCTACTTGAATCAGACAGTGAAGTTAACGCCATGCAGAAACACTGTGAACACACACGCACACACACACTGTGAACACACACGCACACACACACACAAACAAACAAACACACACACACACACACGCAGAAACACACTGTGAACACACGCACACACACACACGCGCAGAAACACACTGCAGCAAATCCAAGTTACATTTTATATTCTCAGTGTGACCCACAAACAGCTGCTGTCGCTCTAATATTGATTACTACAGCCATGCAAAATCACTCGCTACAAACAACTCCTAACACTATTAAGAATCATGTCAAAATACAGTTTTGATGTCAGAATATTATAAGGTCTAATTCCTATCCACTGTTTTTGCAGCAAGAAATATTGTAGTTGGTGTTGAGATATTTCATTCAAAGATTGTATTTCATATTGTTCACTGTTGAGTGAAAACCTTTCAACTCCAAAAACACAAAGTTTTCAGGAGCAGAGAAAGTCACGCTTACATTGGACGGTGCATTTTTGACATTTTCCAATCGGGTTTTCAAAGAGTTTCTCCACCCATCGAGGAACCATGTCACTTTACCTCAACTGGAGTTCTGAGGTTTTCCATGTGACGAAAGCGATGTTCTCTTGCTAAACTAAATGTATCTATGTCCGGTTTTCTAGATAAATTTCACAAACCAGCTGATTGACTTTTGTTCAATTTCAAAAAGTAAATTTATGCTATCTCTAAAAAAAATTAAAAAAACAATTCCTCCTCTCAGTCAGAAGTTGAACTAATTCCTCCCAAAATTAAGAATTCTTTCTAGATAAGGTGCATTCTTTAATTATGTGGTAGGGCCCAAAGCCACAGAATTCAAGGACCTACAGTATTCTATTTTGAATCAATTGACAGCTGGTACTGGTGTCGGTCCTGGTACTGCTACTAGTGTAGTCAAACTGCCTGATGAGTCTTCCACCAAACTAATGAGGCCACAAAACAGCAGTAGACAAAACAGTTTCCTGCCCTGATTTTTGCTCTTCAAACCACAATGTTACACGTATAACTGTAGCCTCCCAGGAAGGCAAGATGGGGGGTGGGGGGTGCATTTATTAATCAAAAGATAATTTCCAAGTTTTTATGGTTCTCATTCTTTGATTAAGTGGTTTGGACGACTCAGGAAACTCATCCGAATGACTTCTTATTGTTCTTAAGCATTAAGCGTGACTTAAACGTTGGAAATGAGCGTTTCAGGGCTTCCTTATGAACCTTTTGGCATTGGGACGTGGATTTTTGAAGTACATCCCCTGTTACAATACATACACTTCTGTACCTTTTCTCTGAGTGAACCTAATCATTTTTGAAGTACATCTCCAGTTACAATACATACTTATTTCCTCTTTGTGAACCAAACCATTTCACCTGTGCAAACTTCTTGCTTTATTTCTCCAAACATTTGACAGAACCAAACATACCAGAACCCCGTCATACCTTCAATCCACCAGAGCAGCTCCAAACATCCCACAGGTCAATCTCATCCAACATGCAACTCAAAGACAAGTGAACAGCATTGATATAATGTTGTGAAAAACCAAGTGGAGAGGAGACATTCTGATCATAGTGGCTCCTTACAGTCAGTTTGTTGAGTTTGAATTCTCCAAAGTTTACTGTAAACAAACAAACAAAACAACAATAGATATTCTTATCTAAATAAATGGTTTGACAAGTGTCCAGAACAAAGGTAACTGCAGGTAAAAGGAGCGTGGTGGTTTAGGGTCTCTGGGATCACTGTGGTTGTTTCTTGATGTTTTGTCTGATTGATGTCGCCGGCCGGTTCGCTTCTTCGTCTCATCCCATCTAACAACCTTCAAATGATTAAGGGCGTGTGTCCACATAGCGTTTGTTCGCGGGGGGTTTTGGTGTGGATAAAGCGCTGCTTGGAGCGCTTTTGGTGAGGAGAAATAAAAACGGATGATAACATCACCTGCTGCTCGCTCCCTAACCAGCTGGTCAGCACTTCTAGCAGACAAATACAGTGGTATGGAACAAGCAAAGGCTTACCAGATATTTCCAATACCTGCCCGGTATCCATACTGCGTTTATGATCGCTGTTACGTTAATCAATGATTACAACGTCCTATTTCTCCACCGCCACTTTCTCCATACCTGTTGTTGCTATGGACGGTATGTCTCCATACCTGTTGTTGCTATGGACAGTATGTCTCCATACCTGTTGTTGCTATGGACGGTATGTCTCCATACCTGTTGTTGCTATGGACAGTATGTCTCCATACCTGTTGTTGCTATGGACAGTATGTCTCCATACCTGTTGTTGCTATGGACGGTATGTCTCCATACCTGTTGTTGCTATGGACAGTATGTCTCCATACCTGTTGTTGCTATGGACGGTATGTCTCCATACCTGTTGTTGCTATGGACGGTATGGGGAATGGCTCCGTCATTGCGATTGGTTCGACTGGAAAAATCGGTTCACGTCACCCGGCGCTTTTCTGAAAAGTTTGAACATTTCTGAAGGTTTGCAAAGCTCTGAGGGAAATAACACCTCCGGCTGCAGCAGCTTTTCTGGAACGGCCACCTTTTGTGCGCCTGGCGGAAGCCTCTCGTTGCTTTTAATGAGGAAGGCCGCCGGCACTCAGAAGAAAACGCTATGTGGACACACTGCCTAACACAATCATAGAGGATCAGGGTCATCTCTGTTCTTGCAGCACGGCCAGGTAGCAGCGACCCTAAAAACACACAACGCTCCCCGCTCTCTCCTTGTGGTCTCAATAGTTCATGAAAACAAAATGGCCGTCCATGGTGCCCGTGCTTTACGACAGCTGCTTCATGTCGTACATGGGCACCTCTGACTCCTCCGCCTGGCCCTCGGCGGCGGCGGCCTCGGCGGCCACGTCCGGGCTGCCCTTGCGGCCCTTGGGCGGGGGCACGGGCACCGCGCCGCCCTCCGCGGCCCCCTCCGCTCCCTCCTGGCCCTCCGCCACTGTCCGCTCCTTCTTGGGGTTCAGCTTTGCGATGGACTCCTTCATGCGCTGACCGGACTGCTTCAGCCTCTCCCCGGACTGCCGGATCTTCTCGCGCCTCTCGGACGTGACGATGCGCTGGCCCAGCTTGTTGACCTTGGTGCCCAGGTTGTCTCGGGTCTTGCTCATGTTCTCCTTCGAGAAGGTGGCCTTGAAGCTCTCGATGCGCGTCAGGCCCGTCTTTTTCTCCACGCGGGCCGCGGACGCCGATGCCTCCTCCACCACCATGTACTCCTCGTCGGACTCGGGCGGCAGCTCGAACTTGTCTGGCTCCACCTCGGCCCTGGAGATGGCTCCTCCGTCGCTGGGTTCTGCTGGCTCACTGCCAGCTGCCACGGTCTTCACCTCCTGTTCGCCCTGAGGGAGGAGAACACAGAACAGAGTGAGAACATGATCAGAATCATAGTGTTACAAGCAACCCGTTATCTCTCCCAACTGGTCAAATCCTAATGTTAGGTGTTGGTGAATTACGAGAACAACGGTCATTGATAAGAGCCATCCAACATCAGAACTTGAGGCTCCTGCAAAAGAAGAATAGAATATTCTGGGACTCTCAAGTTTTGAGGCACAAGTCAAGTCCAAGAAGAAAACCAAATATCAGGACTTTTGAATGCAATGTGGTTTGAATAGGATACAATCTTGGTAAGAGCATCATGAGTTTGATTATATAATAATCAGTTTCAACTTCAATAAATTCAATCATTCCAGACAAATTCAGAGAACAGAACATAAATTCAGTCGTCCGCTGGCACAAATCTCATCACTTTCAATCTAAGTAATTTACACAAACACAAGATCTCAAGTCAAGACTTTAGAAACCTTTTCAAGTCATCAAAGTACAAGTCAGAGTCAAGTCACCAGAACCCAAGTCGAGTCTCTTCTCTTCTTCATGCATCATGCATCTTTACATTCGATGTCAGTCACTCTGCCTTAACCTCCACCAGTCGGCTCGGTGCGTTTCGTCAACATGACACCGTGCGTCTCGGAGGCCGGAATGCACCGCAGCGTCCAAACGCCCTCGCCATCGCCAACCCACAGCCCAGGGTGCTATTACAAACCCCTGCAGTGTTACACATACATTGCCACTGTGTTGTCCATCAGATTTATGAATCTGCTTTTAATTCTATGAAAACAAGCAAAGCCAAATATAATTCATTTGTGACCATGGTGTCAACAAAGTAAGCATAATCTGAGTTAAGAATAATTTCATGAGCTGTAGTGTTAATATTGATCTCAGGATTACTCAAATATTCCATAAGAACACAAAGCCACATGGTGAGTTCAGTGGGATAACTTTATTACAATATCACATGAGATGCACTTTATACATCAAGTGGCTATTTTTCCCACAAACATCTAATCCACTGGTTTGGTGAAACAACACCGGCATTAGTCATATTAATAGCACCATTATTACATATTACATATATATATATTACACATATATATTAATATTACATGCTCATTATTACATATTACATATTAATAGCACCATTAGACACAAGTATGTTGTATCACATAAACGGGTTCTCCAAAATACTCTGTGTTGTTGGCAATGTTCTGAGATGTGCCTGGTCTCCAGGATAATGTTGGCATTCTGCATCCATGGATACGTAGAACATCATCATTTCTGAACTAAAAATACATTGCACATCACATTTTGAGATACGTGTGTATATCAACATTATATTCTACTATAGAGTACCGCAGGAATGAGTCCGGAAGTAGCACTTCCGGTTCATACGTGTAAACGGCAATTCGATTTTTTTTGTATGAGGATTTCGGTTAAATGCATGAAATAAGGTCTGTGTTTAACAAAAGTTTATGAAACAGTGAAGTTTTTGTTCAGCAAGATCATCTTCACAAACGAGGAGCACTTTTATGCACTTCTGAAGCGTCAATGCGTTTTATTTTTAAACGCGATTTCCAGAAAACGCTTCAGAAGTCATAAAAGTGGTCCTCGTTTGTGAAAATGATCTTGCTGAACACAAACTTCGCTGTTTCATAAACCTTTGTTAACCACAGAGCTTATTTCATTGCATTTAACTGAAATCCCCATACAAAAACCCCATTGCCTTTTCCGCCTATGAACCAGCATATTGGCGATTTCAGGGTAAGCCTACGAAAAGATGTCATGATCCCTGCGTTACTCTATTGAAATAGTGCAGTGGCCAGCAAGGGTGGAGAGCCCTGTTTTGTTTTTCAGCATGTTCAAGGCTTCAACTCTAAATCACATTGACCGTTTTTGCTATTTAAGCCTAACCTAAACCATAACCCTAACCTTAACTGAGTTGTTTTACTTGCCTAAATGACCAAAGTTGTTTTACTTGTCAAGTATAAAAGTTGTTCAACTTGTTTTATTTTTGCGTTTAACATTAACACATGAAATGCAAAAGTTTTATTTCAGTAACTGGATTGGTCTGTGAGATGTTCTGAGATGTGTGTTAGATGTCGGTGAGATGTTCTGAGATGTTGGTGGGATGTTTGCAAGTCCCGTCACACGCCTCAGGTCTTCTCCTCCTGGACTCGTTTCCACTCCACCTCCTTCACTGCCCCTTTTAAAAGATGTTAGATAGAAGAAAAACACTGCGTCTTAAAATGATCATCTCATCTCTTCAATGCCACATGTCTGCCTGACATCTAACATACATAGATCTTATTTTTGTTGATAAGAAATACATGTGTTGGCCCAACCTAAGCTCTCACACACCATTGCACCCTATATGCCAGAGTTCAGTAGCCCTCATTGACCCTGCGCAGACTTACTCACTAGTCCATCCTTGGTCTGCTTCTCTCTTACCTTTGTGGGTATATCTCCATCAAAAGTAGAAATTATTGCCTGTGCTCAGATGACACCCTCTTACTGTCCGTCCCCAAGGTTCGCACTGAACTTGGCAAACAGGTCTTTGTGTTCTCTGCCCCTGCAGCCTGGAACCACATGCAGACAGACATGCAGCCTGGAACCACATGCAGACAGACTTGCAGCCTGGAACCACATGCAGACAGACATGCAGCCTGGAACCACATGCAGACAGACTTGCAGCCTGGAACCACATGCAGACAGACTTGCAGCCTGGAACCACTTGCAGACAGACTTGCAGCCTGGAACCACATGCAGACAGACTTGCAGCCTGGAACCACTTGCAGACAGACTTGCAGCCTGGAACCACATGCAGACTTGCAGCCTGGAACCACATGCAGACAGACATGCAGCCTGGAACCACATGCAGACAGACTTGCAGCCTGGAACCACTTGTAGACAGACTTGCAGCCTGGAACCACATGCAGACAGACTTGCAGCCTGGAACCACATGCAGACAGACTTGCAGCCTGGAACCACATGCAGACAGACTTGCAGCCTGGAACCACATGCAGGCAGACTTGCAGCCTGGAACCACATGCAGACAGACTTGCAGCCTGGAACCACATGCAGGCAGACTTGCAGCCTGGAACCACATGCAGACAGACTTGCAGCCTGGAACCACATGCAGGCAGACTTGCAGCCTGGAACCACATGCAGGCAGACTTGCAGCCTGGAACCACATGCAGACAGACTTGCAGCCTGGAACCACATGCAGACAGACATGCAGCCTGGAAACACATGCAGACAGACTTGCAGCCTGGAACCACTTGCAGGCAGACTTGCAGCCTGGAACCACTTGCAGACAGACTTGCAGCCTGGAACCACTTGTAGACAGACTTGCAGCCTGGAACCACTTGTAGACAGACTTGCAGCCTGGAACCACATGCAGACAGACTTGCAGCCTGGAACCACTTGCAGACAGACTTGCAGCCTGGAACCACATGCAGACAGACTTGCAGCCTGGAACCACATGCAGACAGACTTGCAGCTAGCCGAGCTGATCCCCATTAAAAAAAAATTGAAATATAGTGACGGTTTGGACTGGAGGCAGATTCAATTGGAGGTTGTGAGTGCTTCCGTAGCTAGACCTGTTTCCTCCTGTCTCTCTTTTTTTTATCCTTTATTTAACCATGCAATCACATTAAGGTTTCCATCTATTTTTCAAGTGGGCCCTGACCAAGAAAGCAGCATACAGTTACTTCCACATAATACATACAAAACAACACAAGTTAAAACAAACAAACAAAAACAATAGGGTCACACGAGAAGTAAAGAAAATTGGTTCACAATTCAAATAAAAAGGCAAATTTAAAAACATGAGCACTCCTTGGCCAGCAGTTGTCCATCCTAATGAGGGAATCTAATTTGTTTGAGTCATATAGGATTCTGTGAGCTGCTACTGTATGTTTTTGTTTTATGTGGTACATGTGTTTCATGTTTTGACGAGTATAACTGAGAATTCCCCCAAACTTTCTATTTTATAAATAATTATTCTTTCATGTGAGTTCATTACTCTTTTGTACAAAAATGCAAGCGATCACATTCTTAAAATGATGCTACTGTACTGGTCTTGAGATATGCCTAATTGAGAGCCTGCACATATCATTACCACACATCATTATTGGCTTTTACTTCAGTCAAGCATGTGCAGATGTTAACGTTTGTCGAGTTTACAGTCATAAGTGCAGTTATTGCAGAAATAGACTCAATAACAATGAAACGAGAACAGGAGTATGCACCAGCAGAGTTTCTCGGAGGAGAAGACCTTTTAGACTTTCTTCCCAGTGGATTTGGATTTGACTGGATCCAACGATGATTGGCTGAAGGACTGGATATGGCAACGCTGATTGGCTGAATGAGTTATCTGTCATGGCAAGTACTCGCACCCACTGAAATGACTGTGGACGGCGGAGTCCAGACTGATATGTCGAGCCAAACAGAATGTGAGGTCATGTGATCTGGATGGTGTACCAGGCTAATGAGTTTAAACTTCAGTTGAGAGAACAATAAACAGTGAAACACTGAGTCTTATTTCAATGGCAGAAATCCCTTGTCTAGTCTTTAGTTGTTCCTAATATTGGATATCTCAGTTTGGAACTGAAGCTGTTTCAGTTGTGTCACTGGTCCCACACTGATGGAAGTGTGTTACCTAGAAGTCTAAGCTGTCCGGGCTGGGCCTTGATGCTGACTCTATAAATAGCAGGCAGGCAGCAGCACCTGTTGCTGTGGCTCAGGGAGCTAAACATATCAGCTGCAGCAAGGCTTCTCCATGCAGCCAGCAAGAGCCAAGCTGGATCACTTTCACTGTACAGCTTATAGGCAACGTCATCGCATGCTTCAGCTTCATGCTTCAGCTCGCCACCGAATTATTCAGTCAAGCTCGGTATGAAATGGAGCAAAAATACCGAGCCTGCAGCACAGAGCAGAGGTGGAAAGTAACTAAGTATATAAGGTTTTACACACAAAACACAAGCTCATAAAATATGCCTTATTCTGACTGGTTTGAACATATTAGTGAAAGTTTACTTCAGCTTGCAAATAGTTTTCAAAGTCCCCAAATGTCTATAGTTGAAATTACATCATTATAGACTTCAACTACATCGACTCAAGTAACAGTGGGGAGAGCGACATTCCTATATTTTACTGGCTAACTTCAAATGGCTATAGTGAAATTTAATCTAAACCTCCTCAGGGCCTCTGGAGGTCCCCAGACCACACTTTGGGAACCAGTGCGCCAAGAGCCACAGAGGCCAAGATTCATTTAAATCAATTGAAAATGTACAGAAACTGAGTGCTATCATTCTCAGTTCCTTCATTTGAGAAATGTCCTATTTGAAATTGAAAGGCTGACTGGACTTTAGCTTGGTTGTAGCATACCAATGACATGGAGCAGACTAGGATCTTTGATTACAGGCTTAAACTCTATGATACCTGATACGAAGCCTGACATTTCCAAAGCTTTGACTTGACTGTATGCATGACAGTCATAACTGAGCTAAAGGCAGCTAGCAGGGTGTTAGCACGCTAACTACATCAGCCGGGTCTGCTAACAAGCTGAGAGGAGGAAACGTAGATATCATCTACGGCTGGCAACTTTCAAACTGATCAGCCAATCACATGCATGTTTCCTGTTTGACATGTTATTTGTGTTTTTTATCCCTTTAAACGCATTATAAATGGTTAGGGTTGGTTGGTTTGTTTGTTAAACTTCTAAGATACGTACTTGTCCTCATTCCTGAAGAACAGACTTTTTTCCACATATGAAGCAGAAGCATCTGAGGCGAGCTGACCAGAGACCAGTCTGCACTTTCCTTCATCATGAACTATTAATAGATTTGCCCTAACCTCTGACCCTGAATCAGTCTATTCCTACTATAGAGCTGAACAGTCACATGACGTTCCGTGACGTCAATGGTCCGGAAGAGTATTTCCCATTCATATTCTCATTGAGATTTTGATTATAGCCATAATGTCGTAACCACCCAATGTAGACTTACCACGAGTCTTCCAGTGGTGAAATGATGGTATATCTTCCTGTAGAAGCCACACATCTGTAAGATATCAAACTTTTTCTTTTTTTAAATATTAAAGAATCTGCCTAGACTACCCCAAATCCTAAGTGGCGTTCACACTATACGCCAAAGCAACGCTCAACCTAAGCTCAACCCACAAGTTTCATTTAGGCGTCCTTGTTAACAGGCGATGCCGTTCACACCAGCTGCGTGCGTGTCACGCCGAAGCCACGCTCACGCCTTGCTCAAGCGATCGTTCAGGATTCAGTCCTATTTTCCAAGCGTGACGCGTGAAGCTTCAAGCTGCCAGGCATGAAGTCAATGGGAGTTGTGGGCGGGTTCAAGGCACGCCGAGTAGGCGCTGGGAGGAAAAGAGAAGGCTTCTTGTGTGAACGGTTAAGCGTCAGCTCAGCTAAAGCCTGCCTCAAGCTTCAGTTCTGCTTGCACAGGTTAGCTAACTAGCTTACCTACAGTACTTAGCTATAGGCTAGTATGGCTAGTTTGAACTTGTAAGGTCAGTGAGGCTAACTACTGTATAGCACAACCTAGAAGATGACTTGTTGCATAATATGAGCATCCTCCTCCTTTGTCAATGAGCTTCGGTCTAACATCCGTGTGGTTCTTTGGCTCCACCCACTGAGGTTTAACTCAACCAATCTGATTATTGATCCTTATTATTATTATGATTATTGACCCTGCTGATCCTCCAAACCTTCAGCCCTGACCGACTGTGAGAATATGACCCACACATCTCCCTTCTAACTGGGACACAGCTCTTCTTTAACAGTAACACACTGAGATATTAGAGAATAAACACCTGTTCGCAGCCAATCTGGGAACCCAACGGTGTAAGAAAAAGCTATTTTTTTCTCTAACCTCTGGGGGCAGGCTCGTTTGAATGCCACCAGAGATTTCCGCTGCGGTCGGCAGCGGAAGAAAATCCCTTTCCGCTCCCTGCAAGCTCTGCCATTGGCTGCCGCTCCGACCGACCGGCTCTGACCATTTATGGATTTCCTTTCCGCGATCTCAAATGCCTCCGCCGCTGTGAAACAACAACACTAGCTCGTTGCTACACGCTGAAAATGGCAAGTTTTACTACACACCGGTTGACTCGGTCACGCCCACTCCATTTTGATTGGGTAAAGCGCAGCATGCGAGCCTGCCCCCTACGAGCCTGCCCCCTACGAGCCTGCCCCCTACGAGCGCTGTTATTCGGCTATTTTCACAGAGCTTTCCGACAGATTTTCGATGCAAGTGGAAAGTCTGTCTCGAGAGATTAGTTATTCTGTCTCGAGAGATTAGTTAGTCTGTCTCGAGAGATTAGTTATTCTGTCTCGAGAGATTAGTCTGTCTCGAGAGATTAGTCTGTCTCGAGAGATTTGTTAGTCTGTCTCGAGAGATTAGTTAGTCTGTCTCGAGAGATTAGTCTGTCTCGAGAGATTTGTTAGTCTGTCTCGAGAGATTAGTTAGTCTGTCTCGAGAGATTAGTCTGTCTCGAGAGATTTGTTAGTCTGTCTCGAGAGATTAGTTAGTCTGTCTCGAGAGATTAGTTAGATTACTTAGTCTGTCTCGAGAGATTAGTTAGTCTGTCTCGAGAGATGAGTTAGCAGCTACCAAAATGACTTCCTCCCTCGCCCAGCAGGCTGTAATGAGAGAGAGAGCAGATCTATATTAGGAGATGCAGGCTGAGACTCAGAATAGCCTCAGCTGGCTTGCTCATCTAGGGGGGTTTCACATTAGGGACCGTTTCCGAGCACCCTTGACCCCAAACTGACCCCAGGTCCAGTTCGTTTGATCAGTGTGAACACAGAAACAGAATAGTGAACCGTGCCCGGGTTCACTTGAAGAGGTGGTCTGGGCACGGGAACACATGAGTGTGAACACAAGCGTACCAAAACACTGAAGTGGACTGCTTTTACTTTACTGTGTGATGACCACTTATCCTATGGTTTGGACTTTTATGAAGTACAAGAGCTATACGGGTTTGTGTGTATTGTTTCTATACTGTGACATGTAGTGTCAAAGAAAGTTGTGTTAGCTTTGCATTTGAAGTAGGTAACGTTAGATCGCCATGAAATAGTGTACGTCAGCTGATATCAGACTGAACTGTCAACTCCTAAGCAGTCAAGTCGGTGGAGTGGGCTGATTCAAAGGTCTGGACCCAGGTGAGGAACGTTAACGTTATGGACTTGCATAACCTAGTTAGCTGATATATGATCTGGTAGCAAACGTTCATGTCTATCAAAATGTTAACGACTACTCGCCATTAGCAAAACTCTCTTTCACACTATATACTGTAGGTCATCACAGTATAGAAAACAATACCCAAACTCGTATTTACCTCTTGTACAACACAAAAAGTCCAACCATACGATAGAGCTGAACAGTCACGTGACGTGAGCATTACGCGTTTGATTTCTATAATCAGTTTCAACTTCAATAAATTCAATCATTCCAGACAAATTCAGAAAACAGAATTTAAATTCAGTCGTCTGCTGGAATAAAACTCATCACTTTCAATTTAAAGTTATAATCTCGAAGATTTCCATTTCAGTTCTCTTTGGCGACATCTATGGTGATGACCAGTAAGTGCAGGTGAGATCCAAACAGTGTTGCATCATCTGGGTCACCACAGACACCCAGTTCACAAATGGTGCAATACTGAAAATGCAAAGGCTTCCATCAATGGGCCATAACTCAGTCTGTGATAGATCGATAGATAGATAGATAGATAGATAGACAGACAGACAGACAGACAGACAGATAGATAGATAGATAGATAGATCGATAGATAGATAGATAGATAGATAGATAGATAGACAGACAGACAGACAGATAGATAGATAGATAGATAGATAGATAGATAGATAGATAGATAGATAGATAGACAGACAGACAGACAGACAGACAGACAGACAGACAGATAGATAGATAGATAGATAGATAGATAGACAGATAGATAGATACTGTAGATCAGGGGTGGCCAAACTACGGCCCGCGGGCCAACTGCGGCCCGCTGCCCATTTTTAAGTGGCCCGCCATGAATTTAGGGGGGGGAATAAAGTAAAAAAAAAAAAAAGTTTTTTTGTTTTTTTTGCTAAAAACGTTTTTCCGTTTTTCTGTTTCAAAGTTTAAAACGGAAAACGAAAACGAAAACGGGGGAAAAAACGGAAAAACAAAAACATTAAGAAAAAGAAACTGAAAAACAAAACCAAAAAAACAGATTCCCCCCATTTCGTTTTTTCAATTTAAAACCATTGAAAATGGGTTATACTTGGGCACCCTGACATGGTCTATTTATTAAAAAAATAAATAAATACTGAATTAATGTTTAATACTAATGTAATGTTAAATTATCTCTGTCTTAACCTGTTGGCACAGGAAAAGAAAATTTGCTAACATACAGAAATACCCATTGTAATATAGGTGAGCGCATCAATAAACTATGTGTCATATATTAATTTAGGTAGAAATTCAATTTTTGATGGCACAAGGGTTTTCTGGTCCAATTTTTTTGCCGCGAAAACTGCCGCGCTTAATATTGTTTGGCCCGCGACTCCTTATATTTTTCTGTATGCGGCCCACAACCAAAAAAGTTTGGCCACCCCTGCTGTAGATAGATAGATAGATAGATAGATAGATAGATAGATAGATAGATACTGTAGATAGATAGATAGATAGATAGATAGATAGATAGATAGATAGATAGATAGATAGATACTGTAGATAGATAGATAGATAGATAGATAGATAGATACTGTAGATAGATAGATAGATAGATAGATAGATAGATAGATAGATAGATAGATAGATAGATAGATAGATAGTGACTTAACCCTTATATTGTGTTCCCGTTCATCCATCCACCTGCTTTACATTGTCTCCCCAGGTCAAATTGACCTGAACACAACAGGAGGTTTTTAACATACATTTATTTACATGAAAATCTTTGAGATTATCATTCACTTTAAGTCATGTAGACAAACACAAGTCAAGGCTTATATTAAGAAACCTTTTCAAGTCATCAAAGTACAAGTCAGAGTCAAGTCGCATAGTGCCCTACCAGAAGGGGAGGGGCTTTGGAACTCTACACCGATGCTATGGTCATGTGGAAAGTGAGAGTGCACGTGTCAGCTTGACTTTACCCATATAGAGGAATGCCAGCAATTACGCTAGTCTGTCCTAACCCCCATTCACAAACACAGTGTTGTGACTGGCTTTATTCTGTCAACTGCATCACTGTTTGGAAGACACTTCATACGCATCACATCTCCTGCTGCTGACCTCAGCCACTGTCTACACCAGTGGTTCTCAACTGGTGTAGACTCAGGACCCACTATTTTCCTTGTCATGAAGTCGCGACCCAAATTTCAGATTTTTTTTTAAACCACTCAAATTTATTGCACAAAAAATAGCGCATTAATTTAATACACAATGCCTTCATGCACTGTTATAAACCTCAAATGAACAAAAAAGTGCAACAGAAGTGCAACTAGGGCTAAAAACCAATTGAAATATGGCAGACTTGAATTACAGGCCTATATGTTTTTAAATTTAAACAAGTCAAACTGGTCATGCTCAGAAGTCTTATTTGAACTGTATGAAATATGAAATAAAAGGCAGATTTATCTTGAATTACATGCCTATAGACGGTTTTAACTTGACAACAAAAACATTCTAAATTGAACCCCCGCTCACTTCCTGTTGCAGTGTTTGCTATGGACATAAAAGAAAAAAAAACATTCAAGTGCAGGACTGACCATTCCGTGAAAACCGTCTATACAGCTGAGCGGCGAAAACAAAAGTAACGATGTCAAGTGAATATTTCTGCAGTTTGCCGAATGCTGAGAAAAAGGAAGTGCTGTGGGGTTGCGCTTTGGTGAAAACCGTCTATATGTTTTTAAACAAGTTAATAATAATAATAAAACAAGTCATAAACCTGGTCATGCTAATCCAGTTTCAATAGTCTGAATTTAACTAATATGACATAAAAAGGAATCACAGGCAGGCTATATGCTTTTTAGTTAAACTGGTCATAATTTTTAATTAAACTGGGGCCATGCTAATCCAGTTTCAATCATCTGAATTGAACTAAAATTAAATATGAAATGAAAAGGCAGACTTCTCTTGAATCACAGGCAGAGCATATGCTTCAGCTTGTTAAACAAGTAAAACTGGTCAGGCTAATCCAGTTTCAATAATCTGAATTTAACTCAAATGAAATATGATTTTTATTTTTTATTTTATTTTTTTGGCCAATGTCCGCGACCCAATCAAAACGGCCCCGCGACCCGGTCGCGACCCACCAGTTGAGAAACGCTGGTCTACACCAAGTATGAAAGTCTTCGGTCATCTGCATGGAAGTCAATTAAAACAGATGTAGGCTCAAAGGCTCTCAGAACTATGCCTGAAAGATGCTGCAGCTGGACGGAGGTGAAAATGTAACTTTGTCGTGGGACAAGATGTTTGGAAGGCCTCCATCCAAACAGTCTGCAGTACACATTTACACTTAGTGGTTGGCACTGACGGCACCTTGCAAAAACCTCAAGGCTACAAGCACCTCTACCTGTCACCTCTTTTGGCATCGAAATGTATCTACAATCCTTTTTTTTAATTAATATGATCACCAAAAAGCTCAAGCAAAAAACACACACAAAAATCAAAGCAGAATGCCTTATTGCTACACATTGTAGGCTACACCAGATTGTGTGTTGTGGTCCAGGAGAGAAAGTTGTAGCAGGTGTCAATACTGTACTGCTGAGAGAGAGGCTTTACCATGGAGTTTATGGAACACCCAGCGAGTCCTATACAGACACAGAAGGGTACCTTTAGCGTCGTCATATAGCGACTGATGCCAGGGGATTTGACAAATGGTCAACATAGGACATAACATATGGTCATAATGGCCAAAAGATCGTTCTCGAACACTGACTGTTTAGATGCTTGGATGGGAAGGCCCAGTCTATGTGCTGCAGATCGGCTCAGTCTATGTGCTGCAGATCTGTGGCCTAACCTTTCAGTGGACTGACGTTGATCCAGAGCGAAAATAACCAGGTCACCGCCAAGCTAGCAGCTGCTGACTGTGAAGGCCAAAGAGGTAAAATGAAGCCTGCCGAGAGTGTGTGTGTGTGTGTGTGTGTGTGTGTGTGTGTGTGTGTGTGTGTGTGTGTGTGTGTGTGTGTGTGTGTGTGTGTGTGTGTGTGTGTGTGTGTGTGTGTGTGTGTGTGTGTGTGTGTGTGTGTGTGTGTGTGACCGTGCGTGTGGGTGTGCTTGGTGCTATTTCTACCCCTCGTAACGAACTGAGAACTAACAAGACATCAGTCCAGCTACATCTGTGCTGGTTGTGAATCCAGTTAATCCACCGCTGTTATCAACCAGAAGAACTGACAGACATGAATAGTGACACCTCACACAAACTGAGAAGAATCCACAGGTGTCTCCTCATGGAAACGACTTCCAGGAACTAGCTGCTCCGCTAGTCTGTCTTCTGAAACTTTTCCGTCAGAGGTTAGCCATGTGCCCTCCAGCTCAGGACTATTGTAGTCTGATGATGCTATTCAACACAGTCCAGTCTGTCGTCCACTCACGTTCTGCACTGGCTCTTCAAACTAAGGGCCAGGTCCCAAACATAGGCTGTGCAGCCTTTTCCTCTGGCCCTGTTCACAGTGGTAACCGTGGTAACGCAGGTTGCAGGTCCAAGCTTTGTTCAAACCCACAGAACTTGAGATACATTTTTTGGTCAGGATACCAAGTTTCCCAAAGACACCAAAAATGTCATGCTGAATGACAGGGAATGTCTATATAATGATGCACAAACATCTAGATTTATTCCATCTGGTGTAACGGTGCAGCCATACAAACATGGCGTCTTGTATGTATTTTTTTAATATTTCATTCAATATAAACACCTAGAGGTTCAAGAAAGCGTTGGATCAGCAGATACAGGCAAATATGGATGTGATGCTGTTGTACACGTAGGACTTTTTTTTCTTCTTAATTTGAAGCTGCTTAAGTGGAAATGTAAGGTTAAAGTCAGCATACATGGGGTTAAGTTGTTCATAATCAGCCTGAGTTCGCCTTACACCCTAAAGACAGGAAACGCTCAATATAGCACCATCATCTTTTCCCTCTGCGCTAATAATAGGAGAACCCTTTTAGAACTATCTTCTTTTTGATGATAGATAGATAGATAGATAGATAGATACAGTAGATAGATAGATAGATAGATAGATAATGTAGATAGAGTAGATAGATAGAGTGCTGTATTTATCCCCAAAGGGAAATTTCAGTGTAGCAGCAGCAATTCACATACATGACTAAAACACACAGTGAGGTAGGTAACAAAAAAGTCAGAAGACGGAATTACAAAATATATATATATATATATATTACAAAACACTACAATTAGTATAAATTGCTTCACTTTAATTCTGTTGCTTGGGAACAGTTTGGACCCAAACATATTTTCTGTCAACTAGCAAACACTGCAACAGGAAATAAACTTTGGTCCATTTAGACTTATGATGTCAAATGGAAACTGGCTATAAACGATACAACTACTATTTTATACTATATTAAAAAATAGAATTAAAAAGTAGGATTTTTTACGATAAGGCAAAGAAGGGAAAAAAGACAAAAAGAGACCAAAAACTCGGCACAAAACCTGGACCTGGACCTGCTGCCAACACCTCCAAAGAGCCAAACACATCTCTGGTGGTGTGACCCTTACCTGGTAGATGACGACCCGGAACTTGTTCTTGGCGAGCAGGTCTGCCTGGGTGGCCTCCACCTTCTTGACGCGGAGGTTCTGGTTCTCCACCCTCACCCTCACGTCCTTGATGTGCACGCTGACCTTGCGGGTCTTCTCCAGCAGGCGGTCCACGGTGGCGCTGGTGGCAGCATGGTCGCTGCTCAGCTTGGAGACATCTCCCTGGATGGTCTTCACTGTACCTTCTAGCTCCAACTGACGTTCCTCCATACGCTGCTGTGTGGCCTGCACACCATCCATGATGCCCGCCACGCGCTCCAGCAACGCCATGATGCTCCCAGAGTCCTCCCCACCTCCGCCCGCTTTGTCCGCCATGACGGCTGTTTGTCGGTCGGGTCTCGTCAACTGGGTCTGGTAGGGTTAGGGGTTCAGGACTCGACCCAGAACCAAACGCTGATCCAAAAGGGTGAGGAAAGAGGGTTCTAGAAATGTCCGTTGGGAAAGGAAGCGAGGGCGATGGATGTCAGGAGGAAGAGAGTAGATCAGAGGCTGAGCAGAAGGTAGGAGGAAGGCTGAGGCATCGGGGCACCAAGAGGAGGAGAAACAAGAGAGACAGAGAGACAGGACGGGGTCACCCCTCTGTAACTAGAGGATCACCCTGGAACTGGACAGACCAAACCATAGACTCCACCCAACTGGGAGAGAGAGAGAAAGAGAGAGAAGGGGGGTGGAGAGAGGGAAGGACTAGTGAGGCTAAAAAGAGAGAGCAGAGTTTGGGAGGAAGGGTTAGGCCATGTTGGACAAGTTACTCAGAAAATGCAATTAGTTACTGATTACGGATTACTCCTTGAAAAAGTAATAAAATTACTTTACTGATTACTTGGTATCAAAAGTAAATAGTTACATTACTAGTTACTTTCGCTTACCCATCCCCCCCTTCCCGAAAAAGTGACATATACAACCTGTTGAACCAGCTCATTTTAGAACTGAATCCACTTTATTGGAGCAATAATTAACCTTACAGGAGGAGTCAACGATCAGCCAAACTGCAAGTGCTGCAACTTGAAGTTACTTGGATTAGTAACTGTAATATAACTACACTGTTTTGGAAATTGTAATTCCTTACTAAATTTAGTTACTGGGAAAGTAATAACATTACAGTAATGCTTTACTTCACTTGACTTCACTGATCCGTGGTGTCTGTACGTCTCCGTTCATTTCTCTGTTCATTTCATTCCTTTCCACAGACAGCTGTCAGTTGTCCATGTAGCTCTGAGGATGCGTACGTCTCCAGCAGATCTCCACACGTTTTTTTTTTACACTTTAATTTTTATTGAGTTTCATTTTCCGAACAAGTATACATAAAATGGACAAGACTTATACATAAAAGACATACATAATTATAAGAAAAAGAAAATGACAAAGAAAATTACTGTTTGGGTGCTACGTTCATGTTTTCCTTTTCATCCAGTGAGTCCGTCAATCGTCTGTTTGTTATATCAGTTATCTTCGTCGCTGTTTTGGGATTTGAATATTGTCCATTTCTCCCATTTTCCTTCCAGCTGTTGTTCCTGTAGTCTTAGTCGATATGTCAGTTTCTCCATGCTATGGATTTCTTCTATTATATCCCTCCATTGCCCTTGAGTAGGAGGTTCTACTTTTCCCCACTTCCTTGTGACAGCTTTTTTACTAGCTATTAACAATATTTTGATCAGATATCTATCTCGTAATTGTACATTTTCTTCAGTGAAGTTACACAGGTAAAGTACACTGTAACCCTTAGGGATATCATATCTTAGTATCTTCTGTACAAACTTATGAATCTCAGTCCAATACAATGTTAACTTGTGACAATTCCAAAATATGTGTGTGTGATTTGCATCTGATGTTCCACATTCTCTCCAACATTGTACATTTATATTTGAATATTTACTCTTAACCTTGGGCGTGATAAAAAACGAATCAAGTTTTTCCAAGAGAATTCTCTCCATACCCATGAACTGGTGGATGTTTGGTGTATTGTCCACATGTTTTGCCAATCATCTTCAGAGATTTTTATATTGAGCTCTGACTCCCATTTCTCTTTGATATATTCAGTTGAATTCTTATTTGTCTTCAATGCTTGATCTCCACACGTTTTGATGGACAGAAGTTGTGGATGACGGATTTGTCACCATCCGTTTTTTAGCCAATCAGAATTGAGGAGGCGTTTCCGACGTAGCCCACTGGACAAAAACAACCCAACGCAGCCATAATGATTGAAAGGTGAAAGGTCAACTTGACCCGTGAGTGATCAGACTGTGAAATTGTGGACCAGTGATGTCATTTGTGCATGAATGACATCACTGGTCCACAACTTCACTCAAATCAACTCTCAATAAACTAAATGAATGCCTGCAAAATAGTTTACAGTTTTCCGATTTGTGTGAGATCAGCCTGCACGTTGTGGGAGTTCTATAGAAGTCTACTGGACTACCCTGCATGTTGTGGGAGTTCTATAGAAGTCTACTGGACTACCCTACACACTGTGGGAGTTCTATAGAAGTCTATTGGGCTACCCTGCATGTTGTGGTAGTTCTATAGAAGTCTATTGGACTACCCTACACACTGTGGGAGTTCTATAGAAGTCTATTGGACTACCCTGCACGTTGTGGGAGTTCTATAGAAGTCTATTGGGCTACCCTGCATGTTGTGGGAGTTCGAGAGAAGTCTATTGGACTACCCTGCACGTTGTGGGAGTTCTATAGAAGTCTATTGGACTACCCTGCATGTTGTGGGAGTTCTCTAGAAGTCTATTGGACTACCCTGCATGTTGTGGTAGTTCTATAGAAGTCTATTGGACTACCCTACACACTGTAGGAGTTCTATAGAAGTCTATTGGACTACCCTGCATGTTGTGGGAGTTATATAGAAGTATATTGGACTACCCTGCATGTTGTAGGAGTTCTATAGAAGTCTATTGGACTACCCTGCACATTGTGGGAGTTCTATAGAAGTCTATTGGACTACCCTGCATGTTGTGGGAGTTCTATAGAAGTCTATTGGACTACCCTGCATGTTGTGGGAGTTCTATAGAAGTCTATTGGACTACCCTGCATGTTGTGGGAGTTCTCTAGAAGTCTATTGGACTACCCTGCGTGTTGTGGGAGTTCTATAGAAGTTTATTGGACTACCCTGCATGTTGTGGGAGTTCTATAGAAGTCTACTGGACTACCCTGCACATTGTGGGAGTTCTATAGAAGTCTATTGGACTACCCTGCATGTTGTGGGAGTTCTATAGAAGTCTATTGGACTACCCTGCATGTTGTGGGAGTTCTATAGAAGTCTACTGGACTACCCTGCATGTTGTGGGAGTTCTATAGAAGTCTATTGGACTACCCTGCATGTTTTGGGAGTTCTATAGAAGTCTACTGGACTACCCTGCATGTTGTGGGAGTTCTATAGAAGTCTATTGGACTACCCTGCATGTTGTGGGAGTTCTATAGAAGTCTACTGGACTACCCTGCATGTTGTGGGAGTTCTATAGAAGTCTACTGGACTACCCTGCATGTTGTGGGAGTTCTATAGAAGTCTATTGGACTACCCTGCATGTTGTGGGAGTTCTATAGAAGTCTATTGGACTACCCTGCATGTTGTAGCCTGGGTAAACCCATCCCCCACGTGACCTGCTCTCAGACCTGTTCTCAGTCACTACACCTAGTGACTGGGAACTGAGAGAGCAGGTCACGTGGGGGCTGGGTTTACCTAGGCTATGCATGTTGTGGGAGTTCTATAGAAGTCTATTGGACTACCCTGCATGTCGTGGGAGTTCTATAGAAGTCTATTGGACTACCCTGCACATTGTGGGAGTTCTATAGAAGTCTATTGGACTACCCTGCATGTTGTGGGAGTATCCCAGCCTGGATAAAGAGAGACATGGTATCCCAGCCTGGGCGTTCGTTCTGGCTGCTATAAATAGAGTGTAAAGTGACTCCTCTGCCTGTTTGGGACAGGGGCTGTATTAGAGGAGTGGAAACCCCCCGTCTGTCTGTTCCTCCATCCATCTCTCATCCATCCTCCTTTACACTCCTTCTATCATCCCTCCATCCAGGTTTAGTCTCTTTCCATCGCCCGGCCCCGGCTCCTATAAGCATCTTAATGTGAAGACCTGGCAAAGCAGCCTGCAGTACGTTTAGCTTCTCTCCCAGTGACCCACAGCAGCAGCCTGCAGTACGTTTAGCTTCTCTCCCAGTGACCCACAGCAGCAGCCTGCAGTACGTTTAGCTTCTCTCCCAGTGGCCCACAGCAGCAGACTGGCTGAACTGGTCAGCTCCCAGTGTCAATGTTCATGACACATGAGTGTGGTGGGCCATGACTTGTTCTCAAGTCAGACCCGAGTCACACTTTTCATTGCTTGAGATTTGGCTTGCCTGACTGGCTGGCAGAATACTGTGCTCTGTTTGGTCTCAGGTGTTTTCAGGACCCCAACCAGATGAGTTGTGAGGGAAAATGAGTTGGAACTTTTGTAAGCCGACATCCCAGGGAGAAGGTGGGCAACTTCAAATACCTGGGAGTCAGCATCCACCAGAACCTGACATGTAGTCGTGGACCAACCACACCTCCATAGTCATCAAAAAAGCCCAACAGCACCTCTATGGCCTCAGGGGCCTAAAGAAGTTGGGGGTAAGGCTACAAATCAAAAATTCAAAGTAAAATGTTTTGACGTTGGGATTTGAACCTGTGGAATGTTAAAGGTTGTGGACCAGACTCTGAACCGCTGAGCCACAGAGTCTCTGACCATGCACCTGGGTTTGCTTCTGACGAATCACAGCAGCTCATGGCTCGTTATGCTGATTAGCTCACCTGACCAATCACAGCAGCTCATGGCTCGTTATGCTAATGAGCCTGGAAGATGCCAGAGGCCGTTACTCAACTTTCTTGTCAACATCTTGTCCTTCCTAGTCACGTCCTACCTGTAGGCAAGAATCCTTCCTCACATTGCAAGAGCAAACATTTGGAACAGGCTAGCCAAGTGTGCGTGATTGCGTCATGGTCCCACCATCCGATTTCAGATTTCACCGAAGTTTCTAGCTTATTAATAAACAATTGGACATTAAAACATTTGCTCTTCACACTACAGTGATAACATATTCACGATCACGAATGACAGAAGATGCATAGATTGAAATGTGTAGATTTGTGCAGCTGGCGATGTTTTGCTGATCGTCATTTTTAAAAGACCCAGCTGGGAGCAATGATTGATCCGTGTGCATAGAATTATGGGTACTTCACGTGTGCTGAGGAGACACATGAGCATCCTCGAAATGTCTCTCTCCTGAGGACACAGTCCTTTGTAGGAACAGAACTTTGTAGGATTCGGACATTGGAACAGAACTTTGTAGGATTCGGACATTTGAACAGAATTTTGTAAGATTCAGACATTAGAACAGAACTTTGTAGGATTCGGACATTGGAACAGAACTTTGTAGGATTCGGACATTGGAACAGAACTTTGTAGGATTCGGACATTGGAACAGAACTTTGTAGGATTCGGATATTGGAACAGAACTTTATAAGATTCGGACATTGGAACAGAACTTCGGCAGCCTCTGATGACCTAGCATCCTTGAAATTCAGCCAAATGTGGATCCTTCCTTGACTTTGAGAAATGGCAAGAGACTGAAGAGTCTGCATGAAAACGTTTTTGTCACTTTATCAGGGAGCGAGCAGAGAGGAGGGCCGGACCACAGAAGAGTAATGAGACTGCCCAACCTATAGCCAGGCCATTTAGAGACTTTGAATCTTTTAACTATAGTCTAATGGTGTGTTTCCTATGAATCTTTAGGAGAGAAATGTCACCTATAGGCCTAGTGAGTAATAGCATAATGAGCTAATTAATTGGCAAAACAGGAAATGGTTATAGTTTTGCTTCTAGTTAACTTTGAAAGGTGATCACCGTGCAGTCATGCAACCTTTCCTCACTAGCATAGTTTGCATAATTCATGTAAAATGAGGTTGACGTTAGGAAATGGTTATATTTTTCGGATAAGGACACAACTGGGTTAAAGGGGGGAGAGAGGGTGTTAGGATGAGAAGAGAATGAGGAGAGGAAATAAAGGAAGAGAAGACAGAGAGAGAGGGGGAATACCCGGCTGTGTAAGAAGGCCTCACCAGCTGCTGCCTAGCTTTCGACTGCCGTCATGTCTATCTTTACCCCCAACACACACACACACACACATACATACACACACACACACACACACACACACACACATACATACACACACACACGTACACACACGTTCCCCTTGCCCCGCCCCTGCAGGGTGCATAGCTACTACACAGGGAGCACTTTGACTCATCTACCTTTTCTGCTCTGGGTGGGTGGAGTGCCTAACCCTAACCACCAGGGGGCAGAAGGCATGCACCAGACCAGTGTTTCCCAACCAGTGGTACATGTACCCTACTTGAGGAGCTTGCAGGGGGTACATGGAAAGATACAACTAGTACAACTAGTTCCTCCCTGGCAGGTGTCCACTGTTCCACTACTCTGTGAAAAGGGCATCGTTAACACATTTCAAAACTGCGTGCAAACAACTAGCTAGTGAACTTGGATAAATGGCTTCAATCGTAAATAATTGTTAATTCATTTAATTGTCAATCATTAGTTGTGTTAGATACGAACAGTTTAATATGAATTTAATAGAACACATTTCATCAACACACATGAGTGTGGGGTACTATTGGCATGGCATAACAGCTCAGTCAAGGGTTACATAAGACAACATGGTTGGGAATCACTGCACCAGACGACCTTAAAATGGACATTTTCAATCGTGTGACCCACATGAAATATACATGTTTAAATTTACTGAATGTAAATTAACCTGTATACATCAAGGACTGTGAACCAAAATGGCTGCATATTGAAATGTATTTGGTTTCATTTGTTAGGACTCGAGTCACATGACTTGAACTTGAGTAACAAGACTTCTAGTCACAATAGCTTGAGAGTCCTGACTTGCTGAATGAAAGAAGACTTGAGACTTGACTTGGGTTCTGGTGACTTGCGACTTGACTCTGACTTGTACTTTGATGACTTGAAAAGGTTTCTAAAGTCTTGACTTGAGATCTTGTGTTTGTGTAAATGACTTTGATTGAAAGTGATGAGATTTGTTCCAGCAGACGACTGAATTTATATTCTGTTTTCTGAATTTGTCTGGAATGATTGGATTTATTGAAGTTGAAACTGATTATAGAAATCAAACTCATGATGCTCTTACCAAGTTTTTATCCTACTGTATTAAAACCATATTGAATTGAATTTTTTTTTTTTAAAGATATTAGTAAATTGATACGGCACTCTTGATTACCAGCCGCGACCAACCCCAGTGGGGCTGGGGGCGTTTTGAGTAGCTACTTTACCAGGTGTCTGTCAGTCAGTCTATCTATCTGTCAGTCAGTCTATCTGTCTGTCTGTCTGTCAGTCTATCTGCCTGCCTGTCAGTCTGTCTGTCTGTCTGCCTCTTAGTCAGTCTGTCTGTCTGCCTGTCAGTCTGTCTGTCTGTCCATGGACAGATTTGGAGAACGTGATAGCGCTGAAACTGTGCAAGATGCAGTCAGGAAACTTTACAGGTGTGTAGTTGACATCAAAATGAAGGCCGACTTCGAAAACGGGTGTGATGTGATGGTCTCTAGTTTCAACATTATATATATATATATATATATATATATATATATATATAATATATATACACACACACACTTGTGACTGTAAAGTGAGAAGTGTGTCCTCTCTCCTAGTCGATGACAGAGAGACTCGACCCTCTCTCCTAGTCGATGGCAGACACAGAGACTCGACCCTCTCTCCTAGTCGATGGCAGACACAGAGACTCGACCCTCTCTCCTAGTCGATGGCAGACACAGAGACTCGACCCTCTCTCCTAGTCGATGACAGACACAGAGACTCGACCCTCTCTCCTAGTCGATGACAGACACAGAGACTCAACCTTCTCTCCTAGTCGATGACAGACACAGAGACTAGACAGGTTCAACACATGGTTTAATTCTTCTTCTACTTCACATCTAAACAACAACTTGACTGGCTCATGCAGGACAGATCTACAGGAGAGCCGGGCTGCGCTCACAAAACCCTGACACGGACCAACCGGATCAGACTCATCTGGTCACAGCAACCCGTTATCACCCCCAACTGGTCAAATACTGACGTTTGGTCAGGACCCCTTGGCATCACTTTTTAATACACTGGTTACCCCCCTTTTTCCTCATTTTGTGATGCCACGAGACCGTAGCTAACAACTTGCATTACGGTTATCAGGCGCGGACTGCATAATCGGGCACGTCGGGCAAATGCCCGATGGCCTGGCCTGGCCTGCATTTTTTTTTTGGTTTGGTGCCCGCAGTCAGGCCACTAACTGAACAGCAGGCCAGGCAACGCCTATTCGTTTACTAGTGGTTTTATTACTTTATTAGTTAGTCTGAAGTAATAATTACACTTCAGGGTTAAAGTGGGTGCATCTCATTGTAAAATTGGACTCGGCCCAAATTGTGCTTCAAACGGCCCAAATCTGGCTTCAAAAGGCCCAAATCTGGCTTCAAACGACCCAAATTGGGCTTCAAACGACCCAAATCTGGCTTCAAATGACCCAAATTGGGCTTCAAACGGCCCAAATTGGGCTTCAAACGGCCCAAATCTGGCTTCAAACGACCCAAATTGGGGCCGCCGGCACGCGCGTCGGGCCGTATCGGCCTGGCCTGCTTGGTATCTAATGCCCGGCCTGAATTATGATCCCAGTCCGCCCCTGACGGTTATGGTTAGGCAACTAAAACATGGTTAAGGTTAGAGTCAGGGTTTGATCATGGTTAAATAATACAAACTTTTGTTAAAAATGGAAATGTGGCTGACGGTTTAAATGTACTTTGAACATGCTGGGGATCGAATCCTGGTCATCGCCATCGAAGGTAAATGTATACGCCTATCCACCACCACGCCGTTACTCTCTAGTAGTCTACTGGACTACCCTGCATGTTGTGGGAGTTCTATAGAAGTCTATTGGACTACCCTGCATGTTTTGGGAGTTCTATAGAAGTCTATTGGACTACCCTGCATGTTTTGGGAGTTCTATAGAAGTCTATTGGACTACCCTGCATGTTGTGGGAGTTCTATAGAAGTCTATTGGACTACCCTGCACATTGTGGGAGTTCTATAGAAGTCTATTGGACTACCCTGCATGTAGTGGGAGTTCTATAGAAGTCTATTGGACTACCCTGCATGTTGTGGGAGTTCTATAGAAGTCTATTGGACTACCCTGCACATTGTAGGAGTTCTATAGAAGTCTATTGGACTACCCTGCATGTAGTGGGAGTTCTATAGAAGTCTATTGGACTACCCTGCATGTTGTGGGTGTTCTATAGAAGTCTATTGGACTACCCTGCATGTTGTGGGTGTTCTATAGAAGTCTATTGGACTACCCTGCATGTTGTGGGAGTTCTATAGAAGTCTATTGGACTACCCTGCATGTTTTGGGAGTTCTATAGAAGTCTAATGGACTACCCTGCATGTTTTGGGAGTTCTATAGAAGTCTATTGGACTACCCTGCATGTTGTGGGAGTTCTATAGAAGTCTATTGGACTACCCTGCACATTGTGGGAGTTCTATAGAAGTCTATTGGACTACCCTGCATGTTGTGGGAGTTCTATAGAAGTCTACTGGACTACCCTGCACATTGTAGGAGTTCTATAGAAGTCTAATGGACTACCCTGCATGTTTTGGGAGTTCTATAGAAGTCTATTGGACTACCCTGCATGTTGTGGGAGTTCTATAGAAGTCTATTGGACTACCCTGCACATTGTGGGAGTTCTATAGAAGTCTATTGGACTACCCTGCACATTGTGGGAGTTCTATAGAAGTCTATTGGACTACCCTGCACATTGTGGGAGTTCTATAGAAGTCTATTGGACTACCCTGCACATTGTGGGAGTTGTATAGAAGTCTATTGGACTACCCTGCACGTTGTGAGAGTTCTATAGAAGTCTATTGGACTACCCTGCATGTTGTGGGAGTTCTATAGAAGTCTATTGGACTACCCTGCACATTGTGGGAGTTCTATAGAAGTCTATTGGACTACCCTGCACATTGTGGGAGTTCTATAGAAGTCTATTGGACTACCCTGCATGTTGTGGGAGTTCTATAGAAGTCTATTGGACTACCCTGCATGTTGTGGGAGTTCTATAGAAGTCTATTGGACTACCCTGCATGTTGTGGGAGTTCTATAGAAGTCTACTGGACTACCCTGCATGTTGTGGGAGTTCTATAGAAGTCTATTGGACTACCCTGCATGTTGTGGGAGTTCTATAGAAGTCTACTGGACTACCCTGCACATTGTGGGAGTTATATAGAAGTCTATTGGACTACCCTGCATGTTGTGGGAGTTCTATAGAAGTCTATTGGACTACCCTGCATGTTGTGGGAGTTCTATAGAAGTCTACTGGACTACCCTGCATGTTGTGGGAGTTCTATAGAAGTCTATTGGACTACCCTGCATGTTGTGGGAGTTCTATAGAAGTCTACTGGACTACCCTGCACATTGTGGGAGTTCTATAGAAGTCTATTGGACTACCCTGCATGTTGTGGGAGTTCTATAGAAGTCTATTGGACTATCCTGCATGTTGAAAAACGAGGAAAAAGGGGTACCCAGTGTGTTAAAAAGTGACGGCAGGGGGTCCTGACCAAACATGAGGATTTGACCAGTTGGGAGAAGGGGTTGGGATCAGACAGTTGTGAGGAAACTGAATGTGAAAGAGAGGGGACAGAACTGACATCCATTCAATTCGACTTGTCTCAATAAATGTAAATATTATGAATCAAATAAAAGACATTTCAACACATTCAGTCATAATGTATGGATGATTAATCACATGTATGTATCAAATACCAGCTGGAAGCTTCTTTAACATGTTATGATATTCAGTATTGGTCATATAAACACTATGAGGAGGAATCTCTGATATAAAAACAAACACCAACAAAACAAGAACAAAAAACACATGGAATTTCACACAATTAAATTAAACTTCGAGAAACTCCAATTCAATTCCCCTTCTGTTTCCTGAAAGATTTTGTTTCCTTCCAGTTCCTTAGTTGAACTGAAACCCAAATTAAATGTCCTTAATTTATCATCACATAAACATCAATTATCCATGAAAAATAACAGCTTTAAAAAGTAAGCTTAGTATCATGGGGCTGTGTGCCTTTTGTACATATACATCTATTAATAAGTTATTAATGGAACATTTCTGTCTTTTCATTATATTATACTATATAATTATCTATATTATATTATTATATATTATATTAGTGAAAAATGAAGGGGGTGTTTAAGGCGGTTTCAATGTGTTAATAACACCTTTAAGTAATTTTAAGGGGATTTTGCATTAATTAAGAGTTAATTATTGTAAATCACTCCCTGAAATATGATCAGCCGTCTCTCAATGAACCAGCAATCACTGAAACTAGCCTTAGGTTGATATGAATTCACCCCTTAATCCATGGAAAATCCCATTAAATGAGTTAAGGAAGTTATTTATTGACGAGACCCCATCAAAACCTCCTTAAACTCCCCTTAGTGTTTGACTCCTTACATTCTAATTGAATGTCACATTCAGGCAGGCAGGAAAGTTGCATTAATAACCTGTAAACCTGCACAAAAGGTATGAAAAATCCCTTCGTTTCTAGAGTCTCTGTGAATCAACCCGTGAATAAATCCCTTATAAACCCATGATACTAACCTTACTTTATTCAAGCTGTTATGTTTAATGGTTTATAGGCTACATGCACAACTTTTTTACTTCCTGAAATTAGTACAGCTTCTTTATTTCCTGTCCTACACTATTGGATGAACTGATGAATCAGGTGTGCCTGATCATTGTTGTGACTGCAGCACACCTGACATTAATCACTTCATCCAATAGTGATGACAGGAAATAAAGAAGCTGTACTAATTTCAGGAAGTAGTGGAGTTGTGCATGTAGCCCATAGAGTACCGCAGGGATGACGCATTTTTGTATGCTTACCCAGAAGTCCCTGCACTTCCTGGTTCGTAGGTGTTAAAGTCAATCGAATTTTTGCATGGGGATTTCCGTTAAATGCATGAAATAAGGTATGTGGTTAACACAAGTTTATGAAACTTGTGTTCAGCAAGGGTTAGGGTTATCCCATTGCCTTTTACACCTACGAAGTGCTCGCGTCCAGGTCTTCTGGACTCCTTCCTACTCTAGAGGTCAGTGTAATGAGAAGTTAAGGACTTTTTCAGGGTTTGCTTGAGGAGCTGCAGCTCGGCTCTGACAGACTATTCACCACAACAACAACAACAACAACAACCAACAGTGACACTTCGTACCGTTGTTACAAATGATA
This sequence comes from Poromitra crassiceps, assembly GCF_964638095.1. Classification (NCBI taxonomy): domain Eukaryota; kingdom Metazoa; phylum Chordata; class Actinopteri; order Beryciformes; family Melamphaidae; genus Poromitra; species Poromitra crassiceps. The sequence goes on from NC_139624.1 coordinate 14,717,023, forward strand.
TAAAAAGCTAAGTGGATCAAGACCAAAGTCATTTAAATTATCGGCTCGTCAAACAACTAAACAAAGACACATTGTATCCCATTTCCCCAATGGCATCATTTGAAAAGTAACAATAAAATAATCGGTCATCCTGAACACGTTCGTCAGTTTGGACCTTTTCTTTTTAGCAGTAGAAAAAAAACAGCATTTTGGTTTTTAGGTGCGTCTCATACAATAACAACAACAACAACAACAACAACAGGGAGGGGGGGGGGGGGGGTGTGGATCTGGATTTACATGAAGCACAGTTCAACCCTGCAGGACTCAGAAACCCAGGAGTCTGTCTGGTACCAACGGTTCTCCAAACCCTCCTGGCAGAGAGCCAATCTCCCTCTTGGAAAAATGAAGCCAACGTGGAAGTGCCAAAAACAGTGCAGTTCCTCGAATGGCCAATTGAGGCTGGCTCCAGAAGCAAGTCAACCCCCCATAGAGCCCCATGTTAAAATGCCCAAATTTACAGCAGAAATAAACATGTTTACAGCCTGGTTCAAAAGACGGTTTCGTTCTCTAGAGCTAATTTCACCGTTCATGACAACTGTCCAGGGGGTGAATTTGTATATAACTCAGCCGTTTATACAGTCTATGTTTATATACTGGTAGTCTATGGCTGCAAAGAGAAGTATGATTGTATAGAGGTCAATGGGGAAATGACTGTATTTCGCACTTGATTTATGACCTCAGTAAACACTTTCCTAATGAGTTGGTTTCAAGTCTTGTTCAATAGAGCATAATGATCATTTAGTCAATTATGAGATTTCATTTCGAGTCAAATAGACGATAAAGCAGACTATGTTTTGGGGGTGATTGACAGTGCATTGCACTTGCAGCTCGCCGATCACGGACCAATAGCAAAACAAACAAAGATAAAAAGAAGGTGATGGTCAAACTGGCAAAGTCGAGGCTTCAAAACGGGAGTCCACAAAGCAATGGGTGATGTCCCGGAGGCTACGTCCATATTTATAGACAGTCTATGTCCATATTTATAGACAGTCTATGGAGATGGGTTGAAGTGAACAGAGACCACAGACAGACGTCTGGTCCCAAAGGGTTAAACTCTGATGTTCCTCCAGGCGGTGAAGGTACAATCACAGACCAATAGAGAACTGTCCTGATCCACAGCGCCCCCTGCTGGGAGAGTCAAACTGCAAAACAATTCTCGACCCACGCAGTAAAAACAAAGGCATTGTAAAATAATAATAATAATAATAATAATAATAACAGCTTGTCCCTTTTCTTTCCGATGGAAAATCATCTTCAGATGATAAAAAGTGAGAAAAATGTCCAGAGGGGAGGAATGAAAGACGAAGGGAGATTTTAAAAAATAAGGCCCCGCAAGACATCGAGAAAAAAGAAAAATAATGTTTTTTTAAAAAGAGGCACCAAAAGACAAGATATCAAAACCGCAGTCTGTCCGTGTGGTACGAAAAAAATTGTTTTATTTTTTTTAAATGTATTTAAAAAACTGGAAAGAAACGAGGCGCGGCTACATCATCCTGGAGGACGTCCCGGACGGGAAGTGGCCCAGGTGCTGCTTCTGTCTCCGCCCACGCTTTGTCTTGCTGCAGCGCCTGAAGGTGACACAACACGGTACAGTGAGCACGCCGTCGCTACAGGAGCCCACTCAGGACATTCATCCAGACACTTTATTTACCACCTTTTCCTGCCTTAAAGGGACAGCTCACCCTGAAATCCAAAATACATATTTTTCCTCTCACCTGTAGTTCTATTTATCCATCTAGAATCTACCAAAACACCAAAACAATCTAGATTCTAGATTGTTTTGTTGTGAGTTGTCGATTTTTTGAGATATTGGCTGTACAGATTTCTGCCTTCTCTCCAACACAATGGCACTGGATGGCACTCAGCTTGTGGTGCTCAAAGTACCAAAGAAATACAATTGGAAAAACTCAACAGCATTGTCTCGTTCCAGAGATCATGACCCCGTTACTCAAGATAATCCACAGACCTTGTTGTGAGCAGTTTCATGTAGGAACTATTTTCTTTCGACCGAACTGCACCCGCTAGCTGCTAGCTAGTTCCTACATGAGACTGTAGCTAGCAGCTAGCAGGTGTAGTTTGGTCGAAAAAAGTTCCTAGATGAAACTGCTCACAACAAGGTCTGTGGATTATCTTGAGTAACTGGGTCATGATTTCTGGAAAGAGACATTTTTTTTAACCTTTATTATACTTTTTCAGGAGCGCAGTATGTTTCAAAAGTAGGCATACTGTAATTGTTTACAATGACAATAATTACAATTACATACAATAATTGTAGTTCTTTCATATCACACACACACACACACACACACAGGCCCGCTCCAACCCATTACGCAGAGTACGCAGACTGCGTAGGGCATCACGTGACTGAGGGCACCAAAAAAAAAAAAAAAAAAAATTTTTTTTTTTTTTTTTTGGTGCCCTCAGTCAGGCCACTCACTGAACAGCAGGCCAGGCGCCGCCTACTGGTTTACTAGTGGTTTTATTACTTTATTCAGGGTGCATCTCATTGTAAAATTGGACTCGGCCCAAATTGGGCTTCAAACGGCCCAAATTGGGCTTCAAGCGGCCCAAATCTGGCTTCAACCGGCCCAAATCTGGCTTCAACTGGCCCAAATCTGGCTTCAACTGGCCCAAATCGGGCTTCAGACGGTCCAAATCTGGCTTCAAACAGCCCAAATCTGGCTTCAAACGGCCCAAATTGGGCTTCAAACAGCCCAAATTTTTCGCCGCCGCCCTTCGGACGCCGGCACGCACGTCGGCCTGTATCGGCCTGGCCTGCTTGGTATCTAATGCCCGGCCTGAATTATGATCCCAGTCCGCCCCTGCTTGCATGTACAGTTTAACAATCACTTGTTTGCTGACATGTACAGTAATTCTAACAATTGTTTGTTTCCCACATGTAATGAAATGTGAGATACACTAGTATCGTTCATAATTAATGATTTTGCAGTCTTTCGTTTGACAGTTATTGAAAGTTTTACGGGGGGGGGGGGGGGGGCACCACAGAACAATTACGCTTAGGGCACCCAAATGGCCAGGAACGGCCCTGCACACACACACACACACACACACACACACACACACACACACACACACACACACACACAGAGTATATACAGCCATTTTAACAAAATAAACAAACATTCAGTAGTCTGAAAATAATAGCCATTAGTATTAACCCATTGATACCTGATGCAGCATTTGTGTGTGTATCCCTTTAAGACCGTGAACCGCGTCACGCGGTCTTAAAGGGATACACACACAAATGAGGGATATACACGCAAATGCTGCATCAGGTATCAATGGGTTAATATATAAAAAGTGTAAACCTACTTTTGCAACACCCACTATTAAAAAATGAACTTAAAGGAACACTCCGCCCATTTTCAACCAGCTTTCTATCATTAGAACATCAGTAGTATATCAGAAAACTGTAAACGGTTTTGAAGTCTGTCATTTAATTTGACAGTTATTGAGTGTTAAAGTGTGGACCAGTGACATCACTGGTCCACACTAACTCAAATTAATAACTCATTAACTCAAATCAACTCTCAATAACTGTCAAACTAGATGAATGATGAATAGTTTGACAGTTATTGAGAGTTGATTTGAGTTAATGAGTTATTAATTTGAGTTAGTGTGGACCAGTGATGTCACTGGTCCACACTTTAACACTCAATAACTGTCAAATTAAATGACAGACTTCAAAACCGTTTACAGTTTTCTGATATACTACTGATGTTCTAATGATAGAAAGCTGGTTGAAAATGGGCGGAGTGTTCCTTTAAGTTCATTTTTTAATAGTGGGTGTTGCAAAAGTAGGTTTACACTTTTTATATATTAACCCATTGATACCTGATGCAGCATTTGCGTGTATATCCCTCATTTGTGTGTGTATCCCTTTAAGACCGCGTGACGCGGTTCACGGTCTTAAAGGGATACACACACAAATGCTGCATCAGGTATCAATGGGTTAATACTAATGGCTATTATTTTCAGACTACTGAATGTTTGTTTATTTTGTTAAAATGGCTGTATATACTCTGTGTGTGTGTGTGTGTGTGTGTGTGTGTGTGTGTGTGTGTGTGTGTGTGTGTGTGTGTGTGTGTGTGTGTGTGTGTGTGTGTGTGTGTGTGTGTGATATGAAAGAACTACAATTATTGTATGTAATTGTAATTATTGTCATTGTAAACAATTACAGTATGCCTACTTTTGAAACATACTGCACTCCTGAAAAAGTATAATAAAGGTTAAAAAAAATGTCTCTTTCCAGAAATCATGACCCAGTTACTCAAGATAATCCACAGACCTTGTTGTGAGCAGTTTCATCTAGGAACTTTTTTCGACCAAACTACACCTGCTAGCTGCTAGCTACAGTCTCATGTAGGAACTAGCTAGCAGCTAGCGGGTGCAGTTCGGTCGAAAGAAAATAGTTCCTACATGAAACTGCTCACAACAAGGTCTGTGGATTATCTTGAGTAACGGGGTCATGATCTCTGGAACGAGACAATGCTGTTGAGTTTTTCCAATTGTATTTATTTGGTACTTTGAGCACCACAAGCTGAGTGCCATCCAGTGCCATTGTGTTGGAGAGAAGGCAGAAATCTGTACAGCCAATATCTCAAAAAATCGACAACTCACAACAAAACAATCTAGAATCTAGATTGTTTTGGTGTTTTGGTAGATTCTAGATGGATAAATAGAACTACAGGTGAGAGGAAAAATATGTATTTTGGATTTCAGGGTGAGCTGTCCCTTTAAGGCAGGAAAAGGTGGTAAATAAAGTGTCTGGATGACTCAAATCAACTCTCAATAACTGTCAAACTATTCATCATTCATCTAGTTTGACAGTTATTGAGAGTTGATTTGAGTTAATGAGTTATTAATTTGAGTTAGTGTGGACCAGTGATGTCACTGGTCCACACTTTAACACTCAATAACTGTCAAATTAAATGACAGACTTCAAAACCGTTTACAGTTTTCTGATATACTACTGATGTTCTAATGATACAAAGCTGGTTGAAAATGGGCGGAGTGTTCCTTTAAAGAAAAAAATTTCCCTCCCAAAGTGAATTGATTAGTGTTTTGTAGTAAGCTGTTAGCACATTAATATACTATCCTGACTGCCAGACTGACAGGGGAACATGTGGTGTGATGTGATGTGAGTGCCTCCAGCTGGACAGACAACACACTGCAGAGAGACAGCAGCTTCCTACACATTTTCAATGAAAAAGTTCCATGCTTTTTCCAGACCTTGGGTTAGTTGTGAAGGTTTTGAAGGAACATACACAAATAGTGTAGTAGCTGTACTGTACCGCACTGTAGCTGCTACCATTATGTATGGCTAATGTTTAATTGTATGTTTAATTAGGTATATGCTATTTGCACCTGTGCAAACAGAACGTCGAATTTAAAATGTTTAAGTACGTCTAAAGTATGCACATGACATGTGCACCTATGTGCAGTGAATATGCCACTGTCTCTGACTTGTCTTATCACTCTACTGCCTTATTGCTTGTTGTGTCTCTTGTTGTTTTTGCACTCATATGCCCTGTTATATTTATGTTGTAAACGGAGTCCACAGCACAAGAATTTCACACGTGATACTTGTACTACGGAGTGACAATAAAAATCTTGAATCTTGAATCTTTTGTCTGGTATTCAATATGATTTAGGCAGATAGACATCTTCACCCTGCTAACTAGCTCATATCTCTCAAGCCAGACTATTATCTTCCACAATGGTCAAATCCTCCACAGACAGTCTGTATGCAGGCAGTCTCCACAGACAGTCTGTATGCAGGCAGTCTCCACAGACAGTCTGTATGCAGGCAGTCTCCACAGACAGTCTGTATGCAAAGATTTGGCCAGAGGCAGACCGGAAGGAAGTTCAATGGGGTTCGATCAATCACGACACATGTAAACATAACCGAGGCAGGTGATTGGTGTAAACATAACCGAGGCAGGTGATTGGTGTAAACATAACCGAGGCAGGTGATTGGGGAAATGAGGGGATGTCCCACCTTTAAAAGGCGGTACATCCACTAGCAAGTACAGAGATGTTTGAGAAAAGTTGCCATTAAGGAGTAATTAGGATTTTTTTTCAACTTGAATTTTTTTGCCAGTTCCTACAATTTTACCACAAAAAGATCACATAAAACATCGCAAATTGCATCGCAATTTTTGAGAAAAGCCGCCACAAAATCTGCATTTTCGAAAATAAATAAATAAATCCTGGAGGGACTGAGTATCAGAAGAAGTAGTACTAGTAGTTGCAGTAGTAGTATCAGAAGTAGTACTAGTACTGGCAGTGGTAGTATCAGAACTAGTAGTAGTAGTGGCAGTAGTAGTATCAGAAGTAGTACTAGTAGTATCAGAAGTACTACTAGTGGCAGTAGTAGTATCAGAAGTAGTATTAGCAGTGGCAGTAGTAGTATCAGAAGTAGCATTAGTAGTGGCAGTAGTAGTATCAGAAGTAGTATTAGCAGTGGCAGTAGTAGTATCAGAAGTAGCATTAGTAGTGGCAGTAGTAGTATCAGAAGTAGTATTAGCAGTGGCAGTAGTAGTATCAGAAGTAGCATTAGTAGTGGCAGTAGTAGTATCAGAAGTAGTATTAGCAGTGGCAGTAGTAGTATCAGAAGTAGCAATAGTGGTGGCAGTAGTAGTATCAGGAGTAGTAGAAGTACTAGCAGTGGCAGTAGTATCAGAAATAGTATTAGCAGTGGCAGTAGTAGTATCAGAAGTACTAGCAGTGGCAGTAGTATCAGAAGTAGTATTAGCAGTGGCAGTAGTAGTATCAGAAGTAGTATTAGTGGTGGCAGTAGTATCAGAAGAAGTATTAGTGGTGGCAGAAGTAGTAGTAGTAGTTAGTACTTAGACTACTAGTAGTCAGAGGTAGTACTTTACCTGGTGAAGCACATGACCACGGCGACGATCACAGCGATCTGCACGGCTCCGATGATGGCGGCGATCAGAACGTAATGCAGCTTCTGTCCACTGGGGACCACGTACAGGCTGTTAAAGTCCACCAGCTGCTCGCACTGAGGCCCGGAGTACCCTGCTTCACACCTACACACACACAGGCACACAAACACACACACACACACACACACACACACACGTGCACACGTTTCTGGTGACTGTGTTGGAAACGAGGGTGGGGGCTCAGTGTAGCACTGTCGGCTCAGAAGGTCGTGGGTTCAAATCTCCACCCCAGTCCTTTCTGTGCATGTTCTCCCTGTGTTTGTGTGGGTTTCCTCCCACAGTCTAAAGACATGCTGTGTTTGTGTAAGATCACAATGTATATAATCTAGTCAAATGTGTAGTATGTATAATGTATATAGCGGTAACCTATCCACCTTATTTTTGAATGCCCCACTGTACAAATAATTGTGGGTACAAGGTCCGGTTTAACGTGACTTATTGTTGCAGCTTGCCATTTCCTTTGTTATACTTTGGCTGCAGACCCGAATTATAACCCGGAAACTGGAGTAAGTTATAAAAGTTATAAATATAGTCACGTTATAAACAACTAACCAACGCTGGGGGTCCGTATGGAAACAGTGTTACTCGAAATGGTTAAAAGTTAAATCAATTTGGTCATTTAGTGGCGTTTTACTGCCATGTAACATAGCTAGCTAGCCGCTAACATTAGCCACAGTAGGCTGCGCGCTGCGCTCTTAAAGGGATATTTATCGACGAGATTTGGCTGGGAGGATCACACTGGAAGAAAAACGCATAGGCATCATGGCTGCTAGAAATAAGGTGGATAATGTGTGTAGATTTAAGCAATATAGCATGAGAGCCAGTGTGTTGTGGCAAATATATACCGCTGATCAGCTGTTATCCCACGAGGCCGCAGGCCGAGTGGGATAACAGCTGATCAGCGGTATATATGCCACAACACACGCTGCTCGAGTGCTATATTGCTTTTATAAAACAGTTTCCAAGTATGATAATATAATAATAATAATAATACTATAAGTCTGACTGGCATGTCATTCTGATAGAGTCAGTTGAAACACTACTGTAAGGCGGGACCGCAAGAACGTGCGGGTGATTTGATTGGATCGTTCTGGAGACTGAAGTTGACATTGGCCAATCCTGGCGCTTGCTGAGAAGCTGAGAGCTTTCTGGAAAGCCCGACACGCAGCTCGAGCGCAGCGCTGCATTCTCAGCGCTTGCTGAGAAGCTGAGAGCTTTCTGCAAAGCCCGACACCAACTAACGTTACGGGGTTAAATGCGGGCTTAAATGCGGGGTTAACAGCCTTTTTTTTGCAAAGAAGACATTAGCCCGCGTCTATTCTTGTACAAAACATAATTTTCTGCGAAGTATTAGTAAAGTTATAAGCGAAGATCGATTCACAAGGATCTGACAGCTGTCTCCGCCATTTGTTTTTTCTACATTGTCATTTGAGGTAACCAAAGCCTTTTAGTAAGAGAGTTGCGTGGCCATGGGTTATGAGTTGCGTGGCCATGGGTTATGAGAGTGGGTTACGGGATTTATACGATGGCTGTGAACCAATCAGATTGCTTGATTTGAGAGAGCCGTTTTATAATATGTAGTATATGACTGTGATGATGCTATGTAAATCCATTTGAGACATGCTTGTGTGATAAGGAGCTATAAACAGAACTGAAGTGCACCTAACTGAAAATACAGAAACACACTCATCACTGTACTCCGCATTACAACTGGGAACACACACACACACGCACATACACGCACACGCACGCACGCACGCACGCACACACACACACACACGCGCACGCACGCACGCACACACACACACGCACGCACGCACGCACGCACGCACGCACGCACGCGCACATGCACACGCACACGCACACACACACACACACACACACACGCACACGCACACACACGGGTGTTACCTGCAGGTGGGCAGGCTGTGTCTCATCTCACACTGGCCGTGTTCACAGAACTGGGCGTAGTCTTCAGAACAGGGGGCGGGGCTATCCACAAACCCCTCCCCTTCACTGGGGTTGGACACCGCTGGAGGAGTCACATAAAACACTGATTTAGACTACAGCTTCCAGGGTTGGGAGTAATGGAATACATTTAATAAAATACAGTATACAAAATATGAGTAACTGTATTGCATTACAGTTAGTTTAAATTTGTGGTATTCTGAATACAGTTAGTCTTTAAAAATAGATTAATTTACGGTATTACGTGTCTCGACCGCATTGCCCTCACATGAGAGCTAGACAAAATGGGCTCAGCAAGATGATTTTGAAGTATTCCAAAAGTAATCCAAAGTATTTAGAATACGTTAACTTGAGTAATCTAATGGAATACATTACAAATTACATTTTAGGGCATGTATTCAGTGATCTGTAGTGGAATACATTTTAAAAGTAACCCTCCGAACACTGATAACTTCACTGATTGACTAATATTATCTGCTCATATTCTGTCAAATGCTTCAGAAACCATTTGGACGATTGCATAATTACGGTATGTTAGTTTGTCCAACTATTTTGGTCCCTTAAAATGTAATTTTGGTCCCTTAAAATGTAATGTAATTCCTACACCGTTCACCTGATTTGGATGTAAATACCCCCAAATTAAAGCTGGAAGTCTGCAGTTAAAGCACATCTTGATTGCTTCATTTCAAGTCCATTGTGGTGGTGTACAGCAGTGGTTCTCAAATGGGGGTCCGCGGACCCCCAGGGGTCCGTGGCACTTTGCCAGGGGGTCCGCGAAAAGTTTTCAAGTAATTTTTTTTTATTATTTTTTTTTATTAAAAAATAAAATGCTACATGTTAATTATTCCTTCTCAAACTACTTCCTACATGGTGCTAGTCTATCAAAATATCTTGGCTGTCATTGATTGTGTTGCATAGTGGTTTTCTGTACTGTTGACAAATTGTGATATTGTAAGTCGCTTTGGACAAAACAAAAGTGCCTGCTAAATGACGTAATGTAAATGTAATGTAATACAAAAATATATATATATATTTTTTTTGTTGGAAATCTTCATAGTTCAACGAAAATAGTTTATGCTTTAAATCTAAAATGGTTCATGGATTACATTCTAATAACAAACCTATCAAAATAAAAGTCAAGCATGTTACCGTGGAAACAATTAAGCTTAGCCCAAAATCACAAATCAGAATGAGGGGGTCCCCGGTATATTTTCTATCTTGTAAGGGGTCCTTGGCTGAAAAACATTTGAGAACCTCTGGTGTACAGAGCCAAAATGATGAAGATTGTGTCCAATGTCCAAATCCATATGGACTTCACTGTATGTACATGTGTTTGGTATGTGTGATCACTGTATGTACATGTGTTTGGTATGTGTGATCACTGTATGTACATGTGTTTGGTATGTGTGATCACTGTATGTACATGTGTTTGGTATGTGTGATCTTACCAAAGACGTCTGGTTTGATCTTGGTGCCGTCATCTTTCCTCCCTTTGTCTGAAAAAACAGACAAGAGTCAGACAGACCAACTTGACAACAACTTCACACAGGCTGCTATCCACCTTATTTTTGAATGCCCCACTGTAAAAAATAATTGTGCGTACAAGGTCCGGTTTAACGTGACTATTGCTGCAGCTTGCCATTTCCTAATGTATTCTACTTGATTTGAAAAGATGGCTGCCTAGTGCCTACACTCAGTCTCTTGTACCCTGGCTGAATTGAACATAACTTGGTCAATAAGTATGTAACATACAAAATAAAACAACCCGTAATATCTTAATTTTATGTAGAACGCAGAGGACATGTAACTGTTTAGTTAAACTTGCATTCCAGGAATATTGTGCTCTTAAGATGACGTTAGTGGCTCTGTTTCGTCCTGAAACCCACACGCTTTGCGGTGGTGGTTTTAGCGTAACCTATGTGGGATTCGAGGCGTAAAGTATGTGCGTTTTAGCGTAACTTATGTGGGATTCGAGGCGTAACCTATGTGGGGTTTGGCGTAACCTATGTGCGATTCGAAATAACGCATCCGAGATAGAAAACGTTATGAATATAGCCACGTTATAAACAACAAACTAACGCCGGTGATCCGTATGGAAACAGTGTTACTCGAAATGGTTAATATTGGCCACAGCAGGCGATTACCCATGAATGCACTGCGCTCTTAAAGGGATATTTATCGACGAGATTTTTGCCAAGCTGGACCTGATTAGTGATTTGCTCCGTTCGCCCAGACGGGTGTCAAGCTGTCAGCAACAAGGCTGGGAGGATCACACCGGAAGAAGCACCCATCAGCAGATCAGGCAAAAATGGCCGCCAAAAATAAGGTGGATACCAGAGGCTACATACCAGAGGTTATACCAGAGGTTATACCAGAGGTTATACCAGAGGTTATACCAGAGGCTATACCAGAGGCTACATACCAGAGGTTATACCAGAGGTTATACCATAGGCTATACCAGAGGCTATACTAGAGGTTATACCAGAGGCTATACCAGAGGTTATACCAGAGGTTATACCATAGGCTATACCAGAGGCTATACTAGAGGTTATACCAGAGGCTTAGGGCTGGCACGGATCACGGATAATCCGTGACCCGTACGGATCAGCCCCCACGGTTCGGAACGCGGTTCGGAACATCAATAGTCCGCGGACCCCCCCCCCCCCCCCCCCCCCCCTTCGTTTCATTTAACGTTTAATGTTAGTGTATGAGAACGCCCAGCGCAGCCAGACACAGACAGGCATAATCATGGCAAGCACAATTGAGCTTCCTCATCCCTTGTCGCTGCTGTAAAGTATGTCTGAAGGCTGTGGCTAGTGGCTACTAAAGACAGAGTCACACAAACTTATTTCAACACCTCTGAAAAAGCACAGGAATGCGATCAGCGTGTTGCGCGCTGCACAAGATAACGAGAGCCACAACACACACACACACACACACACACACACACACACACACACACGCGCGCACACGTTTCACAAACACATTATCACCGGACGGTGAAATGTTGCCTTAGGACACATAACAACAAAACAACACGTGGGGCCACTGAGTAGCTTAACGTAGCATCAACGTTATATTTCAACGTTCATATAAATATCTGGGAGTTCAATTTGATAACCAACTTAAATGGAGTATGCATGTTGATTTCCTGTGCGGAAAACTTGCTCAAAGGCTCCACTTCCTCCGCCGACTCCGATTGTTCGGAGTGAGCAGCACAAACATGCTAACTTTCTACAATGCCGTTCTCGGTAGCCTGATCAGATATGGCTTAGCTTCCTGGTTCGGCTCCCTCACCATTCAAAGTAAATCTAAGCTCGAAAGGATGGTGAAAGCCGCTATGAAGGTGATAGGACTAAAAAACTACCCGTCCCTTCAATCAATCTTTGAGGAAGCTGTGATCAAGCAGTCTTATCGCATTCTGGATGACTCCTCTCATATTCTATTCTCAGAATATGAACTCTTACCTTCCGGAAGGCGATACAGAGCATGTAGGTACAAGTCTAACCGCTACAAGCTCTCCTTCCTCCCAACATCAATCACACTCCTAAACAAACGACCTGCTTAATCTAAAAACTCATGGGACCTGTTTTATAATTTTCTATTGAATCCTTTTATTATTTTATTATTTTATTCTATTATTATTTTAAATTTTTCATTTCAATAATGCACTTTACCATTTTTCTTAAACGTGATCATGTTGTGGTCTTACTATTTTATTGGTTTTTATTATCAAATTGCTTTTATCACCATTTGTTTTAATTTGTAAGCCACTTTTGCACAGTAGCATAGGTCACTTTATCTAGTCTCCCGCCCATTTCTTTGCACATGTCATCTTTTATCCTCAGTGCAATTCTTTATTATATGGGTCTTTTCCTTTGACGGGTCAGTTTGCAATATAATTCCATGCACTTCATATGTAAGGAGCATTTCTTCACGAAAAAAATGTGTAGACCTTTGTTGTTCCTGTTATGTTATTTTGTCATCTGTGTTGTCTTCTTTTTTTATGATGCAGCTGTATGTAGCACTGTTGTCCAAGACAAATTTCCTCTCGGGGACAATAAAGTATATCCTGATCCTGATCCTGATTTCCAGACTGACCTGGTCTGGTCTGTAGGTCTGTACCCGTGTCATGTGACTGGTGCAAGCAACAGCCACGAAGTTAGGCATAGCAGTGCCACCTAAAACAGGAAGTTGGGTCGTTCTGCCTTCAGAGTAAAAGCATACATTGTGTCACTTATGAGAAAAAAATATTTTTTGAGCTGTGCAGGGCAACAAATGGTTAGAGAATTATAATAGTATTAAAAAAATCTAATCGAAAATCTAATTTTGAGAGAAAAAATCTGATATATATATTTTTTTGCTGATCCGAAAAATCCGTGATCCGTGGCTCAAAATCCGTCACGCGATCCGATCCGTGGGTTTTCTGATCCGTGCCAGCCCTACAGAGGCTACATACCAGAGGCTATACCAGAGGCTATACCAGAGGCTATACCAGAGGCTATACCAGAGGTTATACCAGAGGCTACATACCAGAGGCTATACCAGAGGCTATACCAGAGGCTATACCAGAGGTTATACCAGAGGCTACATACCAGAGGCTATACCAGAGGCTATACCAGAGGTTATACCAGAGGCTACATACCAGAGGCTATACCAGAGGCTATACCAGAGGTTATACCAGAGGCTACATACCAGAGGTTATACCAGAGGCTATACCAGAGGTTATACCAGAGGCTACATACCAGAGGCTACATACCAGAGGCTATACCAGAGGCTATACTAGAGGTTATACCAGAGGCTACATACCAGAGGCTATACCAGAGGCTACATACCAGAGGCTATACCAGAGGTTATACCAGAGGTTATACCAGAGGCTATACCAGAGGCTACACCAGAGGTTATACTAGAGGTTATACCAGAGGCTACATACCAGAGGCTATACCAGAGGCTATACCAGAGGCTATACCAGAGGCTATACTAGAGGTTATACCATAGGCTATACCAGAGGCTATACTAGAGGTTATACCAGAGGCTACATACCAGAGGCTATACCAGAGGCTATACCAGAGGTTATACCAGAGGCTATACCAGAGGCTATACTAGAGGTTATACCAGAGGCTACATACCAGAGGCTATACCAGAGGCTATACCAGAGGCTATACCAGAGGCTATACCAGAGGCTATACTAGAGGTTATACCAGAGGTTATACCAGAGGCTATACTAGAGGTTATACCAGAGGCTATACCAGAGGCTATACCAGAGGTTATACCAGAGGTTATACCAGAGGCTATACTAGAGGTTATACCAGAGGCTACATACCAGAGGCTATACCAGAGGTTATACCAGAGGCTATACCAGAGGCTATACCAGAGGCTATACCAGAGGCTATACCAGAGGCTATACTAGAGGTTATACCAGAGGCTACATACCAGAGGCTATACCAGAGGCTATACCAGAGGCTATACTAGAGGTTATACCATAGGCTATACCAGAGGCTATACTAGAGGTTATACCAGAGGCTACATACCAGAGGCTATACCAGAGGCTATACCAGAGGTTATACCAGAGGCTATACCAGAGGCTATACCAGAGGTTATACCAGAGGCTACATACCAGAGGCTATACCAGAGGCTATACCAGAGGTTATACCAGAGGCTATACCAGAGGCTATACCAGAGGTTATACCAGAGGCTATACCAGAGGCTATACTAGAGGTTATACCAGAGGCTACATACCAGAGGCTATACCAGAGGCTATACCAGAGGCTATACCAGAGGCTATACCAGAGGCTATACTAGAGGTTATACCAGAGGTTATACCAGAGGCTATACTAGAGGTTATACCAGAGGCTATACCAGAGGCTATACCAGAGGTTATACCAGAGGTTATACCAGAGGCTATACTAGAGGTTATACCAGAGGCTACATACCAGAGGCTATACCAGAGGTTATACCAGAGGCTATACCAGAGGCTATACCAGAGGCTATACCAGAGGCTATACCAGAGGCTATACTAGAGGTTATACCAGAGGCTACATACCAGAGGCTATACCAGAGGCTATACCAGAGGCTATACCAGAGGCTATACCAGAGGTTATACCAGAGGCTATACCAGAGGCTATACCAGAGGTTATACCAGAGGCTATACCAGAGGCTATACCAGAGGTTATACCAGAGGCTATACCAGAGGCTATACCAGAGGTTATACCAGAGGCTATACCAGAGGTTACATACCAGAGGCTATACCAGAGGCTATACCAGAGGTTATACCAGAGGTTATACCAGAGGCTATACCAGAGGCTATACCAGAGGCTATACCAGAGGTTATACCAGAGGCTATACCAGAGGCTATACCAGAGGCTATACCAGAGGCTACATACCAGAGGTTATACCAGAGGCTACATACCAGAGGCTATACCAGAGGCTATACCAGAGGCTATACCAGAGGTTATACCAGAGGCTATACCAGAGGCTATACCAGAGGTTATACCAGAGGCTATACCAGAGGCTATACCAGAGGCTACATACCAGAGGTTATACCAGAGGCTACATACCAGAGGCTATACCAGAGGCTATACCAGAGGCTACATACCAGAGGCTATACCAGAGGCTATACCAGAGGCTATACCAGAGGTTATACCAGAGGCTATACCAGAGGCTATACCAGAGGCTATACCAGAGGTTATACCAGAGGCTATACCAGAGGCTACATACCAGAGGTTATACCAGAGGCTACATACCAGAGGCTATACCAGAGGCTATACCAGAGGCTATACCAGAGGTTATACCAGAGGCTATACCAGAGGCTATACCAGAGGTTATACCAGAGGCTATACCAGAGGCTATACCAGAGGCTACATACCAGAGGTTATACCAGAGGCTATACCAGAGGCTATACCAGAGGCTACATACCAGAGGTTATACCAGAGGCTATACCAGAGGCTATACCAGAGGCTACATACCAGAGGCTATACCAGAGGTTATACCAGAGGCTACATACCAGAGGCTATACCAGAGGCTACATACCAGAGGTTATACCACAGGCTATACCAGAAGCTTGAACTGCAACCTTAGGGTGTATTCACACCTGTAGGTCGTTTGCTTTGTTCCGATTCAGGTACTTAATTGATACAATTGTTGCATTTGTGCCTTGGTTCGTTTGTGTTCACACAGCCACAAATGAAACGGTCCAAATAGTATTGTCAAACTTCCTGGATTGGCCTGCAGACACTCTGATAGGCTAATAGCCTCTCGGGATGGACAAAATAATTCCCAGAGATTTTCCTATATGATTATAAAAATGCGTTTTGTTAGACCTACATTTTAGGCTATGTCGGGCGTCCGCCGTGCGAGGAGAGAGAGAGAGAGAGAGAGAGAGAGAAAGAAAGAAAGAAAGAAAGAGGGAGGGATCGGGAGAGAGAGAGAGGGAGAAAGTTATTTATTTATTTATTAATGTATGCTATGTAGCCTATGTAAGCCTATGTATTTATTTAGCCTATTTAGGCTATTGGGAATTTGGAGATAGAAGATCAAAGACCCTCGCAAATTCTGCTATTAGGCTACTATCACGGAGATGAGGATTAGCCGAGATAGGCTATATGAACACCTGTCCTGTCAGGAATAAAATATTAATAAATAATTTAATAACAATGGACATTTCGAGGAAGACATGCAATCAGTCTGATTGTCTGATTGAACCAGACAATCTTATCACAAAGAAGGCTGGCTCTGATTACCACGATTTGTTTTCATTTATTGAATGGAGACGAGAGAGCGAGAGAGGGGGAGAGAGAGGGCGGTGTGCTGCGCAGCACACCGCACGCAAAATCCGTAGAGATTCAACACATTAACGTTGCTTCCCATGGTCCGAGGTAAGTTGATTGAGTTCAAACTGCTGATGTGATGATCCAAAAATCCCCCAAAGTTTATCGATGCAAGTCACAAGTTGCCAAAACAGGATCTGAAAGATGTTGTTTTTAAACGATAAAAATGTTTGTTCTTCAGGCCATTACGCACAGCGCAGCTGACTACGGCAGCTGGTTTATCCAAAAATGCGCACCGTTTACTGCTGTTGTGGCGGATCGAGGTCGGCTCACGTTCTCACCACAAACGAACCGCACCAGAGTTCGTTTGGAAGCGGACCGAGACCACCCTTTCTTGGCGATCTCGGTCCGCTTGTTTTGTCCCGCATCCGAGTGCGATTGCTGTGTTCACACTCCCCCAAACGAACCGCACCAAGGGGGAAAATGCTCTCCGTTTCGGAACAACTGCTCCAAACGAGATAGGTGTGAATACACCCTTAATTAACTCCATAATTATATTTGTACTCGAA
>NC_139624.1:14739347-14741847 GCF_964638095.1 Poromitra crassiceps
TCTAGATCAGAGGAAGTGGAAGTGCTTATATTATATCCAGGTGTTCTGGACTCCTTCCTGCCAGCGCTACTCTATTAGCGGCTCTGCTAATGTCATTACAGCTTGAATCAAATCCAGGCTTATTCCATCAGATCTCTATTCGTTTTCACTGTGATGGGATCCACTGGATCACAGATCAACTCTCTCTTTCCACCTGATGGATCTGGTTTTACAACACGGACCAATCAGGAGTGGGATATGGAGCGTGTGTGCACAGACTGGGAGGAGGGGGGGTGTATTATAAAATGTGTCATTATGCAACACTATGCTTGAATAAACAGTAGATACAATAATAAATATGTATGTGAGTGAGTGAGTGAGTGAGTGAGTGAGTGAGTGTGTGAGTGAGTGAGTGAGTGAGTGAGTGAATTAATTTATTCTTACTTAGAGAGAAGACCAGCAAGATTGTCTTCTCAGTGGAAAATCTCACAAATGTAGGAAAGTCTGACCGCCCCAGCCCCCCCCCCACACGCACACGCACGCACACACGCACACACACACACACACACACACACACACACACACACACACACACACACACACACACACACACACACACACATTTTCATTTGACCTAATTCATACAATACAATGGCCCTGCTACTGCGTTGTATTAAATTATCTTCTCTGACGGAACGTGACTGAAGTCAGCGCGCGTGCATGCGTGTGTGTGCGTGTGCGTCTCTATGTGTGTATGTGTGTGTGTGTGTGTGTGTGTGTGTGTTCGTGCACGTGGGTGTGTGTGTCTCTGTGTGTGTATTTACGTGTGTGCATTTACGTGTGTGTGTGTGTGTGTGTGTCTGTGTGTGTGTGTGCGTGTGTGTCTCTGTGTGTGTATTTATGTGTGTGTGTCTCTGTGTGTGTGTGTGTATGCGTGCGTGCGTGCACTTGTGTGTATGCGTGCACGTGTGTGTGTGTGTGTGTGCGCGTGTATGCACGTGTGTGTGTGTGTCTCTGTGTGTGTACTTACGTGTGTGTGTGTGTGTGTGTGTGTGTGTGCGTGTGTGTATGTGTGTGTATTTACGTGTGTGTGTGTGTGTGTGTGTGTGTGTGTCTCTGTGTGTGTACTTACGTGTGTGTGTGTGTGTGTGTGTGTGTGTGTGTGTGTGTGTGCATGTGTGTATATGTGTGTATTTACGTGTGTGTGTGTGTGTGTGTGTGTGTGTGTGTGTGTGTGTATGTGTGTGTATTTACGTGTGTGTGTGTGTGTGTGTGTGTGTATTTACGTGTGTGTGTGTGTGTGTGTGTGTGTGTGTGTCTCACCTTGGCAGCGCCCCACATGTTTGATGTCTATCTTGGTCTGTTTGAGGCAGGAGGCTTCCTTGACGTGACACGGCGTGTCGTACGTTACGCCGTCACGCCCGCACATAGGGTTGTCGTTGTGCCCATTACACACAATGTTACACATGCACCTGGACACACACACACACGAACAAACACACACACACACACGTAAATACACACAAAAAACACCAACAATACATCTACTCATTTGAGGAATCATCGTGGAGGAAATTCTGTTGTTCTCAAGGGGCAACCTCTGCAGCTGAAAAATGACCTGCATTGTTTCTAATGGCCAGCAGGGGGCAACTCCACACTGGCTACATAAAGAAGTCAGATTGCATAGAAGTCAATGGGAAAATGAGCCTACTTCTCACTTGATTGATGAGCTCAGTAAACACTTTCCTAAAGAGTTGATGATCTCAATCTCTAGTTTCAAGTCTTCTGATGTTCATTTAGTACATTATGGCCCCATTTAGAGTCAAATACACGATAAAGCAGACTGTACTTTTGGGGCGTGAGAGACAGGTCGTCTGTCCAGTAATCAGACAGCTCGACGATCACGGACCAATAGCAGGCAGCTGTGGGAAACCCCTGGTCTCGCGCTAGCTGCTTCTTTGGCTCCAAAAAACCAAGATGGTGACAGTTAAACTGCCAAACTGCAGGCTTCAAAACAGGAGTCCATAAACCAATGGGTGACGTCACGGTGACTACGTCCATATTTTTACAGGGTCTGTGGTTGTTTTGCATTAATTCCCTAGAGCCAACCTGCTAACATCTAAACCAGACACACACAATGGTGAGCTGCATGATCATTGGACAGGGGACCTGTCAATCATGCCCAAAACATAGTCTTTTCTATCATCTATTTGACTCTAAACGGGTGAGTTATGTAAGAATCCACCCCCCGTACAGTTGTTATGAAAGGTGAACTTATTCTTAGCTAATTATAATATTAGCTGTAGGCTATAGACCAAAACCATGTTTTGAACCTGGCTGTAAACATGTTTAATCCTGTTGTAAAGTTGGGAATTGTCTCGTTTGCAGCCAGACTCTCCCAGCAAAGGGGCTGGGAGAGTCTGGCTGGGAACGCTTTCACTGTGGACTGGAGGGGGAAAACGGATCTTTACAGCCATCCACCAAACGTACCATACAGGCTGGCTTCATTGCATAATCCACA
>NC_139624.1:14746847-14794347 GCF_964638095.1 Poromitra crassiceps
ATTTATCCTATTTAGGCTATCGGGAATTTGGAGATAGAGGATCAAAGACCCTCGCAACTTCGATCTGCTATTACTATCACGGAGACTTCAGAGGATTAGCCTACACATAGGCTATATATAACACCTGTCCTGTCAGGAATAAAATATTAATAAATAATTTAATAATAGCCTACGGACATTTCGACGAAGACATGCAATCAGTCTGATTGTCTGCTTGAACCAGACAATCTTATCACAAAGAAGGCTGGCTCTGATTACCACGACTTGTTTTTATTTATTGAATGGAGACCAGTAGCCTGTACTACGAAGCTATCTTAACAGACCCGCGATCTGTCACTTTGATCTGGTTTGACTGAACAGGATCAAAGCTATCTAGTTTAACGATACTACGACGCTGGTTTTCTACTCGATAACTGAAGCTGGCTTTATCTGGGATCTGCCTGTGCACGCGGTTTTTCGCTCGTGCACAGGCGCGCGTCCACGCGAAAGAGGTGCGCTAGCCAATCACATTATGAACAGCTGAGTTGATCCACGCCCACACCCATGCGTGATCAGAGTTTTAGTGGATATTTAATGTAACCTATGTCAGAATGAAAATCCGCGTTGGATATAATCTGCTGAAGGACTGCTAAAGCTGCCGCTTGTATTGTGTGATGATCCAAAAATCCCCCAAAGTTTATCCATGCAAGTCACAAGTCACCAAAACAGGATCTGAATGAAGATGTTGTTTTTAAACAATAAAAATGCTTGTTCTTCAGGCCATTACTCACAGTGCAGCTGACTACGGCAGCTGGTTCATCCACAAATGCGCACTGTTTCCTGCAGTTGTGGCGGATGAGGTCATCACGTTCTCACCACAAACGAACCGCACCAGAGTTCGTTTAAAGCGGACCGAGACCACCCTTTCTTGGCGATCTCGGTCCGCTTGTTTTGTCCCACATCCGAGTGCGAGTGCTGTGTTCACACTCCCCCCAAACGAACCGCACCAAGGGGGAAAACGCTCTCTGTTTCGGAACAACTGCTCCAAACGAGATAGGTGTGAATACACCCTTAATTGTGAATGTGTGAAAATGTGTAAATTCAATCAAAAATATTATGGTTCTTTTTGACTAATTGATTAGTCGTTTGGTTTATAAAATGTCACAAAATGGTGAAAAATGTCAATCAGCTTTTCCCCAAAGCCCAAATGTCTTCTTTTGTCCTGACCAACAGTCCACAAACCAAAGAAAATCAGTTTACTGTCATAGAAGACATTGGACATTGGGAGCGGGGTTTTGTCAATAAAGGTTTTGAATGTTCTCAGCGGCACGGCGAGTGTGTTCTTTCATTGGTGTAACAGTGTTCATGTTAAACCGTGAGGGCCGCAAAAGTGCCTCTCCACGTTTCCTTTCTTTGTAGCGATGCTCGCAAAGGCAGTAGTGATGTCACGATACTATCATTTCTACTTCGATACCGATACCCAGGAAAATATCGGTACTCGATACCATTTTCGATACCACGAGAAAGGGGGATGACGACACATCAAGAGGCATAAAAGTAAAGTTAGACAGATGGACGGACAGACGCACACTTCTCCATAATCTAGGCCTGATAACACTTTGATTAGCCCTGCTCTAGCCATCAGCCTATCAGAACACGTTTAGCTTGTTGAAGCAACAGATACCCACCAATGATAGGGAGGGAAAAATCTGTGATTTTTAATTCAAATAAAGCACTGATGCTATCGAAACTGTTGCAAATGAGTATTGTATCCATTTAAAGAAAAAAGTATTGATACTTATCGATACTATCGATACCTGTTGCAAATGAGTATTGTATCCGATTAAAATTGTCAGTACTTTTCGATACTATCGATACTAGGGATGCACCGATCCACATTTTTTCACTTCCGATCCGATTCCGATACCTGAATTTGGATATCTGCCGATACCGATATTATGCCGATACCAATATCTTTCTTGAATATACAGTATAGGCAAAGATTTTACCATTAAAGATTTTCTTTTTAAATATACCTTGCAAAAAGCAGACAAAATTAAGAAAATATACAAGGCAAAGAAGGATACTATTATACATGGGCAAATTACGGCCAGTGTGGCCCGCGCTGGAATTGCAAAAAAAAATAAAAAAAATCCAATTCCGATCCGTGAATTATGTCATTATCGGCCCCCGATACTGATATTGGATCGGATTGGCCCCATCCCTAATCGATACTTTTGACAACCCTACAAGGCAGATCAAACATATGATGAAAAAACTCTTCCTCCTGTTCCACATGAGACTGATACGTTTGTGGCTTCTTACAGTACTTGGTCCCACACTCTTTTTAATCTCTTTCATTTACTGCGTTGTTGTTGCGTCGTTGGTGCGTTGTGTTTCTGTGAATCCCACCTGGTTTTTCAGCAAGCTTACATTTCCCATGGTTTACGGCCCCAGGATGCAAAGCGGCATCCGTTGTCATGGTAACCTAATGTAACACAGCTCTCAACAGCAGCAGACTGGTCGATCTTTATGTCAATCAAGTGTCAGACGCCTTGGGAGGACAGACAAAATGTGGAGTGGGGGGGGGGGGGGGGGGGGATTTTTATGAATGGCACGGAATCTATTAGCACGGCCTTTGTGATCGACCGGTCAATCGACATATAGGATAAATAAGAATATTTTGCACACACACACCACTGTGGGAAACACTGCAACACAGCACATTAGATCTACTGAGAGAGAGAGAGAGAGAGAGAGAGAGAGAGAGAGAGACTATAACCAAGCTGGTAATTTAGCAGCCGATTGGTCAGAAGCCCCCAGGCTGGCCAATTAGAGCTGGTAATTACAGGGTCATGACCTCTGCGTCCCTGTAATTAGGAAATACCTCACAGTGCAACACACACACACACGCACACACACACACACACACACACACACACACACACAATGGACAAAATAACAGAAACACCTTTAGTCACCTTTTTGGATTGTGTCTACAGTTCAGTGGTTTCAGTGATTTCAAGGAGTTTTAGAGCTGCAGGTAATCTTTGCTCGATGAATCGATATTTTGTCAAATAAATGAATCAATCAATTCTATATTTATTCATTCATCTTCTCACCATGCATTCACTCACAAAGTACAAATATGCTAATATGTGACTTTTGGATCTTATATTTGACCTAACACTCTTTTCTTTCTATGCGTGTTTTGTAAAGCACTTTGAACACAGCCTCTTTGTATGAAATGTGCTCTTCAAACCTGACAGTGACACTTTGATCTCTGGCCTCCATGTCTTCAGTGACATGTAAGTGTTTGTCTTCCTGATAAACGTTGCTATGGTTACATAGGTCTCATCTGCCAGCCATTGGTTACATCATCATCATCAGCAGCCATTTATATCTTGTTTACTAAGAGAGTGTGTGTGTGTGTGTGTGTGTGTGTGTGTGTGTGTGTGTGTGTGTGTGTGTGTGTGTGTGTGTGTGTGTGTGTGTGTCTGTGGAGAGCAGAGCAGAGAGTGTTGCCTGGTCCCTAGAGAGCACCCAGCCTCCTGGTAGAGGTCTACATGGGTCTACCGGGACCGTAGGCTCCCAGACCCGACCCAAGACCTGTATGGGTTTGAGTCATAGACTAGCCTCATAGCCTCAAGACCTGTATGGGTTTGAGTCATAGACTAGCCTCATAGCCTCAAGACCTGTATGGGTTTGAGTCATAGACTAGCCTCATAGCCTCAAGACCTGTATGGGTTTGAATCATAGACTAGCCTCATAGCCTCAAGACCTGTATGGGTTTGAATCATAGACTAGCCTCATAGCCTCAAGACCTGTATGGGTTTGAATCATAGACTAGCCTCATAGCCTCAAGACCTGTATGGGTTTGAATCATAGACTAGCCTCATAGCCTCAAGACCTGTATGGGTTTGAATCATAGACTAGCCTCATAGCCTCTGACACGTCACGTCACCCATTGGTTTTTACACTCGCCTTGAAGCCTCGAGGTTGGCACTTTCACCGTCGCCATCTTGGTTATTTGGAGTCAGAAGTAGAGCCCGACCGATATATCGGTCCACCGATATTATCGGCCGATAACCGATATATCGGTATCAGCCGATATATTGGCCGATATTGCAGATATTTTTTTATTTTGTATTTTTTCAAGTTATAGGCATGTTGTGCGTATTTGATATTTTTTCTTAACTATTTGTTCTACTTCTTGTGTTTTTGTATTTCTAGTTATTTATAATTATTAAATTCCCAGTGAAGTTTACTGTTTCATTGCATTGATGTCATTTTGGACAATAAAGTTGATTGATAAGCGGCGAAATATCCTGCCTACACATTACATATCTCAAGTCATGTCAACTAATATCTTTGTCAAGTGTTTTTTTTTTTTTTTTTTTGAGGGATCATTGCAAAGAATTGTAATATAATGTGTATATAAGAAGAATATTGGCCGATATATCGATATCGGAAATATTTCACTCCATAATATCGATATCGGCATCGGCCTCAAAAATCCTGTATCAGTCAGGCTCTAGTCAGAAATCAATTCAAACGAGAAGAGCCGCAGCGCCGCCTGCTATTGGTCCGTGATCTGTGAGCTGCCTGATCACTGGACAGCTGACCTGTCAATCACACCCCAAAACATAGTCTGTTTTATCATCTATTTGATTCTAAATGGGGCCATATTGTACTAAATGAACATCAGGGGCCGGTTGCACCAAGTGGTCTTAATTATGCCTGGTCGTAACTCCTACGTCGGTCTTAGTTAAGACCAGTCTTTAGAGTGGATTTATGCTTGTTGCACCAACACGGCTTACGTCTGGTCTTAACTACGCCGGTCGTAGCAATGCGCGTCCATGTGAATTGCCAGGGAATGCACCCTGATTGGATGATGTTGCAAAAATGTGCCTCGCGACCTGCTTGGAGGGTCACTGTGCCACTACGCTCTATCAGCCACTACTGTAAGTGCATCACTACACCCTCCCTCCTCCCACCCTCCCTCGCTCCCGGGGAAAAATGGCGGCGATTGAGTGCCAGACAGTCCGAATGAAATTGAATGTAACGTTCCCAATTCTATGTATTAAATTCTAAAAAACTAACGGCAACATTTGGGAAGGCTAAGCCACACAACTAGTTCGTTATAATCTAACATCATGCTTCGATGGCGACGTTATGACGGTGATGATGACGGTAAGGACTCAAAAAGGTCTTCGCTGATATACACAGAGATCTCTGTTACAGGCAGGCACTACGCCTCCTCCTGACCAGGCGTAAGAGTTACGCCTGGGCGTAGTGAAAATAAGGCTAAGCCCTCTTGGTGCAACCGGCGTAGCTGTTAGGTCGTACAGTTACGACCGACTTAGCTTAAGACCAGTCGTAAGACCACTTGGTGCAACTGGCCCCAGGCGTATTGAAGAAGACTTGAAACTAGAGATTGAGATCATCAACTCATTAGGAAAGTGTTTACTGAGCTCATCAATCAAGTGAGAAGTAGGCTCATTTTCTGCTTTTTGTAGCCGTTGGAGTCGCCCCCTGCAGGCCATCTGAAAGAATGCAGGTTTAAGTTACTTCCACATTGGCCTCACAAACAGAGCTCCCAGGTAGCCCACTGGTTTGAATCCATGTTTTATTATGGTCAACCGGGTCCGTTTATCTTGATGTGTAAGAGAGTACCGCAGGGATCATGTCTTTTTGTAGACTTTTGAAGCATTTTCTGAAAATCCACGGCCTGAAATTCAAACTTTGCAGAATGCACTTAAAAAATCGAATTATTGCGTTAGTCCGCCTAAAACCGGACTTTTGAAATGCATGCAAACATGTTAGCTCGACTGAAATCAAAGTTATAAAAGTCAGACTAACACACCCAGATAATGCGATTGCCAGTCGGACTGGAACTGGACGAGGCGATCAGCGCATGCGCTAACGTTGTTTGATGTTGTATGTTAGCGGCCAGGGAGCGATTAGCTAAAGCTAAATGTGAAGTTCGTTGATGTAGTAGCTAAATCTGTCTCTAGAAAAAATATTTTTTTAATGGAATATCTTCGTTTCAACTGTATTGAGCTCACAAGTGGCAGCTTTGTGTTACGTGACCATCCCTGCGTTTGAACGGTTTATCGGCGCTCTCTCTCTCCACATAAACACAACCTCGCTCGACCACATAAACACAGAACACAGCAAAACAATGTCCCATCACTAAAATACACACAGGGCGCAGCGTCTCTCAACATGAACACACTGCCACACTATTATGGGCCACAAGTGATCGTTTTGAGGGGAAACGTTTGTATAATTATATCATCTTTTTTAAATGAAATAGCTGCATTATTAAGGGACCAGTTGTTAAACTTGGCGAAGCCTGCAGGGAAAGAGTGCACCTATCAGAGGCAACATGATTCTATCAAAAAATCTATTTCCCACCCGTGCTTGTATACTGGGACAAGGACAGTAGTCTGAGTAAACAGCCTAATCAAGCTATAACCATAGCATAACTGTGCATGTAAACCAGGGGTGCCCAAACTCTTTCCCATGAAGGGCCAAAACTCAATCTGGGTGGAGGGCCGAGGGCCCAAAATAAACATTGTAGAATTACATAAAAATGTATTGTGTTTTATAGAAAATTAACATTCGAAATCTAAAATAACATTTCAATATAATAATCTACTTTTTATCTGTTTGGTAATTGTAATAATTTGCAATTGGTTATATATATTTAAAAACACATCTGCATTTGTGGGGAGCTTAAACATTTAATCAGTAAACACCCAGTTAAAAACAGTTGTATTTTCCACCTTTGTAATCAAGAGAGAAATTTGACTTAAAGGCCCATTCCGTTGGTTTTGGCGAGAAATAAAAGTGCACAAAGTGTTTATTATTGGCACTGAGTGAATGCGCCTTGACGTAACTTAAAAATGGCGACCAGGGGCGTTTCTCTCCGACCAGCCGTTCAGAAGATATATGGAAAAACCGCAGTTTCGAAGTGGATAGCATTTCCCGCCACAGCTAGAGGATGTGACGTCTCGCGCGTTCACGAGCTTGTGCTCTTGTCCTAGACGCTAACAGGAAATGGCTGAAGTAGCTTTTAACATTACGGTCGTCGCTAGCTGCTAGCTAAAGGAAACAACACAGACTCCAGAAAAAGTCCAGACTAAATAAATAAATATTTATCTAATGAAGCCCGTCTGGCCAGACAGCAGCAATGTGACCGACATCGGGGGGAAACTAGAGTCAGGACTGTGTTTTCGGTTCATGAAGGGAACTTGCTTTGTAGCTACTGTAATGTGGTTTTGACCAGATAACGTTAGCTGCTTGCTAATGGATTTTCAAGATTCAAGATTTTTACTGTCACTCCGTAGTACAAGTATCTGACCACCTGGTCAGAAACTCTGCTAACATTACCGTCTTGTGTGAAGTAATGCAACCCTAACGTTACTACCGTTATGCTTATGGTCATGGAACATTATTGTTTGACTGCATTTAGCTGCGGTGGTGAGTCTGCCTGAACGTTAGCTTGATGCTATACGCGGCTAACTAATAGATTTAGCTATATTTATAGAAATTACCACCAGCCCCACTAATAACGTTACTGTCTTGTGTTGATAATGAATCTAACAGTCGGAAATATGCCTAACGTTAGCCTACTGTCTGTTATGCTTACGGTACATTGTTTGACTGTTCAGTTTGGACGGTACCGTACATACAGGGGGAGCAGGCTATTTCCTGGCTTGTGCTAACATGAGTATCCACTTCCCGCAGCCAGCAGGCTCTGACTGCAGTTGGCTGTTGGCTGCATACTAGTAACGTTAGCTTGATGCTAATCGCGGCTAACTAATATTAATTTACATTTATAGAAATTACCACCAGCCCCACTAATAACGTTACCGTCTTGTGTGGATAATGAATTTAACAGTCGTAAATATGCCTAACGTTACTGTTATGCTTATGAAACATTGTTTGATTGTTCAGTTTGGTCAACTCCAGGCATTACAGGGTACCGTACATACAGGGGGAGCAGGCTATTTCCTGGCTTGTGCTAACATGAGTATCGACTTGCCCACAGCCAACGCAAGCCAAAACACGACCAAACATGCCACAATAACGTCCCCTAATTCATCCAGAATCCTTCCTGGGCATCTCGAGGCTGATCCGACCGATAAATTGTCCAGGTTGCCGTTTTCAAGTGACTTTTATGAGTTAACGTTACAAAGCAACGAACAGCTCTGCTGTTGCCAGGCAACTGCTTGTGCGCGTGGGAGTATGGTGCCCGCGCGTCAGCTCGTTCACACACTGCCTGCAGTTACACTAACGGCCACCGGCGTCAGTAATAGTGAGTTTTGACGGATTGGGCCTTTAATTCACAACTTGAAAAATCCTCAAGGTAGTTTGAAAATCAGCTTTATTGTCCATCTTTTGTAAACAATTTGCCATGACAATTTGCAGGGATGCAATCTCAGGAGTGAACACAGTATCCGCAGCCACATTCAGACACTGTTTAACAAAGTCACCACATGAAAAAGCTCGTCGACCCTTTGCAATCAGTGCAGATATCTGATAACTTGCCCGAGTTGCATTCTGGATTCTGGATCCCCCCCCCCCCCCCCCCAAATCCGTGGCGGGCCAAAACAAACAGAGCGGCCCGCGGGCCCCAAATTGGTCAGCACTGATGTAAACGTACCGAGTGTTGACGTTGTTATTTTAGGATTTGTTGACGGTAAGCAATGCATTTAAAAAACACCGTCCTGACCCTTTAAGATGGCGTCTTGGTGGGTGGATTTCTTCCTGATGGACCGGCCATTTTCGTTTGACAGTAACAGGAAATGATCGGCGGTGTTATTTAGACTCCCAGCATTCCTTGTGTTATTTAGACTCCCAGCGTTCCTTGTGTTATTTAGACTCCCAGCGTTCCTTGTGTTATTTAGACTCCCAGCGTTCCTTGTGTTATTTAGACTCACAGATTGTCAAAGACGGCAACGTCATGTCTGACCCGGTCACTGTAATGAAAGGTGTCCCACAAGGATCAGTTTTGGGACCATTGCTTTTTTTAGTCTACATCAATAACATTTGTGACAAGTTCAAATTTTGTAAATACCATTTGTATGCTGATGATACCGTCATGTATGCCTGTGCTCCCACTGCTGAGATTGCCTTTTCAAATCTGCAGTCCGATTTTAACACCCTGCAGCTTGCTTTATCGGAATTGAAATTGCTCTTAAACTCAAGCAAAACTAAAACTATGATTTTTTCCTCTGCACGAGCAAAGGTTCCAACCTTCTCCATCAATACCATAGGCGGTGTCGCTATCCAATCTGTCGATACTTATAAATACCTGGGTATTTGGTTGGACAAAAGCCTAGACTTCAAATTCCATATTGACCACCTTGTGAAGAAATTTAAATTCACTTTAGGTTTTCTGTACAGGCTTAAGTCCTGTTTCTCCATGGTTTCGAGAAAACGCTTAGTTACTGCACTTTTCCTTTCTCAGATTGATTTTGGTGATAATATATACAGGTTTGCCTCAGCCTCCATCTTGTCCAAACTTGATCCACTGTATCATGCAGCATTGATGTATGTAACTAACTCTGGTTTCAGGACCCATCATTGCACCCTGTACAGCATGGTAGGATGGACATCTCTTACTTTGCGCAGGCTTCAACACTGGTACATTTTAGTTTACAAGATTATTTCAGGTAAATTACCCTCTTATTTAAACCGTAAGTTTACACCCTTGGAAACCACCCATAACCTTAGGTCACATCGTTGGTTTCAATACAAAGTGCCTCCTGTCAGAACAGAGGCTGGTAAAGCAAGTCTGTTCTACTATGGTCCTTGGTCCTGGAATGATCTGCAAGCCAAACTCAAACTCGAGACCCTTATCTCCTTGCATGATTTTAAACTTAGAATTAAGGAAGTGGCTACTTTTGGTTGCAATTGTTTCAACTAATATGTCAATATTAAATACAATTAAATATTGCTGCCCTTTTATTTCACTTTTATTTTCACTGTAGCCATTGTAATTTTAGTTGTTTTATCTACATTGTAACATAATGTTGTTGCTTTTAGGTGCTTTCGTTGTAACTATTGTAGCTGTGTTGTGATTTATGCAGTCCTGTTAATGTTTTGTTTTAGTCCCATCTATGTTGCTGTGTGTCTGTAACTTGATGTTGTCATGTTACGTTTTTTCACGTTGCTGACCCTGTCTTGGCTAGGTCTCACTTGTAAAAGAGGTTTCAACCTCAATGTGACTTCCTGGTTAAATAAAGGTTAGAAGACTCCCAGCGTTCCTTGTGTTATTTAGACTCCCAGCGTTCCTTGTGTTATTTAGACTCCCAGCGTTCCTTGTGTTATTTAGACTCCCAGCGTTCCTTGTGTTATTTAGA
Organism: Poromitra crassiceps; assembly: GCF_964638095.1. Classification (NCBI taxonomy): domain Eukaryota; kingdom Metazoa; phylum Chordata; class Actinopteri; order Beryciformes; family Melamphaidae; genus Poromitra; species Poromitra crassiceps. The sequence goes on from NC_139624.1 coordinate 14,757,203, forward strand.
CTGCCAGCGTTCCTTGTGTTATTTAGACTCCCAGCGTTCCTTGTGTTATTTAGACTCCCAGCGTTCCTTGTGTTATTTAGACTGCCAGCGTTCCTTGTGTTATTTAGACTCCCAGCGTTCCTTGTGTTATTTAGACTCCCAGCGTTCCTTGTGTTATTTAGACTGCCAGCGTTCCTTGTGTTATTTAGACTCCCAGCGTTCCTTGTGTTATTTAGACTGCCAGCGTTCCTTGTGTTATTTAGACTCCCAGCGTTCCTTGTGTTATTTAGACTCCCAGCGTTCCTTGTGTTATTTAGACTCCCAGCGTTCCTTGTGTTATTTAGACTCCCAGCGTTCCTTGTGTTATTTAGACTCCCAGCGTTCCTTGTGTTATTTAGACTCCCAGCGTTCCTTGTGTTATTTAGACTCCCAGCGTTCCTTGTGTTATTTAGACTCCCAGCGTTCCTTGCAGCTTCCCTGCAACTACATTTAGTGGCCAGGCAATAAGCTGAAATCCTGTTTACTGCTGGAATTCACTTTGTTGCCTAGCAACAGCACTGTATTAGGATGTGATCAGGAAGCATGGGGAGCAGCTGATGCTTGAGGAGTCACACACACACACACACACACACACACACACACAGGTCAGACTGTTGCACTGAGCAGAGTAGATCAAACTCTAATTCAACTGTTAGGGCAGCGAGGCATGGAGAGAACTCTCTCTCTCCTCATGTCTCTCTCTCCTCATGTCTCTCTCTCTCTCCTCTCATGTCTCTCTCTCTCCTCATGTCTCTCTCTCCTCATGTCTCTCTCTCTCTCCTCTCATGTCTCTCTCTCTCTCCTCTTATGTCTCTCTTTCTCTTCATCTGTCTATCTCTCTCTCCTCTCACGTCTCTCTCTCTCTCTCCTCTTATGTCTCTCTCTCTCTGTTCATCTGTCTATCTCTCTCTCCTCTCACGTCTCTCTCTCTCTCTCCTCTTATGTCTCTCTCTCTCTGTTCATCTGTCTATCTCTCTCTCCTCTCACGTCTCTCTCTCTCTTCATCTGTCTATCTCTCTCTCCTCTCACGTCTCTCTCTCTCTTCATCTGTCTATCTCTCTCTCCTCTCACGTCTCTCTCTCTCTCTTCATCTGTCTATATCTCTCTCCTCTCACGTCTCTCTCTCTGTTCATCTGTCTATCTCTCTCTCTCTCTTCATCAGTCTATTTCTCTCTCTCTCTCCCTCTATGGCCTTCTTTACCTCTCTCACTTTCTTTTCTCTCTCCTCATCTCTCTCCATCCAACCCCTCACTCTTTCTCTTTCCTAGGGTTGGCTACCGAAACCTGGCTGGTACCGCTCTCATGGTACCGGTACCTTTACGACCAGTAACAAATTGCAACGCAGATCTACTGTAGATGCCATGCCTGAGCTGCTGAGTGAAATGTCGCTCCTCAGGTGCTCTAAAACCAACACCTTCACTAAACATGATGGTTTGGAACATGCTGCTTGAAATGTGCTTTACATTAGAAACTCTACTTTAAATCTGCTTCAAATATGAACATTTGAATTAGCAGCAAGAACAACAACTATGGAGAAAGTGCTGACAGGTGCAGAAAATGGAAAGTGGTAATTAGGGCTGCCACTAACGATTATTTTCATAATCGATTCATCTGTCGATTATTTTCTCGATTAATCGATTAGTTGTTTTGGTCTATAAAATGTCAGAAAACGGTAGCAAATGACGATCAGTGTTTCCCAAAGTCCAAGATGACGCCCTCAAATGTCTTGTTTTGTCCACAACTCAAAGATAATATCAGTTTACTGTCATACAGGAGTAAAGAAACCAGAAAATATTCACATTTAAGAAGATGGAGTCAGAGAATTTAGATCTTTTCTCTTAAAATTGTACTCAAAACTAGGGCTGTGAATCTTCAATGGCCTCACGATTCGATTCAATTACGATTCAGAGGGCTACGATTCGATTCGATTATCGATGCATCTCGATGCATCTTCAATCGATGCATCACTTTTTTTCCCCAATACATGATTTATTTTTTCTCACTTTCTTTTTTCTCACTGTGTGGCTACTTTTAAAATAAAAGTGCATTTAGAATTGCATTGTATTATGATCCATAATTAAAATAAACATCTGCATGTACTTCCATTATATTTTATTTGATTATAAAAAAAAAAAAATAATAATAATAATAATAATAATAATAATAATAATAATAATAATAATAATAATAATAATAATAATAATAATAATCGATTTTTGACATTTGTGAATCGATGCAGAATCGTGCAGGTCCGCATCGCGATGCATGATCTTATAATCGATTATTTTTGACACCCCTACTCAAAACGATGAATCGATTATGAAAATAGTTGTCTGATGATGGACTAATGGATGAGTCGTGGCAGCTCTAGTGGTAATCAGTGGATTGAGGTCACTACGTCACTGTGACAGCATCATAAAGCAGTATGGATTATTACACTACGTCACTGTGACAGCATCAGAAAGCAGTATGGATTATTACACTACGTCACTGTGACAGCATCATAAAGCAGTATGGATTATTACACTACGTCACTGTGACAGCATCATAAAGCAGTATGGATTATTACACTACGTCACTGTGACAGCATCATAAAGCAGTATGGATTATTACACTACGTCACTGTGACAGCATCATAAAGCAGTATGGATTATTACACTACGTCACTGTGACAGCATCATAAAGCAGTAAGGATTATTACACTACGTCACTGTGACAGCATCATAAAGCAGTATGGATTATTACACTACGTCACTGTGACGGCATCACAAAGCAGTATGGATTATTACACTACGTCACTGTGACAGCATCACAAAGCAGTATGGATTATTACACTACGTCACTGTGACAGCATCACAAAGCAGTATGGATTATTACACTACGTCACTGTGACGGCATCATAAAGCAGTATGGATTATTACACTACGTCACTGTGACAGCATCATAAAGCAGTATGGATTATTACACTACATCACTGTGACAGCATCATAAAGCAGTATGGATTATTACACTACGTCACTGTGACGGCATCATAAAGCAGTATGGATTATTACACTACGTCACTGTGACAGCATCACAAAGCAGTATGGATTATTACACTACGTCACTGTGACAGCATCATAAAGCAGTATGGATTATTACACTACGTCACTGTGACAGCATCATAAAGCAGTATGGATTATTACACTATGTCACTGTGACAGCATCATAAAGCAGTATGGATTATTACACTACGTCACTGTGACAGCATCATAAAGCAGTATGTATTATTACACTACGTCACTGTGACAGCATCACAAAGCAGTATGGATTATTACACTACGTCACTGTGACAGCATCATAAAGCAGTATGGATTATTACACTATGTCACTGTGACAGCATCATAAAGCAGTATGGATTATTACACTACGTCACTGTGACAGCATCATAAAGCAGTATGGATTATTACACTACGTCACTGTGACAGCATCATAAAGCAGTATGGATTATTACACTACGTCACTGTGACAGCATCATAAAGCAGTATGGATTATTACACTACGTCACTGTGACAGCATCATAAAGCAGTATGGATTAATACACTACGTCACTGTGACAGCATCATAAAGCAGTATGGATTAATACACTACATCACTGTGACAGCATCATAAAGCAGTATGGATTATTACACTACGTCACTGTGACAGCATCATAAAGCAGTATGGATTATTACACTACGTCACTGTGACAGCATCATAAAGCAGTATGGATTATTACACTACGTCACTGTGACAGCATCATAAAGCAGTATGGATTATTACACTACGTCACTGTGACAGCATCATAAAGCAGTATGGATTATTACACTACGTCACTGTGACAGCATCACAAAGCAGTATGGATTATTACACTACGTCACTGTGACAGCATCATAAAGCAGTATGGATTATTACACTACGTCACTGTGACAGCATCATAAAGCAGTATGGATTATTACACTACGTCACTGTGACAGCATCATAAAGCAGTATGGATTATTACACTACGTCACTGTGACGGCATCATAAAGCAGTATGGATTATTACACTACGTCACTGTGACAGCATCATAAAGCAGTATGGATTATTACACTACGTCACTGTGACAGCATCATAAAGCAGTATGGATTATTACACTACGTCACTGTGACAGCATCATAAAGCAGTATGGATTATTACACTACGTCACTGTGACAGCATCATAAAGCAGTATGGATTATTACACTACGTCACTGTGACAGCATCATAAAGCAGTATGGATTATTACACTACGTCACTGTGACAGCATCACAAAGCAGTATGGATTATTACACTACGTCACTGTGACAGCATCATAAAGCAGTATGGATTATTACACTATGTCACTGTGACAGCATCACAAAGCAGTATGGATTATTACACTACGTCACTGTGACAGCATCATAAAGCAGTATGGATTATTACACTACGTCACTGTGACAGCATCATAAAGCAGTATGGATTATTACACTACGTCACTGTGACAGCATCATAAAGCAGTATGGATTATTACACTACGTCACTGTGACAGCATCACAAAGCAGTATGGATTATTACACTACGTCACTGTGACAGCATCATAAAGCAGTATGGATTATTACACTATGTCACTGTGACAGCATCACAAAGCAGTATGGATTATTACACTACGTCACTGTGACAGCATCATAAAGCAGTATGGATTATTACACTACGTCACTGTGACAGCATCACAAAGCAGTATGGATTATTACACTACGTCACTGTGACAGCATCATAAAGCAGTATGGATTATTACACTATGTCACTGTGACAGCATCACAAAGCAGTATGGATTATTACACTACGTCACTGTGACAGCATCACAAAGCAGTATGGATTATTACACTACGTCACTGTGACAGCATCATAAAGCAGTATGGATTATTACACTACGTCACTGTGACAGCATCATAAAGCAGTATGGATTATTACACTACGTCACTGTGACAGCATCATAAAGCAGTATGGATTATTACACTACGTCACTGTGACAGTAGGGCTGTCACGATTCCTCGAGTACCTCGAATAACTCGAATAATTAAAATGATCGAGGCCAAAATGATTCGCCTCGACACGGCATTTAGAGAGTAGAGACTGTGTTTCTCACGGACGCTTACTGGTGTGGCACAGCGCTCTTCCAGTGTAAACATATGGGTGTAAACACGTGAGAACACATGATCGCAGACAGACCAGAGAGGCAGAGGTAATAGCGAGCGGACCCCGCAAAATGGAACGAGGCGGCGGAGAAAGCAGACAGGAGGAGCCGGGAAGGGAAGAACCAGGGCCGACAAAGCGACCGAAACTGTCTAAAGTGTGGGACCATTTCACGCTGAAAAAGGACACAAACTCAGTGGTGTGCAAGTACTGTAACGATACTTGCATATCACAACAGTACCTCGTCAATGCTTCAGCACCTGAACCGTAAACATCCAGTCTACGCATCCACCAGCGCATCTACGTCGAGCGGAGCAAAGTAACGTAACGTTAACTATACACAACGCTAATGTAAATGTATGCTAATGATTGCTACTTGATATTAAGACTAGTAGTAGTTGTGCTGCTGGCTTGCCACGTTGCCAATATGACTATTAGTAACTGCATTCACGCTGCATTTTTTTGATGTGGCTTGCCGTTTTCTGTGAGAAATACAAAGCTCAACCTAACGTTAACGTTAGCGGCTAATTTAACAGCGTTGTGTGTGTGTGTGTGTGTGTGTGTGTGATCACACTAGCCTATTGGTGTGTGAGAGAGAAAGAGAGAGTGAGTGTGTGTGAGAGAGAAGGAGCAGCAATGTGCGAAGTTGCCTCATGCAGCTGTAAGGTAAATGAAGGATGTAAACTAGCTAGTAAGCCATTCATTCATATTATTTAACGGTTGCTGTACACTGGAAGAACTCAAACGTCAGGTTGAAAAGATGAATGGTGCCACTGCCAGTTCTATGCAATTTAAAAATAAAAATGTTGTTTTTTCTAAGAAAGAAACCAATGTAGTTGTTTATTTGAAGAGATTTATCTTATTTTTTGGTGTATATTTACGATAAGCCTTTGAAAACACAAAAAAGGGTTCTTATCCGATTACTCGATTAATCGATGGATTATTCGGTAGAATACTCGATTACTAAAATAATCGATAGTTGCAGCACTATGTGACAGCATCATAAAGCAGTGTGGATTATTACACTACGTCACTGTGACAGCATCATAAAGCAGTATGGATTATTACACTATGTCACTGTGACAGCATCATAAAGCAGTATGGATTATTACACTACATCACTGTGACAGCATCATAAAGCAGTATGGATTATTACACTATGTCACTGTGACAGCATCATAAAGCAGTATGGATTATTACACTACGTCACTGTGACAGCATCATAAAGCAGTATGGATTATTACACTATGTCACTGTGACAGCATCACAAAGCAGTATGGATTATTACACTACGTCACTGTGACAGCATCATAAAGCAGTATGGATTATTACACTACGTCACTGTGACAGCATCATAAAGCAGTATGGATTATTACACTACGTCACTGTGACAGCATCATAAAGCAGTATGGATTATTACACTTACGTCACTGTGACAGCATCATAAAGCAGTATGGATTATTACACTACGTCACTGTGACGGCATCATAAAGCAGTATGGATTATTACACTACGTCACTGTGACAGCATCATAAAGCAGTATGGATTATTACACTACATCACTGTGACGGCATCATAAAGCAGTATGGATTATTACACTACGTCACTGTGACAGCATCACAAAGCAGTATGGATTATTACACTACGTCACTGTGACAGCATCATAAAGCAGTATGGATTATTACACTACGTCACTGTGACAGCATCACAAAGCAGTATGGATTATTACACTACGTCACTGTGACGGCATCACAAAGCAGTATGGATTATTACACTACGTCACTGTGACAGCATCACAAAGCAGTATGGATTATTACACTACGTCACTGTGACAGCATCATAAAGCAGTATGGATTATTACACTACGTCACTGTGACAGCATCATAAAGCAGTATGGATTATTACACTACGTCACTGTGACAGCATCATAAAGCAGTATGGATTATTACACTACGTCACTGTGACAGCATCATAAAGCAGTATGGATTATTACACTACGTCACTGTGACAGCATCATAAAGCAGTATGGATTATTACACTACGTCACTGTGACAGCATCATAAAGCAGTATGGATTATTACACTATGTCACTGTGACAGCATCATAAAGCAGTATGGATTATTACACTACGTCACTGTGACAGCATCATAAAGCAGTATGGATTATTACACTACGTCACTGTGACAGCATCATAAAGCAGTATGGATTATTACACTACGTCACTGTGACAGCATCATAAAGCAGTATGGATTATTACACTATGTCACTGTGACAGCATCATAAAGCAGTATGGATTATTACACTACGTCACTGTGACAGCATCATAAAGCAGTATGGATTATTACACTACGTCACTGTGACAGCATCATAAAGCAGTATGGATTATTACACTACGTCACTGTGACAGCATCATAAAGCAGTATGGATTATTACACTACATATAGGATCCCGATAAGGATCGATACACTCACTGAAATCATTTCTCCAAGGCTGCGCGTTTGCATCTGGGAGACGGTTGCCAACTTTGGTTGATGATGGACAGTATTTACCATGTTTTTCAAAGCACAGTAATCACGGTACCACGGTTTTAATGATAATGAAAATTTGAAACAGTACGTTTATCGTAAGGAATTTTATCACGGTTATCATTCAAACCAGTTATCGTTACGTCCCTAGTCCTGACCCCGAAATATGGCCCCGCTGTCCCAGAGTCTTCTTCATCATCAGGCTGACAGACTCTGGGTATCACAGTCTTCTTCATCATCAGGCTGACAGACTCTGGGTATCACAGTCTTCTTCATCATCAGGCTGACAGACTCTGGGTATCACAGTCTTCTTCGTCATCAGGCTGACAGACTCTGGGTATCACAGTCTTCTTCATCATCAGGCTGACAGACTCTGGGTATCACAGTCTTCTTCATCATCAGGCTGACAGACTCTGGGTATCACAGTCTTCTTCATCATCAGGCTGACAGACTCTGGGTATCACAGTCTTCTTCATCATCAGGCTGACAGACTCTGGGTATCACAGTCTTCTTCGTCATCAGGCTGACAGACTCTGGGTATCACAGTCTTCTTCATCATCAGGCTGACAGACTCTGGGTATCACAGTCTTCTTCATCATCAGGCTGACAGACTCTGGGTATCACAGTCTTCTTCGTCATCAGGCTGACAGACTCTGGGTATCACAGTCTTCTTCATCATCAGGCTGACAGACTCTGGGTATCACAGTCTTCTTCATCATCAGGCTGACAGACTCTGGGTATCACAGTCTTCTTCATCATCAGGCTGACAGACTCTGGGTATCACAGTCTTCTTCATCATCAGGCTGACAGACTCTGGGTATCACAGTCTTCTTCATCATCAGGCTGACAGACTCTGGGTATCACAGTCTTCTTCGTCATCAGGCTGACAGACTCTGGGTATCACAGTCTTCTTCGTCATCAGGCTGACAGACTCTGGGTATCACAGTCTTCTTCATCATCAGGCTGACAGACTCTGGGTATCACAGTCTTCTTCATCATCAGGCTGACAGACTCTGGGTATCACAGTCTTCTTCATCATCAGGCTGACAGACTCTGGGTATCACAGTCTTCTTCATCATCAGGCTGACAGACTCTGGGTATCACAGTCTTCTTCATCATCAGGCTGACAGACTCTGGGTATCACAGTCTTCTTCGTCATCAGGCTGACAGACTCTGGGTATCACAGTCTTCTTCATCATCAGGCTGACAGACTCTGGGTATCACAGTCTTCTTCATCATCAGGCTGACAGACTCTGGGTATCACAGTCTTCTTCATCATCAGGCTGACAGACTCTGGGTATCACAGTCTTCTTCATCATCAGGCTGACAGACTCTGGGTATCACAGTCTTCTTCGTCATCAGGCTGACAGACTCTGGGTATCACAGTCTTCTTCATCATCAGGCTGACAGACTCTGGGTATCACAGTCTTCTTCATCATCAGGCTGACAGACTCTGGGTATCACAGTCTTCTTCATCATCAGGCTGACAGACTCTGGGTATCACAGTCTTCTTCATCATCAGGCTGACAGACTCTGGGTATCACAGTAGTCTGTGCAAGAAATCTATGACTATGTAAGGGATCATCAGCGACTAGGTGGCGAAGAACCACTCGACACCGCAGGTGGAGGAGGGTGGTTGCCTCCGCGAAGTGCATCGTTTAACGCACACCTAGGAGTTGACTATCCCGCTTATACCATGGCCATTTGCCAACAATATAAAATAAAAGCATTCGCAAATTTTTGGTGCAAGTTTAGCAATCAACATCTAACGTTTTTCCACAAGCCATAACTGTTTACCTAGCAACACTTGGGAAACCGACTTAATACCTGAAACAAGCGTTAGCATTCCGTCAGCTTCTCATGCAATGGAAACAGGGATAATCTGCTGTGTAGGGGCTATAGGGCTGGGTATTGGCAAGGACCTCACGATACGATTGTATCACGATACATTGCGGTACAATACATATTGCGATATATTGCAATACTGTACATCATTTACTGAAAATTTTAAAATAGAGCTCAAAATACAACACGCTGTGTAACACCCATATGTATATTGATAACTTAGTGGACAAGTTTAGTCAAAAACTACTGAGTGTTGAGTGTCTTACTGAAAGCACTGGGAAAAAAAGTATTCTTATTGTGTCACTGAACACACGGCTGTGCAAAAAAAATCAATATGGCGATATACTGTATCACGATATTTTTCTGAAATATCAATACAGTATTGCGGAAAAAAGTATCGCGATATATTGCCCTATCGATTTTAATGCACGTCACGTTTAATGCACGTTAATGCTGCGTCCAGACCTCCACCGAGTTGAGTTTGGCTGCTCTTGGTCTGGCATCGTCATGCACACGCCTTTTCTCTGGTTGACACTAATGCCGAGCCAAATCAGCCAATGAGCACCGAGGGGGACTAACGATTAGCCAATCAGCATCAATAAACAGCCCAACGTGCGGGACTAAAACCGGTTTTATGTTCACGCGAAATCGCCACAGCTGAGGGAATCGCCGCAGCTGGCCGTCCTATCGCCGCAGCTCGGCGGAAAATGTGACCTCGAATGTGACCTCCTCGAAAATGTGACTCCGCGGCGTCAACGCGGACGTGACGTGACCAGCACGAGAGCTGTGATTGGCCGTTGCCTTGGGCCGCGCACGTATCCGCTGACGTACTTGTTGTGAGGAATGAGGAAATGCCATTTCCTCATTTAACAGTGCTTGTCGCTCATCTAGCAAAGCCTTCTGCAGGCTCACCGGAATGAGTTTTGAAATGGAGGGACAATAAAATGTCCCCCCACCGACATGATTGCAAGTTCTCTTGGTAAACAACACGATAGCGTCATTTATGTAATGGACATGAGTGCACCACAAGCCACCTAGTGTTTCGGACGTGTACCGCAGGCAACGCGCCGAGTTACGTTTGAGTATGTGCCGTCTCGCTGTCGCCGCTAGTCGGCGGCAAGGCTCCAAATCGAGGCTGCGCAGAACCCTGCGAGCAGCTTAAGTCGTTGTCAAGTGCGGTTGCGCAGAGGAGTAAACAACAATGGCTGTGTGTGAGCGTTCCCTGCTGTCGAGGCTGTTTTAAATTCATCACAAGAACCAATTACTTAGAAATGTGAACGGCACACTGCTTGGAGGGCATTTATTCAAAGGGGAGATGTACTGATATACGCTGGACTTGGTCTCTAGTGATTGGTTGAATGAATTCCCCTGGGGGGAGCGGAGCGCACGATAGAAATAACACAGAGGGCGATCTCAGACTAGAAGATGCAGATGAGTGAACAAGTTGACAGTTCAGTCTGAATACCAGGGTCATTTGTGAGGAGATAAGAAGGTAACGTCAGTCTGACATGAGTTTAGCAGCTGTTTGCCTCAGCTCAGTAACTAACCTTATGTCAACTACATGTAGCTGCCTCAGCTCAGTAACTAACCTTATGTCAACTACATGTAGCTGCCTCAGCTCTTCTAACAGTGTTGTGCAACAAGCCGAGGCTGAGCAGATCTTTCACATGGCCTGTGTGTAATAATCCATACTGCTTTATGATGCTGTCACAGTGACGCAGTGGCGGACTGCATAATCGGGCACGTCAGGCAAATGCCCGGTGGCCTGGCCTGCCAAAAAAAAAAAAAAAAATTTTTTTGCAAGCCAGGCCAGGCCACTCACTGAACAGCAGGCCAGGCGCCGCCTACTGGTTTACCACCGCCCTTCGGACGCCGGCACGCGCATCGGCCCATATCGGCCTGGCCTGCTTGGTATCTAATGCCCGGCCTGAATTATGATCCCAGTCCGCCCCTGCAGTGACGTAAGTGTAATAATCCATACTGCTTTGTGATGCTGTCACAGTGACGTAGTGTAATAATCCATACTGCTTTGTGATGCTGTCACAGTGACATAGTGTAATAATCCATACTGCTTTATGATGCTGTCACAGTGACGTAGTGTAATAATCCATACTGCTTTATGATGCTGTCACAGTGACGTAGTGTAATAATCCATACTGCTTTATGATGCTGTCACAGTGACGTAGTGTAATAATCCATACTGCTTTATGATGCCGTCACAGTGACGTAGTGTAATAATCCATACTGCTTTATGATGCTGTCACAGTGACGTAGTGTAATAATCCATACTGCTTTATGATGCTGTCACAGTGACGTAGTGTAATAATCCATACTGCTTTATGATGCTGTCACAGTGACATAGTGTAATAATCCATACTGCTTTGTGATGCTGTCACAGTGACGTAGTGTAATAATCCATACTGCTTTATGATGCTGTCACAGTGACGTAGTGTAATAATCCATACTGCTTTATGATGCTGTCACAGTGACGTAGTGTAATAATCCATACTGCTTTATGATGCCGTCACAGTGACGTAGTGTAATAATCCATACTGCTTTATGATGCTGTCACAGTGACGTAGTGTAATAATCCATACTGCTTTATGATGCTGTCACAGTGACGTAGTGTAATAATCCATACTGCTTTATGATGCTGTCACAGTGACGTAGTGTAATAATCCATACTGCTTTATGATGCTGTCACAGTGACGTAGTGTAATAATCCATACTGCTTTATGATGCTGTCACAGTGACGTAGTGTAATAATCCATACTGCTTTATGATGCTGTCACAGTGACGTAGTGTAATAATCCATACTGCTTTATGATGCTGTCACAGTGATGTAGTGTAATAATCCATACTGCTTTATGATGCTGTCACAGTGATGTAGTGTAATAATCCATACTGCTTTATGATGCTGTCACAGTGACGTAGTGTAATAATCCATACTGCTTTATGATGCTGTCACAGTGACATAGTGTAATAATCCATACTGCTTTATGATGCTGTCACAGTGATGTAGTGTAATAATCCATACTGCTTTATGATGCTGTCACAGTGACGTAGTGTAATAATCCATACTGCTTTATGATGCTGTCACAGTGACGTAGTGTAATAATCCATACTGCTTTATGATGCTGTCACAGTGACGTAGTGTAATAATCCATACTGCTTTGTGATGCTGTCACAGTGACGTAGTGTAATAATCCATACTGCTTTATGATGCTGTCACAGTGACGTAGTGTAATAATCCATACTGCTTTATGATGCTGTCACAGTGATGTAGTGTAATAATCCATACTGCTTTATGATGCTGTCACAGTGACGTAGTGTAATAATCCATACTGCTTTGTGATGCTGTCACAGTGACGTAGTGTAATAATCCATACTGCTTTATGATGCTGTCACAGTGATGTAGTGTAATAATCCATACTGCTTTATGATGCTGTCACAGTGACGTAGTGTAATAATCCATACTGCTTTATGATGCTGTCACAGTGACGTAGTGTAATAATCCATACTGCTTTATGATGCTGTCACAGTGATGTAGTGTAATAATCCATACTGCTTTATGATGCTGTCACAGTGACGTAGTGTAATAATCCATACTGCTTTATGATGCTGTCACAGTGACGTAGTGTAATAATCCATACTGCTTTGTGATGCTGTCACAGTGACGTAGTGTAATAATCCATACTGCTTTATGATGCCGTCACAGTGACGTAGTGTAATAATCCATACTGCTTTATGATGCTGTCACAGTGACGTAGTGTAATAATCCATACTGCTTTATGATGCTGTCACAGTGACATAGTGTAATAATCCATACTGCTTTATGATGCTGTCACAGTGACGTAGTGTAATAATCCATACTGCTTTATGATGCTGTCACAGTGATGTAGTGTAATAATCCATACTGCTTTATGATGCTGTCACAGTGACGTAGTGTAATAATCCATACTGCTTTATGATGCTGTCACAGTGATGTAGTGTAATAATCCATACTGCTTTATGATGCTGTCACAGTGACGTAGTGTAATAATCCATACTGCTGTATGATGCTGTCACAGTGACGTAGTGTAATAATCCATACTGCTTTATGATGCTGTCACAGTGATGTAGTGTAATAATCCATACTGCTTTATGATGCTGTCACAGTGACGTAGTGTAATAATCCATACTGCTTTATGATGCTGTCACAGTGACGTAGTGTAATAATCCATACTGCTTTATGATGCTGTCACAGTGATGTAGTGTAATAATCCATACTGCTTTATGATGCTGTCACAGTGACGTAGTGTAATAATCCATACTGCTTTATGATGCTGTCACAGTGACGTAGTGTAATAATCCATACTGCTTTATGATGCTGTCACAGTGACGTAGTGTAATAATCCATACTGCTTTATGATGCTGTCACAGTGATGTAGTGTAATAATCCATACTGCTTTATGATGCTGTCACAGTGACGTAGTGTAATAATCCATACTGCTTTATGATGCTGTCACAGTGACGTAGTGTAATAATCCATACTGCTTTATGATGCTGTCACAGTGATGTAGTGTAATAATCCATACTGCTTTATGATGCTGTCACAGTGACGTAGTGTAATAATCCATACTGCTTTATGATGCCGTCACAGTGACGTAGTGTAATAATCCATACTGCTTTATGATGCTGTCACAGTGACGTAGTGTAATAATCCATACTGCTTTATGATGCTGTCACAGTGATGTAGTGTAATAATCCATACTGCTTTATGATGCTGTCACAGTGACGTAGTGTAATAATCCATACTGCTTTATGATGCTGTCACAGTGACGTAGTGTAATAATCCATACTGCTTTGTGATGCTGTCACAGTGACGTAGTGTAATAATCCATACTGCTTTATGATGCTGTCACAGTGACGTAGTGTAATAATCCATACTGCTTTATGATGCTGTCACAGTGACGTAGTGTAATAATCCATACTGCTTTATGATGCTGTCACAGTGACGTAGTGTAATAATCCATACTGCTTTGTGATGCTGTCACAGTGACGTAGTGTAATAATCCATACTGCTTTATGATGCTGTCACAGTGACGTAGTGTAATAATCCATACTGCTTTATGATGCTGTCACAGTGATGTAGTGTAATAATCCATACTGCTTTATGATGCTGTCACAGTGACGTAGTGTAATAATCCATACTGCTTTATGATGCCGTCACAGTGACGTAGTGTAATAATCCATACTGCTTTATGATGCTGTCACAGTGACATAGTGTAATAATCCATACTGCTTTATGATTAAATCATAAATTTAACACCCTTTAACATTAATTTAACACCACAACACCCATCATAAATATCGTGAATGTCTCTGACTTGTCTTATCACTGTACTGCCTTATTGCTTGTTGTGTCTCTTGTTGTTTTTGCACTCATATGCCCTGTTATATTTGTACTATGTTGTAAACGGAGTCCACAGCACAAGAATTTCACACGTGATACTTGTACCATGGAGTGACAATAAAAAAATAAAAATAAAATCTTGAATCTATATCAATCCTTTTTGGGTCTGAGTTTTCAATATAAAACTTGTTGGAAAGGATTTCTGTGAGTGTATTAGTACTTTTTGAACATTTTCAGCACATTTTAACAAAGCGTGATGATAATACTGATAACGACCGTGATAATTTTGGTCACTATAATCGTGATATGAAATGTTCATATCGTTCCATCTCTAGTCAGGACGTCCCGCACCAACACTTCCTCTTCCGTCGTTTACAGTCCGACCACGTCTCAGATGCACTTTATCTGTTTATAGAGAAGAGACTAAATGACCACGTCTCAGATGCACTTTATCTGTTTATAGAGAAGAGACTAAATGTCGTCCGGACCTAAAACAAATACAGCTACAAAAAGTATTGATCAATCAACTCCATTCTGCGTCAGTCAGACTGTAAAGAATGAGCGCTCAGCGCACAGAACAGGAAGTGTTATTAGTGATACACATTCCCTTTGCTATAAATTCACCAATACAATACAGTGCACAAGGCCCTGGCCTCAACATGTTATCCTGATTCCTGCATGTAGAGTATACACACACACACGCATACGCACACACACACACACACACACACACACACACACACACACACACACACACACATGCACACGCACACACTAATACTGTGCCTTGTAACCTCGCCCTGTGTCTAACCCTGTCATTAGCTCTATAATAAGCCCTGCCTGCCCGGGTAAAGAGAGGAGTGGTCACTGTGTAGAGTTCGCCCCAAAATGCCCTCTTTAACTACAACAATGACGCACGTTACACACACACGCACGCACACACACACACACACACACACACACACACACACACACACACGCACACGCACACACACACACACACAAACTCCTTGAGGGGTTTCCAGGGAGTCCCCAGCAAACTGATGAATTGTTAAACTGACTCCAGCATTCTTCCATTCATAAGACGTTGACACCATTAGAGAAATGTAGAAGAAGAACGATGGTTTTGGTCGTAATAGTTTCTCCGTTATCTCTCCTACAATGCAGAGAGTCATCACGGAGTTATGGGTCATCATATAAGAATAACACATTCTCAGATTTGGCTCTGAGAGACAGAATATCAGAAGGGGCTCTGTTGTGGACTAGATGAACTGGTCCTCGGTGAGCTGCTGTGTTTATGTGGTTATAGTAAGCCTAACTGTAGGCCTGTGTATGTGTGGTGGACCCCAGGAAGAAGCTAATAATGTTTATGCTGGTGCTGATGGGCAAAGTGTGTGGATGTCTCACCCGGGCTGCAGTCGCTCCTCCCCGGGCTGCAGTCCGCTCCGCTGCGGGGGAACGAGCACCGGGCCACGGGCACGAGCACAGCCAGCAGGCACGAGCACGACACCCACCGGGACAACCGGGAGGCTGGAGCCATGATGGATGGATGGATGGATGGAGAGAGAGAGATGGAGGGGTAGAGCAAGATAGGGACAGACGCCTATAGAGAGATAGAGAATAGAAAAGGATAGATGCAAATATAGAGGGAAATAGATATTAAAAGAACCTACAGATAGACAAATCAGACCGTTGTCTTTGGCGTACACATTGCACGTATAATTTTCAAAGTGTTATTTGTAACGTTACGCCATTGGATGAAACTGGACTGATAAGGCAATGCTAATTAATGGAGGTATAGGCTATAGAGAGAGATAGGAAGGTGAAAAGAGGCGTAGAGAGAATAGATAGACAGCTTGGTTATTAAAAAGAAACAGATCGGCTATAGGCTACATAGGCCTAGAGAGCAATACAGCTAGGTAGCCTAGACAGAGAAATAGATGTGGAGAGAAAGGTGGAGCAGAGATAGAGTGAAGAGAGGGAGAGACAGAGGTACATGGAGGTATATAGAGATAGAACAGATAGAAAGGTCAAATGTAGTTTGAATATATTCTGTCCTCCTTGTTTCTTCTTCAGATCAGTCCTCCGGGTCGATGCAACAACCCCCCCAAAAACACCACAGAAGAAGACTAGTAGGCTAATAATCCCTGGTTGACGGTTGGAGTAATAAATCCCGGGTGGGTCAGAGTCAGACCCGGTCTGGTCCGGTCCGGGTCTTCAGGAGGCGGGTTTGGGCTTCATGCTTGTTGTTGTTGTTGTTGTTTTTGGGGTAAATAAAAAAAACACAGAAACAGAGGGATGAGAAACAGAGAGCAGGCGAGAGGGGGAGCACCATCCCAGGACAAAGCAGCAAGCAGCGCTCTCTCGCTCTCTCCCTCGGTATCTCTCTATAGTCTCTCTCTCTCTCTCTCTCTCTCTCTCTCTCTCTCTCACTCACTCACTCACTCACTCCCTCCCTCTTTCTCTCTCCCAAAGCGTCCAAAAAGCCTGCTCCAGTCTTATAGCAGTCCACTCTGAGCCTCCATTATTTTCTCGCGTCTTTCTAGCGAAGCAGCACCGCACATCAACAAAGGACGGAGCTCGATGAGGCAGCTATAGGCCACGTGACCCTGGAGGGACCACCCCCATAGAGGAGGCGAGGGGGTTGGGGGGCTATCTGTATCTTATGTTTTTTGTCGTCTTTTTAAGCGAACGATTTTCGGGTCAACTTTCAAAATAAAAGTCCCACTTGACGAGCGCTTTGCAGAGTCCAGTCCACACAGCATGATGCACAATCCTTTTCATATGTTTCATATCAAGCAGCAACATTCTACAGACCACAATCTGATGAGATTGTGTCTCTTGGAGCCCAAATCTGAGAATATTTTTTGTCAGATAGACAAGCTATGATTTAGTCCAGAATTCCATGACTGTCTACTTAGGCCAGATAACAGATACACTGATAACAGTCATTCTTCTACATCAGGGAGAAGTTGATCAACTTGCTTTGCCCGGGGGCCACTTTTGCAAAATGGGGCCAATTAATAAACAAACATTAATAAAAAAAAATCTGTAGCAGATTGTAGGTTTTTAGGGTGCCAGCCGTTTGCTCTCACAATTTTGGGCACACAGGATAGATAGTGAGTATTGGGGGGGATATGGGCTGAGTGGCCCTGCTGACATTGATTGACAACTGCTGACATCAGGGCTGGACTGCAATGTAATTCTACCGGTGCAATGGCCGGTGGGCCGCTGGCTAGTGGGCCGGTCAGGTTGGTGAAAAAGTATGTATTATGTATTTGATTGGGCCGGTAGCGGCCCATTCACGCGTCAATAATGAATGATTCTGGAGTGAGACCAGCCCTCTAACCAATCAACGTTGGTCCACGTGGGTCTGGGCCGGCCGTCAGCGGCCCATTCAGGTGTCAATCATGAATGACTCTGGTCTCTGGAGTGAGACAGGGCCCTCTAACCAATCAACGTTGGTCCACGTACAATTGGGCCAGCCCATTGCAACTGTCTGTCATTTCAATCACAGTGTTTGAAAAGTAGCGCTGGATCATAGCACCACCGTCCACCTAAACGGATTAAAATCACTGACTTCACATTGACGTCATCGTCTGCGTCTCACTCGTTTGAGGTAAGTGTGGCAGCTATTTGAATTTGACCAAGCGATAGGATTCTGGCTTGTAGCTTTGACGCGCGCCGCGGTACACGCCAAACTCTATTAGAAAATGTGGCAATTTAACAGACTGCCTTCCTTGATATCGGCAATCGCACCTACCTGGTAGAAAACTACCTAAAGGCCTTCACAAATTCGTAGAGCCTGCTGGTAAATTCGGCGTACATATGATCGACCAAGCACTACTTAATTTCAACAAAATGACAACTTTTAGGATTGGTGCACACTGCTAGGTAATCGATGAGTGAGCTAGCTAACGTAACGTTATTCATGGTGGTAGCCAGGTGGGTTAATCGGCAACAACGGCGTTATGATTTTCACGTTTTTATAACATCTAAACTGTGCTTATTAGAGTAACTTACTGTATAAACAATATTTCATTTCCAATGACTTGCTTGCTTGCTCCATCAAACACAGGCATAGAATGAGTTGAGTTGTAACATGGGGAAAGATACATCAGACATATGGGAAATGTTTGTGTGGCTATATTATGTCCAAAGTAATCTACTCTATATTTTTTGGTTTTGAGTATCTAAGTTTTAGTTTAGTTTTATAGTTTCACCTATAACAATACTGATTCCTAGTGGTAGGGACGCCAACATGACAACAATCAATACACTTGTATTTGCGTTAAAAAAAAATCAGTGTTATGTTTAGTACTGTACTTATGTCTATTTAATAAGTAAACGTTGAGTTCTCACTGGGCACGTTTATTCAATGCTGCAACATCATTACACCTAAAACCCCTAGACCGGGTCATAACATGTGGCTTTATAAGTAAATCCCCAACCCATGCGAGCGCGAGCGAAGCGAACGCGAGCTCGAAAAATCTGGCCGATTCGAAATTGTGGGCCTGTCTGACACATGGCAGGTAGCTTTTTTGGTCCCAGTCCAGCCCTGGCTGACATTGATTGACAACCTAATGACTGATGGTTCTCACCTGCATCTGATTGCGGGCGCTGCCAGTGACTCTGGGGAACTGTTAAAACACAGAGCCGGGCGCCCGACAGTGTCTCCTGGGGAACGGCGCTTGGTGGACGCTACGGGGTGTGTAACCCAGCCAAGCAACCCGAATTTAGGCTGAATTATACTCGACCAAGCTCGTTGGGGGTGGGGCCCCGCGAGTCTCAGTGCAGACCCCGCGCTGGGGTTGATGCCATTACTGCGCTTTTACTCTCAAACGACCCCACATCAGCACATAAAGGAATCACCAAACTTGTTTTTACTGAATAGCCGTTTTACTTCTCAGCCCTGATAGCCTACTACTCTGTGATGCTTTTAATCTCTCTCAATAATGCTCTCAACACAACACATTTACTTGGTGAAATGACTAAAAATGAACAGTTGCAAATCAAAGTTTATAGCCTACCACATGGGTCAAGAAATGTGACGAAAACACAGCTCAGTGTTCAGGGCTCAGTGGCTTGAAAGCGGCCATGTTTGGAGAGAAGCTCGCGCTGTTAGAAAAAAAATAATGCACAAGGCGAGCGCCCGACGGAGCTAGCGAATAACCACGCCCAACAAATTTACGTCATTTGACGCGCCCGGCCCGCGCTCCACCCACGCGCCCTTCACGGCAGGGTGAGCATAATTCAAGCTTTAGCACTCACATCTTGGGGGTGCTACACAAGAGCCAGGTCGGACCAGTGATCAATGTTCAAACAAACTGGCATAAGCCAGCAGCGAGCACACTCACCGGTGTTTTTAAAGTTTCTGTGCACGGCACAGGAGATACTTAGTAGAAGGAGAGCCAGCACACAAAAATGTCCTTTCGTTGAGTTTATTCCAGCTTAACACCAGGTAGCACATTAATGGATGCCATGTGCTTAGTGATGCTGACTCAGAATTGAGATTTGAATTGAGCCCCCCGCCCTGACTACAGGCTGCTCGACGCCTGGAACGCTTGCAGGCTGCTCGACACCTAGAACACTTCGAGTGGGGGTCTGAATTAGGGGCGCGGGATGATCGACCAATCCGGCATAATTCGGCGTTGGCATAATTCGGCGTTGAACCCCCCCCCAAACTGACTGCAGGCTGCTCGACACCCGTGCTGTACCTGGTGTTTGTACAAGTTGTTTACTTGCTCAATAATACTCGGTGACGACAAGCTCTGCTCTTAGCATCTGTTTCTTTATTAGCATCTTAGCTTCAGTGTTAGCAGTGTGCTTCTTACAGCATTCAGCACAGGAACTTAACTGGTCACACCCGTACTGCGCATGCGTTATCTCTGCGTGACCTAGTCACTACGCAATGCACGTAACCTTACGCATAAGGTAGTCCCTACATGACATCTCCCCTCTTTTGAGTCACAGACATGCACATGCAGTAGAATACCATTTCGGTGCTTTTTAGAAAAACATGTATAACTGACGAGACATTCTATAATGCTGTTGGTCTCCTGTAAACAGATACACAGAAAATGCTTCATTAGGAAAGTGCTTCACAACTTCGTAAAGTGCCATAAACATGAACTTCGATAAACAACATTAACATTTCTTTTTTTCTTTTCCATACATTTTCATTATCACATTTATGTTTTATATTCATTCTTCCCCTGTTTTCCTTTTTTTTTTTTTTTTTTTCACAACTCTTTTCTTTTCCCTCCCCAAATTATCCTGAAGTGAAGGGGTCCGACTCCCCAATCACCTCCATCGCTGCCGGAGTTTATTGTGCTCCATTTGGGCAAGCTATGTGTTAAACAGTAACATAGTCTTTATACTTCTCAGGCTGACGGATGACTCTTCCCCTGGAAGTCACTCGAGCTTGAGCAGGGAGATGTCCCACGGGCTCCGGTGGAACAGTCTCTCTGACAGGTGAATTTGGAAGGGGCGAGGCCGGAGGTGAAGGCTGGGATGGTGATGGCTGTTCGCTCACCTGTGCGCCCTCTGTCTCACCCGGCTCCTCAACAGGAAGGAAGGTTGGTCGCAGGTGGCGTCTGTTCCGCCGCAGTGTTCCGTGGTCTGTCTGGATCATGTAGGACCTCGGAGCTGAGTGTGGTTGTTGAACCGTCCCTGCTGTCGTCCAACCTGACTCGCCGTCAAGCTTCACTGCCACGCTCTCCCCTGGATTGAGGAGTGGAAGTGATCTGACGCCGTGGCGTCTGTTGTAGGCCCGCCTGTAGCCCGCTTTTGCTCTGGCATCAGCTTCGCGTACCTTTGTGAAGTCCGGCCATCTTGGAGACAGGACTTTGTCGACTGTGGGCACTGTCGTTTTGATCTGGCGGCCCAACATTAGCTGTGCAGGACTGGCACCCGTGGCTTGTAGTGGTGTGGCTCTGTAGCTCATGAGAGCCAGGAACGGGTCATCCTGCCGGAGGATCTTCTTTGCAGTTTGTACCGCTCTCTCAGCCTCCCCATTAGACTGAGGGTAGTGGGGACTGGAAGTGATGTGTTTAAAGTCATAAGCTATAGAAAGCTTTTAAACTCCCTACTTGAGAACTGTCCTCCGTTGTCTGTGTATAGCTCATCTGGACAGCCCCACCTGGCGAAGATGTTCTTCAGTCGCGCGCAGGTGGTCTCACTTGTCATGTCGGGCAAGTGGGCTATTTCCAGATAGCGAGAAAAATAGTCAATGACGATCAGATAGTTCTGCTTTGCGTACTCACAGATATCTGCTCCGATCCTTTGCCAGGGCCTTTCTGGGAGTGGTGTTGTGATCAGAGGCTCCTTCCTCTGTGTCGGTCTGGACCGCATGCATTCAGGACACCTTGTCACCAGCTCCTGAATCTCGCTCTCTAGTCCAGGCCACCACACACTCATGCGTGCCCTCTCGCGACACTTGATGATGCCCTGGTGTCCGTCATGCAAACGGTGGAGTATGTCACCTCTCATACTGTGCGGGATGACGATGCGGTCCCCGTACAGCAGAAGTCCTTTCGAGGTTGACAGGCTGTTGCCCCACTGGTGATATGCTTTAGCTTGTGCTGGGACGTTGCTCACGTGCTTTGGCCAACCCTGAGTCACCAATCTGCTGACCACTTGTAGCTCATGGTCCGCCTTAGTCTCCTGCCTGATCCGCTCCAGTTTGGGAGGAGACACGGGCCATGCTGTGTGAGCTGCATCCTCGAACGCTGCAACGTCACAAGTTAGTTCTGACACTTCACTCAGTATCAACGGTAGTGGCTGTCTGGATAGTGTGTCGGCTACTGTTAGTGTTTTGCCCGGCACATACTCTGCAGTGGGGTTGTATCGCATTAAGCGCATGAGCAAACGCTGGCACCTCAGAGGAACTGCATCAAGATCTTTGTTATTGATAAGAGGGACCAGTGGTTTATGGTCTGTGTGGACCGTGAAACTATCTAAGCCATACAGGTATGTCGAGAATCTTTCACAGGCCCAAACTACAGCTAGAGTCTCTTTCTCTATCTGCGCGTAGCGCTTCTCTGCATCGGTTAATGTCCTCGAGCAGAACGCTACTGGTTTCAGTCCCTCAGCATGCCGCTGTAGCAGCACAGCGCCTAGCCCGTAGCTGCTTGCGTCTGCGCTCACCACTGTGGGTTTATTTACATCATAAAAGGTGAGAGTGGGTGCGGTGGAGATTAGTTGCTTTACCTTGTTGAAGGCGTCGGCTTGGGCTGCGTCCCACGTCCATGCAGCCTCATCTTTAAGCAGGTCGTTGAGGGGTTGTACTGCATCTGTCAAGTTGGGCAGGTATCTCCCCAGGTAATGAACCATGCCCATGAACCTTCGCAGGCCTGGCACGTCCTCTGGTGGCTGCATCTCTGTGATGGCACCTACTTTTGAGGGATCAGGGTGGATGCCGTCTGCGTTGATGCGATGCCCCAAGTAGTTCAGTTGCTTTTGGCGCAGGTGACACTTCTTGTCATTCAGCTTCAAGCCGGCATCTTTCAGGATCTGGAGAACGCTCTGAAGCCTCCTCTCGTGCTCCTCCTCATCCCTTCCATGGACGAGGATATCGTCCATGTAGACCTCGACTCCTTCTTGGTCTCTGAACAGCACTGACATCTCGCGTTGAAATATCTCTGGCGCGCTGGAGATTCCGAAAGGGAGCCGTTTGAAGAAGTATCTCCCCATCGGTGTGATGAAAGTTGTTAATTTAGCTGTTTCGCTCTCCAGCGGGATCTGCCAAAAGCCACTCTCGGCATCGAGCAGCGAGAAAACACGGGAGTCTGCCAGCCGCGGCAGTATGTCGTCTATGACTGGTAAGACGAACCTCTCCCTTTTCACAGCCTTGTTCAGTCTCTTTAAATCTACACAGATCCTCACCTCGCCTGCTGCCTTCTTGGGAACCGGGACCATAGGAGCGCACCACTCCGTCGGCTCCCTGACCTCCTCTATGACGCCGCACCTCACCATTCTCTCCAGCTCGGCTTTGACCTTGGGAAGCAGGGGGGCGGACACCCTCCTCGCTACGTTGACGCTGTATGGCACAGCATCATCCCTCAAGCTTATCTTGATGGGCGGTATTTTTAAGAGGCCCAGGTCTGCACCAAACGTGCCCTGGATCTCCTGGACTTCATCCACTCTCTTGACTAGCCCCATCGCCACTGCAACGTTCCGGCCCAGCAGGTTGCTTCCATTTGCTGTTTGGATCACGTGAACGTTGAATATGTACTGCTGGCCTCTGTACTTAGTTAAAGCAGTGAATAGTCCCGTACACTGGAGCTTGCCTCCAGGACTGTCAAAGTCTCTGTCGTTCTCTTTCAGCTGAGGCAGGTGTCTGAGCTTGTGATACGTTTCATCAGATATCACGCTGGTGTCGGCACCCGTGTCTATCTTGAAAGTCACAGGAGTGCCACAGATTTTCAGGTTTACAGTCCATGGTGTAGTAGAGTCATTAATTTTGGTGTACTTCGTTTTTATTTCACCTAAAAATTGTCCTCCACCAGCACCATGACTGGCCTCTTGCTCTACTGTTGTGAGCTCATTCACTCTGGCAGAACGGCACACGACAGCAAAGTGTCCAACTTTGTGACAATTCCTGCACTGTGCATTTCTAGCTGCACACTGTGCATGTTTTGGGTGGTCCTTACCGCACCTGAAGCACTTGGACGTTGCCCCTCCGTCGCGGTGTCCCGCCGATTGGAAACTGCCACTGTTTTGTCTCCTTCCCCGTCCTCTGTACTGTTGACGGGGGGTCGCTGCGTGTCCGTGTTTATGTGCCACTTCGCTGAGGTAGCTAGCATCGGCTGAGCTAGCTTTAGCCTGCTGGCTAATTTGGCCTTTTACCTGCTCAGATTGTCTCACAAGTTCCACTGCTCTCTCCAGTGTCAGGTCCGCTGTCAACTGTAGCTTTTCAGACAACTCTTTGTCCAGGATCCCGATGACTAGTTTATCTCTGATATTCTCTATCTTCACCGGACCGAACTGACAGGTCTCGGCTAGCTCGTATAGCGTGCGGATGTACTCCTCTGCTGATTCACCTTGCTTTTGTGCTCTCTTGTAGAAACGAGCCCTTTCATGGATAATGTTCACTTTTGGGACGAAATAATTATTTAGCTTGTCCAACACAACCTCATAGTCGTCCTCCTCTTCGTCACTCCCGAAAACGAACGTGTTGTGCACTTGCTCGGCCTCTTTGCCTAGTGCATACAGTAGCGTGCTAACCTGCACGTCCCCGTCTTCCAGGTTTAGCTTTGTAGCCGTACGGTATCTCTGGAACCGCTGGCGCCACTCCGGCCACTGCTCTGGTCGGGTAAAATCCAAGGCTTCGGGAGGGCTAAACTTCGCCATGATCTGCGTTCAGACCTTTACTTCTGACACCATGTACAAGTTGTTTACTTGCTCAATAATACTCGGTGACGACAAGCTCTGCTCTTAGCATCTGTTTCTTTATTAGCATCTTAGCTTCAGTGTTAGCAGTGTGCTTCTTACAGCATTCAGCACAGGAACTTAACTGGTCACACCCGTACTGCGCATGCGTTATCTCTGCGTGACCTAGTCACTACGCAATGCACGTAACCTTACGCATAAGGTAGTCCCTACATGACAGTGTTAAGCTGGAATAAACTCAACGAAAGGACATTTTTGTGTGCTGGCTCTCCTTCTCCTACTACGGACCAGCGATCAAGCCTAGACCCCTGGGGAGGGTCTTGTCAACGGGGAAAGTTGAGTAGTGATTGCATTTTAAAACAAATATATTAGCTGTTAATTGTTTGTTTTAGTCCTGTTTGTTTTCTTAATGAACTTTTAATAATAATATTGACTTGTAGCAAGTGGGAGGTGGTGGGGTGGCTGGGATATGGTGGGAAGACGGTTAGCTAAACCACACATCCTCAGTCCATGTTTAATCCCTGTGTGCGCTGAATCACTTGTGTTACCTCTTTGAAAGGTTTTGCCTGCCAGTGTGTGTACAGGCCGTTTATGGTTGGTTGCAGTGTGTGTGCTCATGTGCAGTGCTCGTTTGCAGTGCCCGTGTGTAGTGCTCATTTAGTTTGCTGTGCTCATTTGCAGTGCCCGTTTGTAGTGCTCGTTTGTAGTGCTCGTTTGTAGTGCTCGTTTGTAGTGCTCGTTCACAGTTTGCTGTGCTCGTTTGCAGTGATGTTACACTGAATCCCCTTGTGTGTGGGTTACATTGCATTGGGTGGGGGCGGGGTGGCGAGGCCATTGTGTTCTCATTATTACAGTTATCATTCCATTCTCCATACTTGCTGTACAGGTTTAGTCTATATGCCAAATTAAATAAAGCATTGTATATTTTTCCCCTTTACCTGGCTGTCGTGTATTACCTCATATCTCTGGTTTCCGGACCATACCGGTAAAAAGGTGGTGGCAGCAAACGCTACTTGGCTACTTTGTGTTGGCCTTAATCCTCCGATCACTGGCAAACGTAAAGCGTGGAGCTGCAAACGTGGCTTGCACTAGTGTGCGTTGGTTGATATAGCCTTCACTGGCATTGCGTATGACATAACTGCTGATGTCATAACATCTCAGCTTTGATGATGTCAGATTGCCGTCTGTTGGTTGTGACATCATTGGTCGGAAACGTCACAGGATGTCATAGGTCCCATTGTGATGTCATCAGTGATGTCATCACTCTTGATAGATCCAGGAATAGTTTCCAGGGTTGACTGGACCTCGAGGCCCAGAATATGCCCTGGGGGGTGTCCATCCAGTCTCCATAATAATAATAATAATAATAATAATAACATCCTGATAATTTCCTGATGATGATAATATTAATAACACTAATAACTACTACTACTAATAATAATAATAATAATAATCTCACTTTATTTAATAATTTCCACACTGTTCCTCCCTCTCACTGTACACAAGCATTTGTTGTTGACTGACTCATCTTGTGAAATAAAGGTGAAATAAAATAAAATTAAACCAGGCAGAAAGATCATAATTCACATGCTCCTGGTTATTTCATTAGCGTGCCCAATTCTCCCAGTCTGACCAGTGCAGTGACAGCTGTTATCCAGCAGAGGGCGCTCCCTGCCTGCAGGATACAGGAGATGAGAGAGGAGAGGAGAGAGGAGAGAGGAGAGGAGACTTCAGGTTCGTGATTGTTTATGGCTATATTACTGCTAACCACTAATTTACAGATTTATCTGAATGCTTATGGTAAACACTAACAGTGATTCTTGAAGCTCTATCTCTGAAACCATGAACACTTGTAGCCAATGCAATGCATGTACCAAGTGTGCCAAATAACTTGTAGCCAATGCATCTTCTTATAATAAGAATGCGTGCGTGAGCAGAATTGTATTCGGCCACAGCTAGGGCTTAATTACCTAATCATTGCTGGGAACCCGACGGAGTGCAGTGCCGAATTTCATGCCATTCGGACACGCGCATAGTCATAGCGCCACCTACTAGCAACACAAAAAGCAGTTTATCTCATCTCGAGAACTCTTCGTCCAAACAATTTCAAACTTGGGGAGTGCGCTGCTGAGAACCCGAGATAGTAGTGATGTGTGGGCTACCCAGAACCCGCCGGGGCCCGCGGGCTGACCCGCCCCGCAGGCGGGCTGACCCGCCCCGCAGGCGGTCTGGGTTGGCAAATTCGGAAAATATCACGGGTGCGGGCGGGGCAGGCTCAGAATGTGACAAAGCAACAATAATAAGTAACTTAGAGTTAGAGAAGTGAAACACAAACACGCACAGTCGCAGACTAACCCTTTATTAAAGACATGAACTCTCTCTCTCACACACACACACACACACACACACACACACACACGTACACACACACACACACACACACACACACACACACGTACACGTACACACAGTCAGACAGACAAGGTGAGTCTGAAGCAGACTGCACCTGCTGCACTCTCTACTATAGCCTGGAGTAAAGAAACGCTTCAAATGAGGTAGCCTATGTGCCCTCAAAACAGACATTTTTGGATGGATTATTTGCTGTAATTATTATTTGAAGTGTCCATAAACGAATCCCACCGCAAATGTTCTGTTAATAGACTGATCTATTTGTCAACTTTATTGCAACGTGACCAATTGAGAGCGCATGAGGTAATTAAAAGAAATAGGAAAGAATAAGAACTGTTTCTGTAGCCTACCTCTACCTGCTACCTCCTTTTGAAGACCTTGCATTAATTGAAGAAAGACCGATAATAGCTATTTAGAGTTTGTAACGCAGACGAGGCAGAATGTGAGAGAGAGAGAGAGAGAAAGAGAGAGAAAAAGAGCGAGAGAGAGGGGAGAGAGACAGAGTTTGGACACTTTGGAGAGCTCTGCGGCGCTTATCCTGAGTGCAGAGACATATTACATTAAATTGGTCGTTTGTGGGCTGCTGGGTTGGGTTGGGTTTGGCATTTTCAGATATTTTAAACGGGCCGGGCGGTGCGGACTGGCTCCGACGACGGGTTGGGTTGGTGCGGGCCTTAAAAAACCCTGACCCGCGCATCACTACTAGCTAGCCTAGATAGCCCATCATTGAACATGATCAAAAACATACTGTACAAAGAGGTGTCGGTCAGAACTTGAAGGAACAAGCTGATTGTGTGGATCCACCGTTGTAGCTGTACCTTTAAGAGGAGCCGAGCAGCTTTACGACAGCTGCCGGAAAGCGTGAGTGAGTGTCAGAGTGTCGTGGTTGAGGCGTGTTGGTGAAGATGGCTGCCTATGTAACAGCATGTGAATAAATCGTTGTCAGCACGTCGTCGTGGTCCGAGACTTCTTTGAACATAACATTGGCGACGAGGATAATGGACTCTCGTCTCCCACCTCTCTACCTGTTCCTCGCTCTGCCTGGCGAACCGCCGATTCCGTGGGTTCGCTGGCATGAATCTTTTGAAACGTTCCTAGTAGCCGTCGGGCTAGCTAGCTAAAGCTAACGATGAAAGGAAACGAGCCCTGCTTGTACACACTTTGGGCAACGAGGGACAGTGGATGTCCTGGACTCTGGGACCTGCTCCTGCATACGCGGACTGTCTCACACCCATATATGTTGAGAGATATGGGCTACTCTACTTATTCGAAATTGTATCAAACCTGTGTATGTCCTGTCTTAGATTATGTTTTGGGGGTTTGGGGTTTCAAAAGGTTTCAGTTGAATGAACGAGTTCAGAATCGAGCAATCAGATTTTACCTGGGACTTCATAAATATGCCCCCATTTTGGCAGCTAATGGAGATATGGGGTGGGACTCCTGTGAAATTAGGTGGAAGGCCAGTATGGTGGGTCTTTGGAACAGGCTGCTGGGTTTACCACCCAACAGGGTGGCTAGCCATATCTTCTTTTGGGATTTGTTTGTTGATGGGGAATGGGTCTCTGAACTGTATGACTTACTACAGGAATGTGGTCTGGAAGACCATTATTTCCAAAGAAAAACTGTGAATGTGGAGGAGTTTAAAAATCGAATCCGGGTTAAATGTCTACAATCCTGGGCTGAAGAAATTTGGCAAAAGCCAAAATTAAGAACATATTGTTTATTTAAAAAAGATTATAAATGTGAAAAATATGTTTTGTATAATTTGTCAAAAAGTCAGAGATCACTCTGTGCACAGATAAGATGTGGCATCCTACCATTACATATTGAAACAGGAAGATACAGAGGGGTAGCTGAGGAGGATAGAATATGTGAATATTGTGAGTTGAATGAGGTGGAAAATGAAATTCATTTCATTTTATACTGTCCTTTGTATCATGACTTGAGAGAAACAATGTTTAAAAGAGTCCATACTCCTGAGCTAAATATGATAGATAGTGAGAACGGAGTAATACTCGAATTTCTTTTTGATAATATTTTTGCATTCTCTGAATTTCTTTCTAAAGCATGGGACAGGAGGAGAAGGTTGACGTATAACTGATAAAGTAGAGTTTATTTTCTATTTATTTTTTTCGTTTTATTTTCGTATTCAGTGCAGGTATGTATGAATGTATATGTATGTATATGTATAGGCATATTATGTCTGCATGTATATATACTCTCTAATTTGGGCTGCACTGAAAGCTTCTGGTTGGGTAACATACCAGAATGTTATGTTTTGTTAAATATTGAATGTTGATGTGTCTGATAATCCCATGTGGGATGGGTCATGTAATTGTCCTGACACGAAAATAAAATATTCATTCATTCATTCATTCATTCATTCATTCATTCATTCATTCACACTGCTGTCTGGACATTTTGCTGAACCACCCTCCAGTCCTTTCCCCTCCAGGCCCGTAGCTATTGGCTCAGACAGCGGCGCCGCCCAGAGCACGCTGGGCCTGTGGTGGTGGTGGCTCCTTATCGCACCCCAGACGAAACCCCAGACTGCCCTGCCAGGGGGCAGTGGTGTCGACGCTGTGGCAAGCAGAACCCTTTTTGCCGCTCTCCTCCTGCAGCCGACAGCCTGCACCCACCGCCGCGTTCGCCTGGACCACCTGCGCCTGGACCACCTGCGCCGATACCCATCAGGATTATTTATTTACAAATCCTCAGATCAAATGAAAGAGAGAAGAATAGAACTGGAGCTTTCTCACACTGTTCTGTTCAGTTCATGATGCCTGAGGTCATATCTCTCTCTCTCTCTCTCTCTCTCTCTCACACACACACACACACACACACACACACACACACGCATGCACATGCACACACGCGCGCACACACACACACAAACACACATGCATGAGCACGCACGCACACACACACACACACACACACACACACACACACACACACACCAGTATGTAATCCCGGTGTACAGCTCTGGATGTTTTGCTAAGCCGTCTGGGTTAATTAGTTTACTCTCCTCTCTCCCGTGTGTGTGTGTGTGTGTGTGTGTGTGTGTGTGTGTGTGTGTGTGTGTGTGTGTGCGCGCGCGTGTGTGTGTCCTTGATCTAATAGTTTGTGTTAATAAGAACAAACAGCAGACATGGGAGTAAAAAAACATTCTGTGGAAAGTCACGAATGTTTTCTCTCTATTTTCCAGTCTCTCTCTCTAGGTCTCTCTCTCTCTCTCTCTCTCTCTCTCTCTCTCTCTCTAGGTCTCTCTCTCTCTCTGTCTCTCTCTCTCTCTAGGTCTCTCTCTCTCTCTAGGTCTCTCTCTCTCTCTCTCTCTCTCTCTAGGTCTCTCTCTCTCTCTGTCTCTCTCTCTCTCTAGGTCTCTCTCTCTCTCTGTCTCTCTCTCTCTCTCTCTTTCTCTCTCTTCCTCTCTCTCTCCATTAGTTTCCCACAGTCGATTAGACTAAATGGGAGCAGAGCTGCCATCTTTAATCCTGAATCAACCCGCTGAGCACACAAAGAAAGAGAGAGAAAGAGAGGGAGGGAGGGAGGGAGAGGGGGAGGAAGAGAGAGAGAGAGGGGAGAGAGACTAGATAGACATTATATTAGTATTATATATTGCAATAAATATACCTTTTATTATCACTTCTGCGGCCTCATCTGTCCAACCCCGTGCTTGCCGCCTGGCCTGGACTTCTAGTTGCAGTGGGCGGGAGGACTTGCCTTGACAGACAGCTCCATTTGGCCAATGAGCATCGCCAAATCCAATCAAAATCCCCTCGGCAGAGCGGCAAAAACGTCTTTTCCTCTGAGAAACTCCGCTGGTGCATACTCTTGTTCTTATTTAATGGAAGTTAATGATAGTTGACTTGGGTTCAGGAGCAGGGCCACGCCTCAACCACTTCTCTAACCACGCCTCTAACCACACCTCAATTACCCTGGCAGGTTACATATACCTGGTGAACCTGTCCTGCCCTGTTTGTCTCAGATCGTCTCAGTTCTCTCGACCCACCCACCCTCCCTTCCCTTCATCCCTACCCTCAACCCTCATCCCTTCATCCCTCATCCCTACCCTCACCCTCCTAACATCCTCATTCCGTCCCGTCAAATCCGGTGCATGTCTCTCTCATGTCTCATTCGCAGGATCTGTCTGGAGGGGTCTGAAATCAGCTCGGACGTAAACACGCCTGAGAAGCAGTCCGCTCGGGCAGCTCATGCCGAGACGGAACCCCCAACAACGCTGATTCTCCCCCTGCCCGGTCTTCAGTTCCTCCTCCCAGACCAGACAGATGTCAACGGACGACATCTCCATGCACCCTCACCTGCACCTCAACACATACACATTTCAATCTTCATTCAACTTCTAAACCATATATTGTTGTGGTGTGGTCCTTTGCTAGTGAAATTGTTGTTATTGAGTCTATTTCTGCAATAACTGCGCTTTACTCTTAGCGCTAACATTAGCGCTCGTTATTGCCAGCATCCCTGATTGGCTCGGTTACATCATCAACTACGACGCAGTCCCTGATTGGCCCGTGGACTTTGTAACTTCAGGAAATGGCTGTGGGCGGCTGGAAGTCCAGACTGATACGTGGAGCGAAATGGTTGCAGGCTATCATTCTGGCCCTTAAGAGGATGTAACCCAGACATCCTCCAGACATAGTTTGAACATGATTTTGCCTCTGGGTTTGTTTGGGTTAGGAACCTAATGTTGTGTGAAGTGGAATTATGTTGTCATGACCGAGGGGGGACCGAGGGCTTTGTTGGACACATTAAGCCAATATTATGGATGTACCAAAAAGTGCAGTTCCTCAGATGACCACTTGAGGTTGGCTCCAAAAACGAGTCATTCCCCATTCACCCCCATGTTAAAATGCCCGACTTTATAGCAGAATTAAACATTTACAACCTGGTTAGGTCTATATAGCTAATTTCATCTTTCATGACAACGGGGTGCATTTTTATATAACTCATCCATTTAGAGTAAAATGAAAAGACTATGTTTTGGTGCTCAAAGAGTTTGTGTCCGGGGTGAGAGGGGTCGGCCATGATTTTCTGAGAACGCTTCAGCCTCCTGGCGGTGTGCAGTTCCTGAAGGGATGGCAGGTTGCATCCGATCACCTTCTCAGCACAGCGGATGATTGCGCTCTGTTGATGTCCTAGCGGGCAGCAGCAACATACCAGACGATGATGGAGGAGGTGAGGATGGACTCAACTATGGATGTGTAGAAGTGCGCCATCGTGGCCTTTGGCACTTTGAATTTCTTCAGCTGCTGTACAAAGTACATCCTCTGCTGTGCCTTCTTGGTGAGAGCTCTGATGTTCAGCTCCCATTTCAGGTCTAGGCTGATGATGGTCCCCAGGATGTGGAAGGACTCCACAGGGTTAACTAGGGAGTCGCCCAGGGTGATGGGGGAGGGTGGGACTGTGTGCCATACTAGTCCACAACAACCATCTCCACTGTCTTTTGAGCATTGAGCTCCAGGTTGTTTTGGCTGCACCAGGTCGTCAGGTGGTCGATCTCCTGCCTGTTACTCAGTCTCGTCTCATCACAGATGAGCACTACAGTATATGAGGGTAGAATGAATGTGGTCTGAGGTGATCACATCGCAGGATGCATTGGATGCGTTCAGACCTGTACTTTACTGAAATCAGCTCGCCCCGAGACCCATCTGACCCATGTTAATATCAGGTCTGAACAGAGGACGTCTGTATGAAGGTCTGAGCTGAGAGACTGCTGCACTGTGAATGGAAATGTAAAGCAGGGAAGCACAAAGGATGAAGAATGAATGAAGTTCCGGTTCTTCTATTCAGTGTCCAGACTGACCACACATGGCTGCACTTCAATATGAACTGTGTGTGTGTGTGTGTGTGTGTGTGTGTGTGTGTGTGTGTGTGTGTGTGTGTGTGTGTGTGTGTGTGTGTGTGTGTGTGTGTCAGAAGGATGAGTGAGGCGTGAAGAGTGTTGAGGTTGAGTCTTGTTGGAGGACAGCGTTCCCATGAGCTGTGCACTTCCTGATTGCAGTGATGTCATCACCTCCACTTCTCTTATCGGTTCAGGTGTTTTCTCAGACAGATAACGCTGATAAGACGTGTGCATGTGCATGTGCGTGTGCGTGTGCGTGTGTGTGTGTGTGTGTTGTAACTTGTTGAAGAAGGCATGCTGAGACATTGACTCTCACAATGATGGATTAATCATGCTGAGAAACAACTCCATTATCCTAACGCACACGCACACCGTCACACGCACACACACACACACACACACACACACACACACACACACACACACACACACACACACACACACACACACACACACACACACACACACACACAGAGAGGCATGTCACACACACACACACACACACACACACACACACACACACACACACACACACACACACGAGGCATGCCACACACACACACACACACACACACACACAGAGGCATGCCACACACACACACACACACACACACACACACACACACACACACACACACACAGAGAGGCATGCTGGCTTCTGGGACGGACTGGTGTTTATTTACCTGAAAAAGCACAAAGCGGCAGCACACTTTCCATGATGACTTTATTTCTTACAGTTCATTTCTCATATTAAACATGTTTCCACATGATTCTTACAGTTCATTTCTCATATTAAACATGTTTCCACATGATTGTCCTCCACCAGTAGCTTCAGAATTTGACTACTCGAACACTCAAAGGAGCACCCCAATATGGCGTCGCAGGCTCCATTCAAAATGGCCCTATGTGTTCATACATGATGTTGCAATCAGAATCAGAATCAGAATCAGAATAACTTTATTGATCCTCGAGGGGAAATGGAGTCATGCTACAGTTGCTCGCACTCAGATATGGAAAAATATAGACATCAACCATTATAAGAGGCATAGGAATGTACCATAAACAATAAAATAGAACAAAATAGAAGTTACATAGCCTATGTACAGTAAAGTGTCACAGTTATGTGCCTTCTCCAACAATCTTTGTCAAGTACCATTTAGTAAAGTGAAATATCTGAGGTATATACCACAGTGCCTTTTAGATTGACTAAATTCAGTCAATCTGCATTCACGGTTAAGGCGGGCATGCTGTGGAACACCCTGCCAGCAGTAATTAAGGGCTGTAGTACCCTCAGAGGTTTTAAATCCTCCATTAAGAAGTGGCTGAGAGAGGGTCAGTCCTGCGGCCACCTATAGTCATTGGCGTGGCCTCATATACTGTTTCTTTCTGTGCTATGTCATTTCTTTTTTACCATTTGCCAATGTGTGATTTTAGTGGATTGCTATCTACCTCTATGTGTTCTATTTTTACTGTTATGCACATTGTATATGTTGTATCTGGCTAATAGTAAGTATCATTTTTTGTCATGTAACTTGAGTGTTTAGACATTAGGATTTTCTTTTAATTGCTGTATTTGATATGTACTGTGGGCACACAGGACTCTGTGTGCCCAGGGACTACAGATGCAAATTAGCTTTTAGCTATCTCTGGTGCAATATATTTATTGTGTACTGTCCCTGCTTCAATAAACAATAAACATTAAAGATAAAGATAAAGTGTGAGAGTATAGTAATAATAATAATAACAATAACAACAACAACAACAACAACAACAACAACAACAATAATAATAATGAGTAAGGTGCATCCAGTCAGTATGAAGTGAACAGTAACAGTGTGGAATTGATTATTGCACAACTTGTGGTATTAAGCAGTTATTGCACATTGAGTTTGATTGCACAATCAGGTAGGCTATACCTGATCAAAGTGGGTGTTGATTGGTGGATGAGTGGAGGACGTTCAATCACAGTAAAACACTGCTTGCCTGGTTGTTGTCCCTCGAACCAGGCAATTTGTGTTCTTAAACATTGCATAGTTTCCAATTCCAAGCCGTTTTTGTCATGCCAGGCCCTTAACCCCAACCGCTCCAGTGGAGCTGATCAGTGGCCAGCAGATCAGACTGTGGTTGTACTGGTCAGCTTCCAGCAGATCAGACTGTGGTTGTACTGGTCAGCTTCCAGGTGTGAATGTGTGTGTGAATGTGAACAGGGCACTCCTGAAAAAGGAGAGAGAGAGCATTGCTCTCAGTGAGACTCCCCCTGTATAAAGTAAAGGTTAAAAACATGTAGTTACACATCTGAACACAAATAGCCCGACTCAATGGACAACAACCTTGTGTAAAAGTCAAGTAGCGTAGTCTTGTGACTGCTGTATACAAGAGTAGGGCCTTTGTGAACGGAGCCTGCATGTACGCTGAGCTACTACGGCCACACTCACAATGACAAACAGGCTGAGTCTGACATCCAGGCTAGTCCACCAGCTGCTGCACCTAGTCTGATGCATCCAGGCTAGTCCACCAGCTGCTGCACCTAGTCTGATGCATCCAGGCTAGTCCACCAGCTGCTGCACCTAGTCTGATGCATCCAGGCTAGTCCACCAGCTGCTGCACCTAGTCTGATGCATCCAGGCTAGTCCACCAGCTGCTGCACCTAGTCTGATGCATCCAGGCTAGTCCACCAGCTGCTGCACCTAGTCTGATGCATCCAGGCTAGTCCACCAGCTGCTGCACCTAGTCTGATGCATCCAGGCTAGTCCACCACCTGCTGCACCTAGTCTGATGCATCAGGCTAGTCCACCAGCTGCTGCACCTAGTCCAACCCGATCTCCAAAAAAATTGTAAAATAGCAACGTTTGTGGACAAACGTTAGTATTTTACAATGTCGGCTAAGAAATTGTAAAATGGGAACGTATGCGTCTACAGCGGTGGGCGTGGTTTGGGCGTGTTTTACGGAGATTCTCTGTTTCTAACCCCTCCCCCTACTCTAATCCTAACCCTAAAATCTCAGAACGTTACTATTTTACAATTTTCGAGCCGAAATTGTAAAATAGCAACGTTGGTCCATATCGTTGGTATTATACAATTTTCTGTGAGACTGTGTTGCCTAGTCTGATGCATCAGGCTAGTCCACCAGCTGCTGCACCTAGTCTGATGCATCCAGGCTAGTCCACCAGCTGCTGCACCTAGTCTGATGCATCCAGGCTAGTCCACCAGCTGCTGCACCTAGTCTGATGTATCCAGGCTAGTCCACCAGCTGCTGCACCTAGTCTGATGCATCCAGGCTAGTCCACCAGCTGCTGCACCTAGTCTGATGCATCCAGGCTAGTCCACCAGCTGCTGCACCTAGTCTGATGTATCCAGGCTAGTCCATCAGCTGCTGCACCTAGTCTGATGCATCAGGCTAGTCCACCAGCTGCTGCACCTAGTCTGATGCATCCAGGCTAGTCCACCAGCTGCTGCACCTAGTCTGATGCATCCAGGCTAGTCC
>NC_139624.1:14799347-14806847 GCF_964638095.1 Poromitra crassiceps
GTTAAATCAACACTTAGAGTTATTTTTAACACTGGCTCGGATAACATATGGTCCCACACCACAGGGTGTTAAAGTTACTCTTGACATAGTGTTGATATTTCAGAGTTAATTCAACTCTAGAAAGAGTCCAAATTTAACACTGCATCACCCTGCACAACACTGAACAGTGTTAATAAAATATTACACTATGAGGTAATTAACACCCATAGTGTTACTTTTAGTTCACTCCGAGAGTTAATCTTAATTTAACTCTCCATCAATGTTAGAAGTGGTTAACACTGAGTGTTAATTTAAAGCTTACTCTCACCAGTGTGAATACAAATTAACTCTTATTGTATTTACTCCTTGTGGGAGTTATTCCAAGTGTTGATTTTTAATTAACTCCTGTCAGTGTATATCTAAATCTACTACTATACTTTAAAATTTGCATGTAATGTGAAAAAACAAACAAACACAATTCATTATGTCAATGTCTTCATTTATTGAAAAGCAAAAGTAGAAGATACCAACTTATCATCTGTCTGAATCAAATAACAAAGGCATATTGCGCAATAAGCACCAAGACTGTATGGCATTCATTTCCAAATCATTACTTCCATCCAACAACTTTACTCTTGGTGGACGGTTTGGCTGCTGGTTGTAAACAGTCAAAAGCATGTATTCTACCAGCCAGTTGTTCAGCATTTAGGAAGTTGCCCTGAATGTACTGCAGAAAAAGTTTCAGCTCAAACGGAGGGACCCCCTCTAAAACAGCATGCATTATGTCTACAGAAAAACTGTTGGCTGTGTGGAATTACTAAAGTGAATTTAACAGACAAGTGTGTTTCACACAATATACATAGTGTAGGATCTGTTTGCATAGTTTGACAGTGCTGTGTGTGCATATCGATAGTTCTTAGTACAACTTCCGGATCATCTTCAAACAATGCTTCTCAAGGAGACAGAAACGACAGCAACATCGAGCCCCAAATGACTCCACAAAGCCAAACAGACCATGCAAACCTATATTTTCCACAGTGACCTGAATAATAGTAGCACAAATCATGTGTTTAAACATGGGAATTTGAAGTCCCGCTCTTGAGCGAGTACTTTCAAATCATTAACAAGTGGCCTTAAGTATCAAATTAAACCATAACACTCTATGTCCTGTGCATGGAATAGAGCACACAAATGAATATTCGTCTTTGACAACAGTCCAGATT
This sequence comes from Poromitra crassiceps, assembly GCF_964638095.1. Classification (NCBI taxonomy): domain Eukaryota; kingdom Metazoa; phylum Chordata; class Actinopteri; order Beryciformes; family Melamphaidae; genus Poromitra; species Poromitra crassiceps. The sequence continues at coordinate 14,800,550 of NC_139624.1, forward strand.
TTATGGCTGTCTCATCTACATTAGCAGTCACCACCTCTCCTAGATCATCTAGGTCTACACTGCTTAAATTAACATCAGTGTCAATATGTTTGGTGTTTAAATGTTTCCTAAAACCAGAAAAAGTACCAAACAGTCACACGGCCGCATCCAGTCTGAACACATTGAAGGCAAAGATTTCTTCCATCCAAATAACCATGAACTAACCGGAAATGCCTAACAAGCGCATTTGAACTAGTTAACTCAGCATGACAAACAGAACACTTCATTCCTAAGCAGCCTTGCCCGGACTTCAGCAACACGGGAACTCTGCTTGACTTCGCAAACATCAACATTGTACACTGTGGTCTGGATGAATGTGAACATGTTGTGGAGCATGGTGTTGTCTGTTGTGCCAAAGACAAAATGTGCCTCAAACAGTTCATCCACAGCAGCAAGGGAAGAGGTTGACCTGTAAGGTGTGTCATTCTTGTCAAGGATGATGAAGAACTGGCGGATTGCATTCTTCTGAGGTCCAACAGCCAGGAGATAGGGTTGAGCACTAGTGATGGCATCAAGATGCTCTTGGATGTTTGTTCCGGTCTGAGAAGACAAACAACACAAACAGACGATTAGAATTACATGGTTGTAATATCAGTGTTATGCCGTGGAGTGCCGTCTCTCACCAGGGACAGCGCGCCCCTTAACCAGCAGACCTTGCTGTCACTGCTCCTTGGCCAGGGCTGTGGACTGGCCTGACTGGCTCCCAGGTTGAAAGCTGTAACAGAAGCTCACGCTTCAGCCTGGGAGGCAGCAGAGCGTAGCCAGCTTTCTGGGTCCCACCACGACGGGGACGGACTGTCTACAGTGCAGCTGCGGTCAGAGAGAGAGACATGTATGGCGATTTGTCTGGGATGCATGTTGTGGTGAGCCGATTGCATATTCCTTTGCATCTTCATTAAGTTTGCATGTTATTAGCGCAGAGCCCAGACATTAAATGGAAAAAAACAAAATGCTGATTTATTTTGAACCTGATCTCACACATACCTGAAAACTGTAAACAGTTTAGCAGCCATTCATTTTCTTGGACAGTTATTGAGTTGATTTGAGTTAAAGTTGCTGCTTGTGTTGTCATTTGTGCATGAATGAAATCACTGGCATCAACTTTGACCTCAAATCAACTAAATAACTGTAAAAGTAAATGAAAGCCTGCAAAATGGTTTACGTTTTTCAGATGTGTGAGACCATGTGCAAAATAAATCAGCATTGTCTTTCGTTTAAGTTCTCCTTTCCTATAAGAACCATCCTAACATAATGTCCACGTGATCTCACATCTTGTTTCGCTCTAGGTATAGTCACATATAGGATACACAGAGATTTCCTAAAATTCCAATGCAACTCAGGGTCTCTGCTGGCCAAACAGTATGGTTTCTGGAAGCAATGAGCATTAACAATAGTAAGGGTAAACACAGCCATAAGTGTAGTTAAGGCTGAAATGGACTCAATAACAATTAACCAACAAGAGTGTGCACCAGGGGAGTTTCTCAGTGGAAAATACATTTTCGCCGTTCGACTTGATTTGGTAACGCTGATTGGCTGAAGGAGTTGTCTGTCAAGGCAAGTACTCCCTCCCACTGAAATCACTGAGTGGCTGGAAGTCCAGACTGATACGTAAGCGAAACAGAATTTGAGGTCACGTGATCAGGATGTTTTTTTTTTTACCAGGCTATCATAAATTAGGGAAAAGTACAAACCTTCTTGAAGAGCACAAGATGTTTCTCTGCTTGGGATGCCGACACCTTTCCTGGTCTCTTCTGACCCTGGGCAGTGGGTGGAATCATCAGGTGTAACAGCAGTAAAACTGATGAGGTCACTGTCCCAACCTGTAACAACACAAGTTTGAAACACTTGAATTAATTTCTGTGGCCCTTCAACAAAATTCAGTGCATGTGCAATGTCAGCAGCATTTTTACAAAATACAGAAGATGTAGCAGTTCTATATCATCACAAGAAGGTCTTCCACTATTTTTTTATACAATATCTCAATCCAGCTTTAACACATTCACTGCCAACAGTTTTTTTTTTTACTGTAGGTAGCTTCTGCCAAGGAGTTTTTTGAGGATTCTGGCTCATCTTTCAAGAGCCGAGGATTATTTTCTGCTAGGAGTTTGTGAACACAAAATATCTCAAAAGAACTAATAGAATGTGTGCTTTCTCTGTCTAAAAGAGTTAGTTTGTAGAGTTAGTAGTTATGTAGGCATTAGCAGTTGAATACAGCATGGTTTCAGCGTCTGAAAAGGAAAGCTCAGATAATTGCATTTTTGTGAAATTCGATAGAACAGGCAGAACAGTCACTTTAACCATTTATTTTTTTTATCCGCCATCCGAAAAAAAAATCATCGCACACAGAAAACCTTGCACACTGGTCCGATGCCTTTTATTATTATGTTCGTTGTTCTATTAGCAATACGAAAAAATAGTCCTCTCCTGTATCCACGTTACAATGTGACTGACAGATAGCAGCAGCAGCTGATCTGCAGCAGGCAGCAGTGACGTGGACTGCAGCTGGTCAGGGAAGAGGGGCCAGTGAGGTGAAGCGAGCCGCTCAGACTGGAGTGGACTCCAGCTGAGCGGGACTCTGCAACGTACCCTGCCCCTCCGTGTGTGACAAACTAAAATTTCCACAATGAGGAGGACATGCTGGCGTGTGTTTCCTTTTGGCTGCTTGGGGTGCGCACACGTCACGTGAATGCGTGCATCGTGCAGCTGCAGGTAATTAACCAAACAAAAAAAGGGGAAAGCCGAACGGCGCACAGTATGTGGACTGACCGGCGCCGGTCACCGGTCGAGGCCGATTAGCTGAAAATCGGCCATTTCCGGTCACGTGCTGATTGATCGGTGCATCCCTATTTTCAGTTACTTGGATTAGACCAACTTTTTAGAAGAAACTCAGTAAATTATCTCGTCACCGTTTCGTTCCATACATGTTTCTACTATTATTACAGTGTTACCTCCAAATGCTGTTTGTCTGTCTTTAGTCCTGCATCTCTGAATCGTTTTAATCCTCCAAGCAAGGTACCCAGCGCCACTCTCGCCATCATAGAAATGCTCCTTGGAGGGTGAAAGGACAACACAGACACTTCATTAAAGAGACAGCTCACCCTTAAATCCAAAATACATATTTTTCATGAAATCTGTAGTGCTATTTATGCATTGTTTTGTGTTAGATGTATGAGTTTGGGAGATATTGGCCGTAGAGATGTCTGCCTTCTCTCCAATGCAAGAACTGGATGGTACTCGGCTTGTGGTGTTCAAAGCACCAAAAAATAAACAAAACCTCTTGTGTGTCTTTCCAGAAATCATGACCCCAAGATAATCCACAGTCCTCATTGTGAGCAGTTTCATGAGTATCCGGGTCATGATTTCTGGAAAGAGATATTGCTGCTAAAACAATGGTGCAATTTTTACTGGGGTCCGTCCGTACAAAACAAGCATGTTTGTCAACTTACTTGCTTGGCTTCTGTATCCAGCCTCTGGCGTTTTCTGGAAGGGCTCTCTGAAAGGTTGACTATCCGGGAGTCCAACGAATCAAGGGGTGATCGCTGGGACGCTCAGGAGAGGCTACCCTGGAGACAGATTATACCGTGGAGACAGCTAACCATGATTGGAGAAAAAAACATTATGTACAGTTCCTTCATAAACCCACCCCTTATCTAATGAACATAAGCTTCACATGACAAATAACTGCAAAAGAAACAAACCTGTTTCATATTTGATGTTTAGCACCCCAGTTGATATTCATCATCCAACTCAGTCCCCGAAGTGTGGAAAACTTTGACACCCTCTGTTACAGCTGGGACACCAAACTTTGCAAATGCTGAAAACAGGCACAAAAGCTTGTGTAAACAGAAAGGTCATTGATATATCTAATGAGTCCACATTAGTCTACTAACTAATATTCAATGAAACTGGAATTACCGTAAAAGGCTCAAACAAACACTATAAGAGAAATAAAATTACTGCATTTTAAGTAATGCATGCAGCCAAAAACCTCATCGCCAAGTTTCACTTTAAGCAACATGCTCCCTGCAGAGAGGAATGTGATCAGCACAACATTCCTCATGTTAAAAACTGCATTAATTTGCAATATAACAAGCTCATACATTTCAACAGAACAGCCCTGGTCAACTTTTAGGTGACTTATGTTCATTTTATTAGAGAATAAGGTTGTTTAAAGCCACCAAACAGCTGACAAAGTATCAGCTATTTTGCAGAAATGACCAGTAAGGTTGAATTCTACTTCATGTTTAACCATGCAATCTTGCTGAAGGTGCCACATCATGTTTCTCTACCTGCGTTGACAATGCTTGTGATTCCATCAGACTTTTCACAGCACGATTCAGAAGCTAAAATAGTGTAACGTCCTCTTGGGAGCTGCGTGTTTACGTCTCAAAGCATCGTGGATGACTGAACACCACTCGTTCTGGCTCTGATTGTGACCAGCCTGCTAACGTTAGTGTTGATCAGTGTCAAGCTACATGGAGTTAACTACAGACACAGTCAGATTTGCCCCGAGCAATTTTCAAAGTAAGGCACCAATTTAAGTGGACTCCCCGACGAATCTGATAGTTTATCACATCAGTAACGTTACATCAGCGTCATGACGGTGAATATAAAGCAGCAATATCACACAGCCTGTCGCAGCCTCGCTGGCCTGAATGTATAGATTACCCCAGCAGTGCATACGAGACTCCAGTCCTCCGTCGAGGCAAACAACAAGCGCCCAGCAGCCGCGGAACGCCAACAGGTGCTTCTTATTCACCTAATCACAGACTCTTCTCCGGCTGGATCAGCCCACCCGCTACGTCAGTGACCACACTAGTGGTGTATCCCTACGTCACCCCACTAGGCTACAATATAGACACGAAAATAATTATAGGCAGGCTGCCTTGGATGCAAAATCATTTTAATCCTTGAAATAATGTGATTGCTGACTCATAACGTTGAGGAAACATGTAGAATACGACTCAGCAATTTTCAAAGTAAAAGACTACTGCTGCTAGCGCTAGTCAGCCAGGTAGCCTAATGCTAGGCCGGGGTGGACAAAAAAGGTCCATTTTGCACCCTATAACATTACTGGACTCAGTGGACGTTACATAAATAATACAATAACTCAGCCAACAACATTTACATTAGGTTACCTCTTGCTGATATTGTCCAGTTTGATGTTAGTGTTAAGGTTAGCTGACGCTAATTAGCTAACACTAGCGTTAGCTTGCTGCCCGCGCACATTTAAGCTGCACAACTCATACTAGTTAGTTAGCCCGTTGAAATTCGGAATTTTAAGATACAAAACCAACTGAAGTATGGTGAGCAACAACATTAAGTTATTCTAACATGCTGCTTCTGTTGAAATGACAAATAATGTGTTTAGGGAATGAACTTACCGAGGTCTTCCTGGGCTTTTGCGTGGAAGAAAATGGCGGTCCTGCAATGTGGAGAGTAGCAGAAGGTGGGCAGGGCTTCCCAGTGTAATTAAAAGCTGACTATGGAAATGTACTCCAACACTAGGAGGTATTTTACTCCACTGTTGTTAAAATAACTCCCAAAGTGTCTAACAATTTTGACACAGCACTTTTAACACTAGGGATTTTGCTGTGTAGGAACTGTTTTCTTTTGCAGTCTCATGTAGGAACTAGCTAGCAGCTAGCGGGTGTAGTTCGGTCAAAAGAAAATAGTTCCTCCATGAAACTGCTCATAACAAGGTCTGCGGATTATCTTGAGTAACGGGGTCATGATTTCTGGAAAGAGACATTGCTGTTGAGTTGATCGAATGTATTTCTTTGGTGCTTGAGCACCACAAGCCGAGTGCCATCCAGTTCCGTTGTATTGGAGAGAAGGCAGAAACTCTGCGGACGATATCTCCAAAACTCAGGAAACTAACACGAAACGATATAGATGGATACATAGCACTACAGGTGAGAGGGAATATATGTATTTTGGATTTTAGGGTGAGCTGTTCCTTTAAAAGTATCATTTTAGCACCGGTATTGGAAAAATACCAAACGATACCCATCCCTATAGTCAACACGGGGTTAATCCCTGGTCGTTTCCATTTAGATAGGACCAGGGTCACACCCCGTGAGAGACGCATAACATTCATAACCATTAGTTTGTCCCCCCCAACACACACACACACACAGACACACACACACACACACACACACACACACACACACACACACACACACACACACACACACACACACACACACAGACACACACACACACACACACACAAACACACACACACACACACACA
>NC_139624.1:14811847-14816847 GCF_964638095.1 Poromitra crassiceps
CGGGACTTGCTTCTCATTGGTTGGTACATTCTCTATATTCAGCAGTTTGGACTGACAGGCGGAGGCATGTTAACACACTGAAATAACCATAAACTGTTCCAATGCTCTATAACCCACTATAGTCTAAACACACACACACACACACACACACACACACACACACGCGCACGCACGCACACGCACACACACACACACACACACACACACACACACACACACACACACACACACACACACACACACACACACACACAGGTTTCTAAAGTCTTTGCCGTAAAGTGTAAATGACAAAAAGGAGGTGTTGTGAAATGTGTGCTCTGTGTTTGACCCGTCTGGCTCGTCCTCCTCCATGGTTCAGTCCAGGAGCGCTGGGCAGCTGCAGTGAAGCGCCCGGGGACCAACTTCTTAAGCTGTGTTCACACCGAGATATTTATTTTTCGCTCTGTCGCTTGATTCAACCCTTTGGAATCGCTCTGTCGCTCTGTTTAAATCGCTCATCAACAGGCACACGAATTGACGGACATGTGGGAGATATAACGTTACGCAATGTCATGCTGTTTGTCCACTACGAGCCCCCGTAGTTGTTTACAAGCTAAGCCTATCAGCGTGTTCCAAATGCGAGCTCTATACTGGTAGTACAGACTTCACTTCATGTCAGCTGTCAGCCTGTCAATGCGGTTTGTTGCCACACAATAAACCAACGGTTTGTTCCAAGCCAGTGTGATCCTTGACTCGCTCTCACACGGCAGCCAATCAGCGTTGAACAGCGAGCGACTGATGCCAGCGTATTTTCGCTCGAGTTGGGATATTTCATCTGGGGCGACGAGCGTATTTTCTCCCTATCGCTCTGTCTCTGCCGCTCGGACGCCCACCAATTTTTCTCCCGGGCAAATATACGCTCAATTGCTCGTTTGCATCGACTTTGTATGTAAACTCGATGCCAGCGAAAAACTTTAATAGGTCGGTGGGAAACGCAGCTTTACAACCACCACTGGGCAGGCGACCATCTTCTGCATGTTTTTAGTGGAGGTCCATATTGATGTTATATGTAGGAAACCCCAGGGGAGCATTGAGGAGAACATGCAAACTCCACACAGAAAGGCCTTTCTGACGAGATAGCCCACCTGGGCATCAGGCACTGAAGGCATGGGGAGACGTAGCCTCAGTGCCAACAGCATCCCAGGTGAGAGTCAATCTGCAGGACCTTCTTGCTGTGAGGTGAGAGTGTGAGGCGAGAACGTGATGCTACCATTGTGCCACCATGGTCCAGAGCAGGCAGGTGAAGCTCTTCACCTGCCTGCTGTTGTTCTTCTGCAGGCTCAGCTCAGCTGCAGGTCTGGAATGTGAGGAATGTGTGTGACCTGCTGATTACTGCAGCATTATACAGGAGCTCTCTCTCCCTCTCCCTCCCTCCCTCTCTCTCTCTCTCCCTCTCTCCCTCTCTCTCTCTCCCTCCCTCCATCCCTCCCTCTCTCTCTCCCTCTCTCCCTCTCTCTCTCCCTCCCTCCCTCCCTTCCTCCCTCCCTCCCTCTCTGTCCATCTCTGTCTCCCTCCCTCTCTCTCTCCCTCTCTCTTTCTCCCTCTCTGTCCATCTCTGTCTCCCTCCCTCTCTCTCTCCCTCTCTGTCTCTCTCTCCCTCCCTCTGTCCATCTCTGTCTCCCTCCCTCTCTCTCTCCCTCCCTCTGTTCATCTCTGTCTCCCTCCCTCCTCTGTCTCTCTCCCTCCCTTCCTCCCTCCCTCCCTCTCTGTCCATCTCTGTCTCCCTCCCTCTCTCTCTCCCTCTCTCCTCTCTCTCTCCCTCCCTCTGTCCATCTCTGTCTCCCTCCTCCCTCTCTCTCTCTCTCTCTCTCTCTGTCTCTCTCTCCCTCCCTCTGTCCCTCTCTGTCTCCCTCCCTCCCTCCCTCTCTCTCTCCCGCTCTGTCTCCCTCTCTTCCTCTCTGTCTCTCTCTCCCTCCCTCTCACTCTCTGTCTCTCTCTGTCTCCCTCCCTCCCTCTCTCTCTCTCCCTCTCTGTCCCACTTTCCCTCTTTCCAACCATAACTCTAACCCCAACCAAGTTGTTTTACTTGTCTAAATGTAACTGCCGAGGTAGCCCCTGCGACACGTAACCAGGCCAGAGTGGCCAGTAAATGAGGAGAAATGCTTAACACAAATCGCCCATTTCCACCGCTGGTATCAGCGCGGCCCCGCCCAGCTCGTCTCGCTCTTTTGTCTCATTCCACCGATCAAAAACCTGGACAGCCCGGGTTGAGTCGGGGTTGAGTCGTGCTAGTTTTGGTCCCTGCTTTGTTGAGGTTCTAGCGCTGTGGACCCGGGTTCATACGGTGACGTGAAAACACTGTAGACGACTGATTGGTCAGGCAGAATCGTGTTTACTGTCTACTGTCAATGCTGGATAGCAGTTTAGTGGGGCTTGGCTTACCTTCTCTTACCGTCAGTCTTTTGTGTTGCTGCCTTCGGCTCTGGTGAAATAAAATCGATCTCCTTGCTCAGCTTTAACATGACGGTGGTTTTCAGTTGTTTTGAGAGAGACACCGGGCCACGGACCGGTACCGGGCCGCAACGCATTTGGTACCGGGCCGCGAGCCGGTCCAAAAATAAAATAAAAAAAATAAACATAGGCTATAATATTATAGGCTGTGTGTGGTAGTTGAAACATAGTTTCAAGTTGACGTTTATTTATGTTTGTAGTTTAAACAAAAACATAAATACTGTATAGGCTACATACAGTACAACACAAAAGGCTGTTATTTACCCTTTGTCGCCACCTGGTGAGTAAATATATATGTAACTAAAACCATTAAAATTGACAACCGGTCCGCAACAATGTATCTACCGGTCCTTGGCACAAAAAAGGTTGGGAACCCATGATTTAGAGCAGGGGTGGGGAACCTTTTTCATATCAAGGGCCATATAAATTTTATAAAGTCCTCCAAGGGCCATACTATTATGAACACGTGACCAGAGATGCAAAAAAAAGACAGAAAAAAATGTCTATATAACCACTGTGTTACTGAGCCTCAAGATTGCTGTATTTCTACATGTCAGACTCACCTAATGCGATGGCTGGAACTGTTTCTCTTTGGCGAGGCGTCTGATGTCAGCTGGCAGTGATGATGATGCTACTCGAAGCTGGTTCTCCAAGTTTGGGTCAGTCAGTCTTGAGCGGTAGCGAGTCTTTGCGAGAGTCAGTTTTGAAAAGAACTGTTCACAGCGGTACGTTGTCCCAAACAGAGATGCAAACTTCAGGGCGTGTCTCCTCAGGATGGGAAAATCCTCAGCACGAACGTACAGTTTGTAGAAGTCCAGCAGAGACAGGTTGTTGTACTTAGCTTTGAGCTCGTTGTTGCTTTGCAGCTCAATTATTTCCATTTGGACGTTGTCTGGCACATCTGCTGGTTGCACATTAAACGGCGTAGCAAACATGTCCAGTTCTTTTTGTATATTTTTCACATCATGAAACCTCTCATCAAATGCCTGAATGAGTTGTGCACACTCACTCACCAGCATATTCTGTTGTAACATCAGGCTTTTGTTCTTGCAGAGTGGGAAAGTGCACAGTGTTTCCCCTTTCCAGTTGTCCTTGCCACAGCCTTAACTTCGCTTCAAATGATTTCACATTTGAAAGCAGGGAGCTGATGAGCTGGTTGGGACCTTGCAGTTTGACGTTTAACTCTGACAGGTGCTGGGTGATGTCCACCATGAAGGCCAAATCACTGAGCCACTTGCCATCACTGAGCTCCAAGACAGGTTTCCCCTTCATCTCCATGAACTGTTTGACTTCTTCCCGCAGTGTATAAAACCGTGCGAGCATATTTGCACGACTCAGCCATCGCACTTCACAATGATAAACCAGATCACCGTACTCTGACTCGAGCTCGCTGAGTAGCTCCTTGAACTGGCGGCTGTTGAGCCCTCTGCTTTTGATGAAGTTTATGGTGGACACGACGGTTTTCATCACGTTGTTAAGCTTCAGGGATTGTGCACACAGATTCTCCTGATGTATGATACAGTGACATGCAACTAAATCACTTGGATCCAGACTCAGACGGCTCATTTCTTTTTTGACTAATGCAGTTAATCCTTTTTGCGCACCAACCATCGCGGGTGCGCCATCAGTAGCGATGCCGCTCAACTTCTCAAATGGCAGTTCAAAATTGTTCATGGCCACAACAACTTGACTGAACAAATCCTCACCTTTGGTAGTGCCGTGCATGGCTTGCAAAGACAGCAGCTCCTCCTTCGTCTCAAACTCGGCCGTAATCCCACGCACAAAAATGGCAAGCTGCGCTGTGTTTGTGATGTCTGTTGTCTCATCACAGGCCAGAGAAAAATACTCAAAGTCTCTTGCAGTGGCCTTCAGTGTTTTTTCAATGTCTTGTGCCATATCTCTAATCCTGTCTGAAACCGTTCTTCGAGACAAACTGACGCTTTGAAATAATTTCACTTTGTCGGGCGCGAGCAGCTCCGCCGCAGCGACGAGACACTCTTTCACAAACTCTCCTTCAGCATGAGGTTTCAGCTTCTTGGCTATTAATTCACTCACGACAAAACTTGCACGCGTAACATTCTCTCCGTCAGCCTGTGGTCTTGTGAAAGTTGCTTGCTGGGCACCCAAACTCCGACGAAGAGCGTTGATTTTATCCACACGCATTTGTCCTTTCAACTCGACGAGTTTAGCATGTTTCGAGCTGTAGTGGCGCTCGAGATTTGCCTTTTTCATCACTGCCAGCGCCTCGCCACAAACTAGGCACACTGGCTTGCCTTTCACTTCAACAAAGAAAAATTTGTTTGTCCATTTTTCCTGGAATGCGCGGCATTCTGCATCTACCTTCCTTTTCTTGACAGTCGCCATTTCATCACTTGTTAACACTGTGTGCTCGTCTAGTGTCAACCCAGGTGTCAACACACAAAGTCACGTACCGGTCACATGCTGCGTTCACTGACCCTGACGTTGACTCGGACATTTACAACAGTCTGTTTTATTTCAGAAAACTAATG
>NC_139624.1:14819047-14821547 GCF_964638095.1 Poromitra crassiceps
AACCTGAATAAAGTAATAAAACCACTAGTAAACCAGTAGGCGGCGCCTGGCCTGCTGTTCAGTGAGTGGCCTGGCCTGGCTTGCAAAAAAAAAAAAAAAAATTTTTTTTTTTTTTTTTTTTTTTGGCAGGCCAGGCCAGGCCAGGCCACCGGGCATTTGCCCGACGTGCCCGATTATGCAGTCCGCCACTGTGGGTAACAAAACGTGTATTAGTGGGCCTTTTGATGTAAAAAAAAGAAAGGTATTGGTTGACTGTAAGGTACAGTATAGTAGAGTACAGTACAGTAAAGTTTACAGCACAGTAGAGTACAGTACAGTATAGTACAGTAGTGGAGTACAGGCTAGTTCACTGTTGATAGGAAGGATTTTGAATTCTAACAGGCTCAGTGCATATACTATTGTGTTGCTGACTTGGATTGTGGTTGATTGATTCATCAAAACATTCAAAATCCTTATAATGTATGTACTGTATAATCAACCTAGCATCATCTAGCAGCACCCTAGTTGGCGAAAAGCTGAAACGTTGTTCGTCTTTCTAGCAAATCTAGGGACATTTCGGACTTGAAAGTGCTGTCTTGTCTGAGGTGAAATGCAAATGAACTAGAGTCACATGATCAAATGTTTCACGTCCTCTTTCTGAAGACCTGTATTTTGGGGCATCAACATGGAGGACCTGCTGCATAGAGACAGTCTGCATGTCTGGGAACGCCCATACAGGCTCCTAGGAACGCCCACAATAGACGCTGGGTTAGCCTGGGGGCGGGGTCAGGGTGGGGTCAATTCTAGTGCTGCACGATTTGGGGGAAAGGTGCGATTAGCGATTAGGGTGGACAATATTGCGATTGCGATATAATAAACAAGAGGTATCTAGGGATGTGCCGGCATGAGTTTTTGACTGTATGATAACCTTGGACAAAAATACCACGGTTTCACGTATCACAGACTAAAATGCATGAAATATGTTACAATTTAAAATATATTAAAACTAAATAAATAAAACAATTTGAAATAAAATTATCTTTACAAAAAAATAAAACATTTTGAGACATTTGCCTGTCCCAAACATGTAAAAAAGAAACACCAGAAAAATAGAAACTGCACTGTGTTACAGCACATGGCTCAGACTGCAAAGTTAGTTACATGTCTGTCCAGTAATACAGTGATACACCCCGTTTATTTATTTTGTAGCGACAGATGGCCTTAAACGCCACACTCACGTGACGCTTCTTGAGAGAGTGGTGAGGTAACTGCATATTGCATAGTGCATATTTCTGCAGACTTTATCGAGGGACCATGAAGGCGTCATGTGACAGGCTAACGCTAGTTGAAGCCTGGAGGTGCTGCTGCTGGCAGCTGCGACAGTGTTTTGCTATCAACCTTGTTAATCTCGCTATATTCTTCATCACAGCGGGTCATTACCCACTGTGCACTTAATCGTGCACTAGTTCTGCATAAGCACCTGCAGCTCTCTCCTTATTTTACTGACGTTCTCACTGATCACATGGCTGTTTACATGCGTTTCTGAACGGCAAGCTAGTTATTAGCATAGCTAGCTGTTAGCGATCATGGATGTTCTCTCTCTCCCTCTCGGTAAGATGTAACTTTGCTGCGCATAACATTACTTATTTGCGGGAGTGCATGGGAGAAGCCTCCCGCTAGTGTTGATGCCCAGTGTGATGGCAGAGAAACGTGTGTTTGCTGCGTCGCGTGTAACGTTAGAGGACACACACACACACACACACTCAAAAAGACGTGAAAAAATGATAATAATCGCACACTTTTGCGGTTATGTAATCGCACGTGCTGACATCGCGATTGCGATTGCGATTACATTAATCGTGCAGCACTAGTAAATTCCCCCGTTCTATCCATTCAGCAAAGTTAGAATTTAGCTGATAGTCCAGCCCAGGCAGACACGATCGGGGATTTAACCACCGCAGTAAACGCACATCTGAGCAGACGTCTTGTGTTCTGCTCTAGAACCCCCAAACCTGTAGTTTAGAGCCGCAGCACTGTCTTTTGGTGAGTCAGCCCATGAGATATATGGGCGGTTTTACCCCACTCGCGCGCCAGCCGTTTAACATTTTGTGGGCGTTCCCAGACATGCGGACTGTCTCTATAGGAACAAATGAAATTCACTTGAACATATCAGTGTTTTAGCACATCAGGTCCAACATAAGAAAGAATGTGGAGTTTCTTCTGCCTCTACAACAGCTTTGGTTTCTTAGTTTGACCCTTGACCCAGGTCCTGGTTCTGCCCGCTCTTCTGTTTTGAAGCACTGTGACCGGCCCAAAGGTCTGGGTCAGATCCGGGTCCTGCCTGTCTGTCTGCATCTACTGCTGTTATTAAAACACCTCTGATCTGCTCAATAACTCAACTGTGAGGAGTTGGTTATTTTGACTGAGTGAGGAGGGGGGGGGGGGTAGAGCGAGACAGAGAGAGAGGGAGATAGAGAGGGGAGAGAGGGAGAGAGAGAGAGGGAGAGGAGAGAGAGAGAGA
>NC_139624.1:14824047-14841547 GCF_964638095.1 Poromitra crassiceps
TGAACCCGGTACCATACGGTGACGTGAAAACACTGCAGACGACTGATTGGTCAGGCAGAATTGTGTTTACTGTATCTACTGACTGTCAATGCTGGATACCAGTTTAGTGGGGCTTACCCTCTCTTCTGTTATTTCCATCAGTCTTTGGTGTTGCTGCCTTCGGCTCTGGTGAAATAAAATCGAACTCCTCCTTGCTCAGCTTTAACATGACGGTGGTTTTCAGTTGTTTTGAGAGAGAAAAAGTCAGCTGCTCGGTCAGCCCTTTGTAGTTGTGTGCAGCGTCGGCTCCGCTATGCCGGAGGCGGGGGTTTAGCAAAGCTGCGGTCTTGCCTGGTGAGTGACCGCCGGGGTAGTGGCTCTCTCCGTAGCGTAACCCCCTACCCTCTTATGAGTAACAACAAAGTGATATCCATTCTCCTGGCCGATTGTCACATTTGCCCATGTACACTGTAGGTCATTTAGAGCAGTGGTCCCCAAACACCGGGCCGCGGACCGGTACCGGGCCGCAACGCATTTGGTACCGGGCCACGAGCCGGTCCAAAAAAATAAAGAAATAAAAAAACATAGGCTATAATATTATAGGCTGTGTGTGGTAGTTGAAACATAGTTTCAAGTTGATGTTTATTTATGTTTGTAGTTTAAACAAAAACATAAATACTGTATAGGCTACATACAGTACAACACAAAAGGCTGTTATTTACCCTTTGTCGCCACCCGGTGAGTAAATATATATGTAACTAAAACCATTAAAATTGACAACCGGTCCGCAACAATGTATCTACCGGTCCTTGGCACAAAAAAGGTTGGGAACCCATGATTTAGAGGCACCAGTATTCATAACCAGTTTAAAAGTTCAGTGTATGGATATTTTAATGTTATATGTTATAGCCTACTTGGGCGGAGGGCAGATATGCGGTCGCTATGACGACCAGGTGTGGGCGGAGGTGAGTAAACTTGCTATGGAAGCAGAGTCTATATCAAGTAGAGACGAGTAAGGCCAGGTAGAGTAGAGCTGTACTGTGCTGTTATATGTGGTGGAAATGAGCCATAACCCCACCTGTTACGAACACTAACCCCACCCGTTACCAAGTGACGGCAGGGGGTCCTGACCACACCTCCTGTTTTCACAGAGATGGGAAAAGTACACAAATTATTTCCTTAAAGGACGGCTTTGTGATGTTTAACCCACTTTGTATCATTAGAATCTCGGTGATATAAGCAGATGGACAGTGTTTACCTTCTCTTCGTGTTTTCTGCACTGAGAAATCCCTTTTGGTCTGGCTGCAGAAACTCCGCCCCCACCAGCTGGCACGGCTCATTAATAGAGACACTGCGTAACGCGTCATCATTCAGAAACCACGCCCAAGACGGGGGAAAACAGAAACCCCCCCCTCCAATCCTGGCGTTCTCCTATGTCACGTGCATGGTTGCGTGTTGCACAAAAAGATCGTATATACGGAAGATGAACACTCCAACTTACTTCTTGACAGCTAGATCCACATTTTTCTTCTCGCCAATTCTCAATGGCTTCCTTGTTTTGCTCGGGAGTACAAAAAAACTTTAACTGGCGATTTTTTACATTTGTTGTCTGCGCAGCCCACCACTCAACAGCTTTTAGCTATGTTTAATTCAAGGAAAAGGACGCTGGTGTGTGGAAATGAACGGAGCTTTTCCCCCGTGATGGGCGTGGCCTATTTCATGCAGTGTCTCTATGCTCAATGTGATTCTGTAGATGTGCACATACAGAACAAATAAAAATAAACTATCTGTAGTTAGAACAGCAGAACAGCTGTTCACTTCCATGTCAGAATTAATTATTAATTAATTATTAATTAATAATGATTCATTATTAATATGATTCGAAGACTATTACACTTAAAAGATCTGATTCCAAACATGTGTTAAGATGTATGAAGACTGCTTTGATTCATCATTTGTATGATGTGATTTTTCCACAAAAAAAGGTGCAGATGATGTGAAAGCTGGTAGAGCTGGTAGAATACAGTTTTTGTCTGTCCTGCATTAAAACGAAAGTACAAGCCTGTTTTGAAAATGTAACGAGTAGAAAGTACAGATATTTGTGTTAAAATGTAGGGAGTAAAAGAAAAAAGTTGTCAGAAAAATAAATACTCAGTAAAGTATAGAGACTTAGCTTAAGTACAGTAACAAAGTATTTGTACTTAGTTACTTCCCATCTCTGCAGGAAATTGAAGGAAAACTGTTTTGGTCAGACATCACTCTGTTCCTGCAGCAGCTGGCAGAAGGTTCCAGTGATTTTCCAACAGACAAGTAGAGTCTCGCTCCCACTGTACAGGCTGCTGCAGGCAGGACACACACACACACACACACACACACACACACACACACACACACACACACACACACACACACACACACACACACACACACACACACACGCACGCACACACAAACACACACACACACACACACACACACACACACACACATTACTTACCTATAATAACGACAATGATAATTTGATAGTGATAATTTGCATAAATATTCTGTTCAGTTCGTCTGCACGTCTCAGAAAAACAAAAACAAATTTTTAAGAGCTTTTTAATTAAAGGACAAGGCTGGTGTTTTTTTTTAGCATTTAAGTCAACAAATCTTATGAAAATAACAACAATGTGTTTGCTCTCTTCCTCTTTATGACTCTCCCTCTCCCCCCCCCTCCTCTCTCTTGCTCTCTCCCCCTCTTTCTCCCCCCCCCCTCTCTCTCTCTCTCTCTCTCTCTCTCTCAATTCAATGTCAATTTTCTTTATTGGCATGAATGTCATAACAAAATTGCCAAAGCTCTCGCTCGATCTCTGTCTTGTTTACAACTCTATAGTAAATGGAGCCTTAAAGGGCGGGACATACTCCATGCGCGCTTCCACCCGCGAGGGTCGTGTGGCCAATATGACGTCATTACGGTGGGGGGCGAGGCCACCGCAGCCGTAAACGCGCGTCGCCAGATTTTTCTAGCAGCGTGCCGCGCCACTCCGCTCCGCTTTGCAGGGAGACAACAGATCCATGGGAGAGACAGGAAGAGAAATGAAATGAAGAAGTAAGTAGGCTACACTGAGCCATGTTTTGACCACATGTCTTGACCCATGTGGTCAACTTTGATTTCTAACTGTTCGTTTTTAGTCATTTCAAGTAATGTGCTGTGTTGAGAGAGAGATCTAGCGGTGCTCTGAGCAGCACTCTGAGTATGAACACCTCGGCCCGAGCGGGGTGCGCACGCAGTCTGCGGAGCTCCGCCTCTCGCCTCTTAAAGTCAGCGGTCATTTCAGACCCACAGTGAAATGTCCACTAGGTGCTGATGCTTGTTTTCACATTTAAAGCGGGACTTACCGCCCCAGATTTCCTGCAAAACAGCTCTCCACTCGATCTGAAAACCCCGCAGGCAAGATGGCCTCCCACACTCCCCTCCTTACCTGGCAGAATTACTCCCCCATAAACTAACATATATTGGCCAATTCATAGCTTTCAAGGGGCGTTACGTGCTGCCGGGAACGCCCACCTGGCGCCCACCTGACGGTAAAAAAAAACCTTGTTCATTCCGCTGCCCGCCGAGTCGACTAGTTTCTCACGCTGTGTTTGTTCAGCCAAAATGCCGGATACCTGTTGTGCTATCGGTTGCACTAACTGACGAGGAGACACGCCTGGCTTGTGCTTTTACAGAATCCCGTCGGAGAAAGAAAACTCAGAAAGGAGGAGGTTGTGGATTTGTGCGATTAGACGTGGTTCAGTCGCTGGGGAGGGCAAATGGCTTTTTTTCTACCATCAAAGTACACACGTCTTTGCGGCCAACATTTCATCAAAGGTAAGCTCAAGTAACGTTACAATAATGATTAATACCCCGTTAACGTTACTTGAGCTTACCTTTGATGAAATGTTGGCCGCAAAGACGTGTGTACTTTGATGGTAGAAAAAAAAGCCATTTGCCCTCCCCAGCGACTGAACCACGTCTAATCGCACAAATCCACAACCTCCTCCTGTCTGAGTTTTCTTTCTCCGACGGGATTCTGTAAAAGCACAAGCCAGGCGTGTCTCCTCCTCGGTTAGTGCAACCGATAGCACAACAGGTATCCGGCATTTTGGCTGAACAAACACAGCGTGAGAAACTAGTCGACTCGGCGGGCAGCAGAATGAACAAGTTTTTTTTTGACCGTCAGGTGGGTGTTCCCGGCAGCACGTAACGCTCCTTGAAAGCTATGAATAAGTATGTAACATACAAAATAAAACAACCCGTAATATCTTCATTTGATGTAGAATGCAGAGGACATGTAACTGTTTAGTTAAACTTGCATTCCAGGAATATTGTGCTCTAAAGATGACGTTAGTGGCTCGAGACTGTTTCGTCCTGAAACCCACACGCTTTGCGGTGGTGGCTTTAGCGTAACCTATGTGGGATTCGAGGCGTAACCTATGTGGGTTTTAGCGTAACCTATGTGGGATTCGAGGCGTAACCTATGTGGGATTCGAAATAACGCATCCGAGATAAACGTTATGAATATAGCCACGTTATAAACAACAAACTAATGCTGGTGATCCGTATGGAAACAGTGTTACTCGAAATGGTTAAAAGTTATATCAATTTGGTCATTCAGTGGCATTTTACTGCCTATAACATAACTAACTAGCGGCTAATATTAGCCACAGTAGCCATTACCCATAGATGCACTGGTCTTAAAGGGCTCGCACCGCGTGAACTACAGTAATAATCAATGGGGGGGGGGGGGGGGGGGGGGATCACATGAGTGGGGCGCGTGCTAACCCCACCGTGACGTCACGATGTACCAAATATCCCATTCATTTGAGGGCATAAAAAAAAGCAGTGTTCAACCCATAGAGGGAACTTATGCTGCTGAAAATGATACAAATGGTACAATGGCAACAGTTTGGTCTCAAATGTGGAAATTTTGACCAGAATTCTTCACACACCACCCCCAATGTCATATATATTGGTTAAAAACTGAAAAAAGTGTTTTGGGGGTAAGTTACACTTTAAATACTTTGACTGCCTGTTAGCTGCTAACAGACAATCAAAGTATTTATCTGCTAACAGTTAGCAGATGTCAGAGCACTGTCCATGGTTCTGATGACTTGCTCTATGACCTCTCTATCCACCCCCCATCCAATAGCCTATAAGTAACTCATTCAACTGTAAAATACAACATGTTGGTATAATATAATTTATATGCAGTATATAGCCTATGCTATGCCTAATGGTGTGTGTGTGTATGTGTGTGTGTGTGTGTGTGTGTGTGTGTGTGTGTGTGTGTGTGTGTGTGTGTGTGTGTGTGTGTGTGTGTGTGTGTGTGCATGCGTTGCTTGCGTGTGTGTACTTCATCACTAGCGTGTACTAGGGCCCCATCAAAATTGCTTACACTGGGGCCCCACATAGCTACTCTACGGCACTGTGCGGGTCCAAACATTTCTGCGCATCTGCTGTGTGTGTGTGTTTGTGCGCATGCATGAGTGTGTGTGTGTGTGTGTGTGTGTGTGTGTGTGCATGAGTGTGTGTGTGTGTGTGTGTGTGTGTGTGTGTGTGTGTGTGTGTGTGTGTGTGTGTGTGTGTGTGAGAGAGAGAGAGAGAAGGCCACTGTTTTCCCTGTTATGTCTTGCTATGGCATTCTGCATTATAACATTATCTATCTCTCTCTCTCTTTCTCTCTCTCTCTCTCTTACCCCTTTCAGACTGAGGGCCAAACAGGGTTATTGCAGGTTATATCGGCCGATAACCGATATATCGGTATCGGCCGATATGTTGGCCGATATGCCGATATATCTTTATTTTGTATTTTTTAAGTCATAGACAACATGTTGTGTATATTTGATATTTTTTCTTAATTCAAGTTATATTTTATATATGTTCTATTTGTGTTTTTGTATTTCTAGTTATTTATCATTATTAAATCCCCAGTTCAGTTGACTGTTTCATTGCATTGATGTCATTTTGGACAATAACGTTGATTGATAAGCTGTAAAATATCCTGCCTACATTACATATCTCAAGTCCTGTCAAGTCATATCTTTGTCAAGTGTTTTCATATTTCAGGGATCATTGCAAAAACATTGTGTAATATAATGTGTATATTTAATATAAGAATATCGGCCGATATATGGATATCGGAATTTTTTTACTCCCTAATATCGGTATCGGCATCGGCCTCAAACATCCAGTATCGGTCGGGCTCTACAGGTGACCTTTGTGTTTGAAAGGGTTAACCCACGTTGGCCGACGCGGCTTGGCGACCCACCTGGAGGTGGGTGGGACTGTGGGACATGGGTTGATTTCAGTGTGAGTGGCGCTGTCAGTCTGTCACTGCCCCATTTCCATCACTGCCTGATTTGCACCCCGCATGTGTAGAGTAGAGTAGAGTAGAAAATTGTATTTGTGTCACTCCTCAATACAACAGCATAAAAACAATTTGGTACATACAACATGTATTGTGGACCACTCACTAGGAGTTATGAGACACACACTTTAAAAATACAAGAAAGAAAAACACACAGTAGTGTACAATAAATCACATCAGTTAACTCATTGAGTGCCAAGGACGAGTATGTTCGTCAATTCAGATACTAACGTAGAGTGCAGTTTTATTAGCAAACGTGTGTATTTACGATGCTGCGCGCAATTACCTGACTGGGTAACTTACATGTGTAGTTGTTTGAGCACATTGCTCCAGCTGTAAACAAGGCTATCTCTGTGAGTACTCGACCAATCTGAAAAAAATGTGTCACGATGAGTTTATTAGACACATACAGTGTAATGAAATTATCCTTCAAGGGCTAAACTCATTCACAATGTTAATGTGCTTGTAGGCTAAACTCATTCACAATGTTAATGTGCTTGTAGGCTAAACTCATTCACAATGTTAATGTGCTTGTAGGCTAAACTCATTCACAATGTTAATGTGCTTGTAGGCTAAACTCATTCACAATGTTAATGTGCTTGTAGGCTAAACTCATTCACAACGTTAATGTGCATGTAGGCTAAACTCATTCACAATGTTAATGTGCATGTAGGCTAAACTCATTCACAATGTTAATGTGCTTGTAGGCTAAACTCATTCACAATGTTAATGTGCTTGTAGGCTAAACTCATTCACAATGTTAATGTGCTTGTAGGCTAAACTCATTCACAATGTTAATGTGCTTGTAGGCTAAACTCATTCACAATGTTAATGTGCTTGTAGGCTAAACTCATTCACAATGTTAATGTGCTTGTAGGCTAAACTCATTCACAACGTTAATGTGCATGTAGGCTAAACTCATTCACAATGTTAATGTGCATGTAGGCTAAACTCATTCACAATGTTAATGTGCATGTAGGCTAAACTCATTCACAATGTTAATGTGCTTGTAGGCTAAACTCATTCACAATGTTAATGTGCATGTAGGCTAAACTCATTCACAATGTTAATGTGCTTGTAGTAGGGGTGTCACAATATATCGTCCCACGAAATTTCGCGATAGTAAAACGTCACGATATGTATCGTTGAGATGAAATCTCATATCGCAAAAAAAAAAAAAAATTTTTTTTTTTTTTTTTTTCCCTCCAAAAAATAGACTAAGAAACGTCTTTGTTTGTTGAAGTTCAATGTGTGGAAAGTAGTTCAGTTGAACAAGTCTCTGAAGAGACACATGAGAAGTTATACAGGAGAGAAACCATTCAATTGAGTTTCTGGCAAAACTGTTTACTTGACAGGAAAAACTGAAGATGCATAAAAAATAGATTAAGAAAAGTCTTGTTGTTTGAGTTTGAAGAAAAACTGAAGATGCATAATGAGAATTTATACTGCTGAGAAACCTTTTAGTTCAAAGTAAATCTAAGTGACGGTGTAACTCATTCTATTTCAAGATAAGCCTTATCTCCAATCTCATGTTTTTTCTAGTTGTTATTGTAATAACAATTTCCCACAACAGCATGTTTTGTATTTGTGCATTTCAAATAAAATACTACTTTTCCAGTCATATATTGTCATTATTCAAGTTTAAAAAAATATTGTTAAAATCGTATCGTATCGTATCGTTATCGTGAACCCAGTATCGTGATACGTATCGTATCGTGAACTGAGTGTATCGTGACACCCCTAGCTTGTAGGCTAAACTCATTCACAATGTTAATGTGCATGTAGGCTAAACTCATTCACAATGTTAATGTGCATGTAGGCTAAACTCATTCACAATGTTAATGTGCATGTAGGCTAAACTCATTCACAATGTTAATGTGCTTGTAGGCTAAACTCATTCACAATGTTAATGTGCATGTAGGCTAAACTCATTCACAATGTTAATGTGCATGTAGGCTAAACTCATTCACAATGTTAATGTGCTTGTAGGCTAAACTCATTCACAATGTTAATGTGCATGTAGGCTAAACTCATTCACAATGTTAATGTGCTTGTAGGCTAAACTCATTCACAATGTTAATGTGCATGTAGGCTAAACTCATTCACAATGTTAATGTGCTTGTAGGCTAAACTCATTCACAATATTAATGTGCATGTAGGCTAAACTCATTCACAATGTTAATGTGCATGTAGGCTAAACTCATTCACAATGTTAATGTGCTTGTAGGCTAAACTCATTCACAATGTTAATGTGCATGTAGGCTAAACTCATTCACAATGTTAATGTGCTTGTAGGCTAAACTCATTCACAATGTTAATGTGCATGTAGGCTAAACTCATTCACAATGTTAATGTGCTTGTAGGCTAAACTCATTCACAATGTTAATGTGCATGTAGGCTAAACTCATTCACAATGTTAATGTGCATCTAGGCTAAACTCATTCACAATGTTAATGTGCTTGTAGGCTAAACTCATTCACAATGTTAATGTGCATGTAGGCTAAACTCATTCACAATGTTAATGTGCTTGTAGGCTAAACTCATTCACAATGTTAATGTGCATGTAGGCTAAACTCATTCACAATGTTAATGTGCTTGTAGGCTAAACTCATTCACAATATTAATGTGCATGTAGGCTAAACTCATTCACAATGTTAATGTGCATGTAGGCTAAACTCATTCACAATGTTAATGTGCTTGTAGGCTAAACTCATTCACAACGTTAATGTGCATGTAGGCTAAACTCATTCACAATGTTAATGTGCATGTAGGCTAAACTCATTCACAATGTTAATGTGCTTGTAGGCTAAACTCATTCACAATGTTAATGTGCATGTAGGCTAAACTCATTCACAATGTTAATGTGCATGTAGGCTAAACTCATTCACAATGTTAATGTGCTTGTAGGCTAAACTCATTCACAATGTTAATGTGCTTGTAGGCTAAACTCATTCACAATGTTAATGTGCATGTAGGCTAAACTCATTCACAATGTTAATGTGCTTGTAGGCTAAACTCATTCACAATGTTAATGTGCATGTAGGCTAAACTCATTCACAATGTTAATGTGCTTGTAGGCTAAACTCATTCACAATGTTAATGTGCATGTAGGCTAAACTCATTCACAATGTTAATGTGCATGTAGGCTAAACTCATTCACAATGTTAATGTGCTTGTAGGCTAAACTCATTCACAACGTTAATGTGCATGTAGGCTAAACTCATTCACAATGTTAATGTGCATGTAGGCTAAACTCATTCACAATGTTAATGTGCTTGTAGGCTAAACTCATTCACAATGTTAATGTGCTTGTAGGCTAAACTCATTCACAATGTTAATGTGCATGTAGGCTAAACTCATTCACAATGTTAATGTGCTTGTAGGCTAAACTCATTCACAACGTTAATGTGCATGTAGGCTAAACTCATTCACAATGTTAATGTGCATGTAGGCTAAACTCATTCACAATGTTAATGTGCTTGTAGGCTAAACTCATTCACAATGTTAATGTGCTTGTAGGCTAAACTCATTCACAATGTTAATGTGCTTGTAGGCTAAACTCATTCACAACGTTAATGACCATGTAGGCTAAACTCATTCACAATGTTAATGTGCATGTAGGCTAAACTCATTCACAACGTTAATGTGCATGTATGCTAAACTCATTCACAATGTTAATGTGCTTGTAGGCTAAACTCATTCACAACGTTAATGTGCATGTAGGCTAAACTCATTCACAACGTTAATGTGCTTGTAGGCTAAACTCATTCACAATGTTAATGTGCTTGTAGGCTAAACTCATTCACAACGTTAATGTGCATGTAGGCTAAACTCAATCACAATGTTAATGTGCATGTAGGCTAAACTCATTCACAATGTTAATGTGCTTGTAGGCTAAACTCATTCACAATGTTAATGTGCATGTAGGCTAAACTCATTCACAATGTTAATGTGCTTGTAGGCTAAACTCATTCACAATGTTAATGTGCATGTAGGCTAAACTCATTCACAATGTTAATGTGCATGTAGGCTAAACTCATTCACAATGTTAATGTGCATGTAGGCTAAACTCATTCAACTCTGTCCTGTCACTGTTTTTGTAGACAGAGGAAAACTCAGCAGAACAAATGATCAGATCATGAAGATAGAAGAGTGAAGGGAGAGACACACATAAGACTTAAGGGCTTTTTCCTTTTTCCTTTTGAAGTCTCTCTCTCTTTCTGTCTCTCTCTGGCTGTCTCTGTGTCTCTCTCTGTCTGTCTCTCTGTGTCTCTCTCTGTCTGTCTGTCTGTCTCTCTGTCTCTGTGTCTCTCTGTGTCTCTCTCTGTGTCTCTCTCTCTCGCTGTCTCTGTGTCTCTGTCTGTCTGTCTCTCTGTGTCTCTCTCTCTCGCTGTCTCTGTGTCTCTGTCTGTCTGTCTCTCTGTGTCTCTCTCTGTCTGTCTGTCTGTCTCTCTGTCTCTGTGTCTCTCTGTGTCTCTCTCTGTGTCTGTCTGTCTCTCTGTCTCTGTGTCTCTGTCTGTCTGTCTCTCTGTGTCTCTCTCTCTCGCTGTCTCTGTGTCTCTGTCTGTCTGTCTCTCTGTGTCTCTCTCTGTCTGTCTGTCTCTCTGTCTCTCTCTCTCTCGCTGTCTCTGTGTCTCTGTCTGTCTGTCTCTCTGTGTCTCTCTCTGTCTGTCTGTCTCTCTGTCTCTGTCTCTCTGTGTCTCTCTGTGTCTCTGTGTGTCTCTCTCTCTCGTTGTCTCTGTGTCTCTGTCTGTCTGTCTCTCTGTGTCTCTCTCTCTCGCTGTCTCTGTGTCTCTGTCTGTCTGTCTCTATGTGTCTCTCTCTGTCTGTCTCTCTGCCTGTCTGTCTCTCTGTCTGTGTGTCTCTGTCTGTCTCTCTGTTTGTGTCTCTCTCTCTCGCTGTCTCTGTGGACACGAGGACAGTTTCCTATGGTGACGGGGAATTATTTTATCGTTAGTGCCTCCCTTTTAGACGGCGACGGCGAATTTGGGCTTAGGAAACCACACATTTTGAAACCACTCTCCAGAGTGAAATTCTTGGTGACGCTCCCCGCTGCGCGCACCATGTAATCGCTTTGACACGGCTCATTTCAGGAATTCTGACGTGCCTGCACACGCGATTACGCCATAGCCGTGCGCGAGTTGGCAACCATTTTCAAAATAAAACGTCAGTATGAATGAAGTTTGGCAACATTCAGAATTAAGCTACACTGCGGCCAACTTCAGTTACATGTTCATAACGTTACTGCTGCGAGGAGCCGATGGCTGTACCCGGTCGGCATTTAACGTTAGTTACAAAAGCACGTCGACAGTGTTTTCTCACTGCCAGTAGCCTACAGTAGGGTTTGACAGATCACAGTCAGCGCTCCCGGTCCTCGCTGCTCGTTAAATATTTCCAATGGCCGTTATTCTGATAAACTGGTCACATATATGTTACATTCTCACCCGACTTTAAAACAGTTTGGGTTTTTTTTTGCTTGAAAACAGCTTTTTGTCAAGTCTAAATGACTGCGGTAGGCGTACTCTACTTCCGTGTTTAAAACCGGAAAGACGATTACGAAATGACGTCATGCAGAAGCATCCTTGTATGGGCAAATAATAAGGTGACACACTGCCACCTAGCGACATGGCATGTACATTACGGCGTTTTAAAAATTCAACAGCGCTCATGTAAACAGGGAGAAGGTGTGAAGGAAAAGGTGTGAAGGAAACACTATTGTGTCGTTTCTTCCAGAAACTGTCCTCGTGTAAAGGGCCCCTCTGTGTCTCTGTCTGTCTGTCTCTCTGTGTCTCTGTCTGTCTCTCTCTGTCTCTCTCTGCCTGTCTGTCTGTCTCTCTCTCTGCCTGTCTGTCTCTCTGTCTCTGGCTGTCTGTCTCTCTGTGTCTCTATCTGTCTCTCTCTGTCACTCTCTGCCTGTCTGTCTCTCTGTCTCTGTCTGTCTGTCTCTCTCTCTGCCTGTCTGTCTCTCTGTCTCTGTCTGTCTCTGTCTGTCTCTCTCTCTCTGTCTCTCTCTCTGCCTGTCTCTCTGTCTCTCTCTGCCTGTCTGTCTCTCTGTGTCTCTTGTCTGTCTGTCTCTTTCTCTGTCTCTCTCTCTCTGTCTGTCTCTCTTTGTCTCTTTCTCTCTGTCTTTCTCTCTCTGTGTCTCTGTCTGTCTCTCTTTCTGTCTCTCTCTGCCTGTCTGTCTCTCTGTGTCTCTGTCTCTTTCTCTCTGTCTTTCTCTCTCTCTCTCTGTCTGTCTCTCTGTGTCTGTCTGTCTCTCTGTGTGTGTCTCTTTCTCTCTCTCTGTGTCTCTGTCTGTCTGTCTCTCCCTCTCTGTCTCTCTCTCTCTCTCTCTCTCCCTCTGTCTGTCTGTCTGTCTTCCCCCACCCTCCCTCTCTGTCTCTCTCTCTCTCTCTCTGTCTGTGTCTCTCTCTCAGTAAATCTGTCTCTATAAGAAGAGAAGGAGGAGAAGGTCATGGGCAAGAATGCGCTCAATCTTCTTTTCTGTTTTCTTCTCATCATCTTCTCTTTGATCTCATGTGAAGATTCATCTTCTCTCTGTCTCTCTCTCTCTCTCCCTCTGTCTGTCTGTCTGTCTTCCCCCACCCTCCCTCTCTCTCTCTCTCTCTCTCTCTCTCCCTCTCTTTCGCTCTGTCTGTCTGTCTGTCTGTCTCCACCCTCTCTCTCTCTCGCTCTGTCTGTCTGTCTGTCTTCCCCCACCCTCCCTCCCTCTCTCTCTCTCTCTCTCTCTCTCTCTCTCCCTCTCTTTCACTCTGTCTGTCTGTCTCCCGCCACCCTCTCTCTCTCTCTCTCTCTCTCTCTCTCTCTCTCTCTCTCTGTCTGTCTGTCTGACTGTCTGTCTCCCCCCACCCTCCCTCTCTCTCTCCCTCCATCCCTCTCACCCTGTCTGTCTGTCTCCCCCCACCCTCCCTCTCTCTCTCTCCCTCCATCCCTCTCACCCTGTCTGTCTGTCTCCCCCACCCTCCCTCTCTCTCTCTCTCTCTCTCTCCCTCCATCCCTCTCACCCTGTCTGTCTGTCTCCCCCCCCTCTCCCACCCTCCCTCTCTCTCTCTCTCCCTCCATCCCTCTCACCCTGTCTGTCTGTCTCCCCCCTCCCACCCACCCTCCCTCTCTCTCTCTCTCCCTCCATCCCTCTCACCCTGTCTGTCTGTCTCCCCCCACCCTCCCTCTCTCTCTCTCCCTCCATCCCTCTCACCCTGTCTGTCTGTCTCCCCCCACCCTCCCTCTCTCTCTCTCCCTCCATCCCTCTCACCCTGTCTGTCTGTCTCCCCCCACCCTCCCTCTCTCTCTCTCCCTCCATCCCTCTCACCCTGTCTGTCTGTCTCCCCCACCCTCCCTCTCTCTCTCTCTCTCTCTCTCCCTCCATCCCTCTCACCCTGTCTGTCTGTCTCCCCCCACCCTCCTACCCACCCTCCCCTCTCTCTCTCCATCCCTCTCACCCTGTCTGTCTGTCTCCCCCCACCCACCCACCCACCCTCCCTCTCTCTCTCTCTCTCTCCCTCCATCCCTCTCACCCTGTCTGTCTGTCTCCCCCCACCCTCCCACCCTCTCTCTCTCTCTCTCCATCCCTCTCACCCTGTCTGTCTGTCTCCCCCCACCTACCCACCCTCCCTCTCTCTCTCTCTCTCTCCCTCCATCCCTCTCACCCTGTCTGTCTGTCTCCCCCCACCCTCCCACCCTCTCTCTCTCTCTCTCCATCCCTCTCACCCTGTCTGTCTGTCTCCCCCCACCCTCCCACCCTCTCTCTCTCTCTCTCTCTCTCTCTCTCTCTCTCTCTCTCTCTGGATTGGTGTTTTCAGTCATTTTCAGTGTTGTTGCCTCTGTGTTGTTTGTGTGAATCTGCCTGCAGACACACAGTGGGCTCACAGCATCTTAAAGGGATAGTTGTGATTTATGTTGATGTGGGGATGTATGAGGTACTTGCTGACAGTCAGTGGACTACATGCAGTAGAATGCAGCCGGCGCGCTCCCGGTTTGGAGAAATGGAGACTGGGCGCATCACGCAAGTAGAGCTGTGTCACAAGCAAAAAACTCACAAAACAACCGAAAAAGAAACCATACGGCTCAGCGTAATCCAAGTCTCCACAAGCCCTGAGATGCCAAGTTGACTTGAAAAAAGGTCATTTACACCCTGTTTTTAGCTGAGATCTTCAATGTAGCGGCTGGCTACAGTAGCTGCTCAGTAGCACAGTAGCTGCTCCTCACATTATTGGATTGGATTATCAGATTTCAGATTTTCATTATAGATGAGCGACTTGAGACACCAGAATGGAGTCGGAGTTGAACGTTACTTTCTCCACACAAACATCCCTACTTTTTGTAGCCGTCAACACCTTCAGTGCTTTCATTTGCTTTGGCACTACATCTCTCAGCCACATAACGTGCCTGGATCACTCCACAGCAGCACCTTCTGAGCCAAACAGATGGGCGGAGGGATACAGTGCTGCTGGCCTTATTATGATCTAAACAAGTAGCCTAAATATGAGCTGTCTATTTTGAGGGCAGGTTTGGGACTTTCCCAGCAGCACCTAAAGGCAGCGTGAAAAACACAACGTCACGCTGTCCAATGTGTTGTTTAGTTCAGGGTCATTCCTAATATGGGCCAAACAACAGCCTGTGTGTGTGTGTGTGTGTGTGTGTGTGTGTGTGTGTGTGTGTGTGTGTGCGTGCGTGCGTGTGTGTGCGTGTGCGTGTGCGTGTGCGTGTATGTATGTAACAGAAGTGGTGGTGTAACAGTCAGCAGCTCTTCACTCATCCCATTAACTCTAATTCAATAGTTACACACAGCTCCGCCTTATGGGGCAACAACATTCCTGTGTGTGTGTGTGTGTGTGTGTGCGTGTGTGTGTGTGTGTGTGTGTGTGCGTGTGCGTGTGCGTGTGCATGTGCGTGCGCGTGTGCGTGTGCGTGTGTGAGTGTGAGAGAGAGTCCTACAGCATGAATGTTCCTTTTGCAATGAGAGAGAGAACATGGATAGCATACCTGCCAGGCTGAGATAAAGAGGCAGATGTTCTTGGGTACCACCACCTCATCAGATTTATCAGGTCTGTTGAAGCTCCATCAGTGATGTCATCCATTGTTCTGTGGATTTATGCTAAACTACGCGCGCTCGATTCCTAGGCTCGCCTGCTGCGTGGGCTCGCCCACCCTGCAGCTCGCATACGCAGCTTGGCCACTGCGCGGCATATTCTCAGTGATGTCACTCGCTTATGATTCATGACATCACTGATAACGTCACAATGCCTATGACACCATCAGTGCCTATGACATCATCAGTGATGTCATAAGATGATTTTGCTCTTATGACAACAGACAGAGATTGCCCACTTGCCCCTTTTATATATATATATATATATATATATATATATATATATATATATATATATATATATATACCGGTATATATATATATATATATAGAGAGAGAGAGAGAGAGAGAGAGAGAGAGGTTTTAACTTGACAACAAAAACATTCTAAATTGAACCCCAGCTCACTTCCTGTTGCAGTGTTTGCTATGGACAGAAAAGGGGGGAAAAACATACAAGTGCAGGACTGACCATTCCGTGAAAACCTCTATAGTTAGACAGATAGATAAGAAAGAGATTAAATGGGACTGCCGTTGAAATGTAGACTTTTTGTTAGACAAACGTTGAGATTGAACATATCTGTCGATAGAAACGTAACATATTTTTTACTTTGTTTTCCTGAGCCACCTTTTGTTTGCATCCATTCATTGATTAGACATTTGCGGTGAGTCATTGTGGCTCAAACATGTAGATTAGGTTATCCTTATTTCTTTGATGAATCCCCACCACCATAAACGGGAGCTCGGGCTCTGTGTGTCTGTCCCGCTGTGATTGTCCCGCCGTGACATCATCCGTGATGTCATAAATCCCACTTTGACCATCTGGGATTTATGACATCACTGATGACAAAATTCGAACGCTGTGACGTGAGTGATGTCTTTTCCTTCTATATATACTAGGTTCCTTGAGCTCATGCGTTTGTGCCAGTTTTCCGGTCAGTTCTTCATTCTTCTGCGATAGTGTTGGTGAATGCACTACTCTTCTTCTGCGATAGTGTTGGTGAATGCACTACTCTAGTCGACTCAACCTTTCGTTTACTTGGATCGACCTAAAGGGGCAGATATTCTGATTTACAAGCCAATAAGCGGGTCAGTGTTGTTTGGTCATTACTAATGGCTGCACGGAAGAGAGTTAACTCTGGCAATGGCATTGACGGTGATGTGCAGGATGGACTTGTGTCCGCCAAGCAAGTCAGGGCTCCAAAGAGACGCATCACTGCCTTGGTTCTGGCGAGGGGGGGAAGCAGAGGGATTCCTCCGAAAAATATCAAAATGCTAGCCGGGGTTCCCCTCATCGGATGGGTATTGAGAGCTGCGATGGACTCCAACATGTTCGACAGTGTGTGGGTGTCAACTGACCACGATGAGATAGAGAAGGTAGCAAAGGCTTGGGGGGCCAAGGTGCACCGCAGGAGCCCTGGAGTTTCCAGAGATTCTTCTTCTTCTTCACTGGAGACCATCCAGGAGTTTATCAGGCTTAACCCAGAGGTAGATGTGATCTGTCACATCCAGGCTACATCCCCCTGTCTCCATCCTTTCCATGTGAAGGAAGCCTTGGAGATGATCACGCTGCAGGACTTCGACTCAGTCGTTGCTGTGGTCAGAAGACACCAGTTCCGCTGGAAAGAGGTCAAGAAAGGAGCTGGTGAGATGACCAAGCCGTTCAATTTAGATCCAGCGAACCGGCCACGGCGTCAGGACTGGGATGGAGAACTCTGTGAGAACGGCTCCTTCTACATAGGCACCAGAGATCTCCTAGAGAAGAAGAAAACTATACTGGGCGGCAAGATCTCCTACTATGAGATGCTGCCAGAGTATAGTGTAGACATTGACGTGGACATCGACTGGCCTGTGGCAGAACAGAGGGTTCTGAGGTATGGTTACTTTGGCCAGGACAAGCCTGAGGTGGTTGGGCTGATGTTGTGCAATGTGTCTGGATGTTTAACGGATGGAAAGATCTTCGTTTCTGTATCCGGGGGGGAGATGCTGTCTGTCAACACCAGGGACACCATGGGCATCCGCATGCTGGAGAGAGAAGGAGTGA
>NC_139624.1:14846547-14884047 GCF_964638095.1 Poromitra crassiceps
TTTCAATGTGACTTGTACTGTTCACACAGTCATGAAAAAGACTGACATTTTTACATGTTCCCCTTTCTTTCAAGTACCCCCCTGTAGCTCCACGTAAGCCAGTTTGTGAAGCGCTGCCTGCCATGAAGTGGCCAGATACATGGAGGCAAGAGAAGCTGGAGAGAAGCTCACCAACACGTTGGACACACTGGCTGAGAGGCTCTCTCCTTGGAGCTCAAAGTAGCAGAAGACGTTGTTTTAGATGCTTTAGGTTTCATTAGGTGGTCCTCAGACCAGCCCTCCATGGCGTCTCCAGTCAGGTCCATCCTCCATCATACATCTGGCTCGCTCGCGTTTCTTCAGTGCATCTACCTGCTGCCGTGGGAGCTCCCAGCAGGCAGACTGCTGCGTTACCCCGCTAGCCGGGCGCTTCTCGCTCATACTGAGCATTAGCGCCCGGCGACCATCAACGCATTTCCAATCAAACAATTGTGCCGCTCTCACGTCTAGGTATAAAAATGAACCCTTACCTGAGCCAAACACGTGAAGTGAAGACGCTATCCGATGGCCAACATCCTCTTCTTTTAAATACATATAGTTGCCGCTTCCAAATTGTTGCATAAAACCCACTTTTCTGTCTTTGAAAAACCGAAAATGGAGCAACGGGAAGTGTAGGGGGCATTAGTGAGTAAACAGTGAGTCGTATTTCCGGGTTGCTCCAGATGAATGATTTTCGGTTTTTAATTTTCAAATTTTCTTTCGTTTTCTAATTTTCAAGGTAAACTGCTGCTGTGGGAGCTCCCGGCAGCTCTGCTGCTGTGGGAGCTCCCAGCAGGCAGACTGCTGCTGTGGGAGCTCCCAGCAGGCAGACTGCTGCTGTGGGAGCTTCCAGCAGCTCTGCTGCTCAGCGTCTTTCCTCCATAGAGGAATTGAGAGGTTTTAGCCCCCCTCCCTCCCCAAAGGTCCCCAAGGCCTGACGGGGTTCAGCACAACCCTGACTGCACGCGGACTCAAAATCATGCCTTTAAACTGCATCATTTTAAAGAATTTCAAAGTTAAGGTCCCACATTTACACCTTCAAATGTCTTCCTTTCTCAAACTCGGGGTGCTGTAAAAACACATTTCTCCATAGGTTCTTACAATGACAACTCCATCTGACTACACACCAACTCAAAATCAAGTGTTTTGTTAACTGTATCAATTATAGCTGATTTCAAAGTTAAAGTCTTACATTTGTATGTTGAAATGACTACGTCTGAAACGTAATCCATAATTTCCATAATTCCATAATTTCTGACAATGACTGTGAAATGTATGCATGTGTAGTCACCTCCCAAAGACAAGCCTGCCTGCTTCATCACCACAACACCTGGAACTGGAGGGAGTTCAGCCACCAATGGAGAGAGGGAGGGAACAACAGGAAGGAAGGGAGGAGAAGGGATGAGACAGATCCAAGATGGGTCCAAGATGGGGGGAACAGGGAATAAACGAGTGGGAGACGACGGAAACCAGGGAATACAGGAATAATGTGAAGGAGGAGAGGGAAGGGGGGAGTGGGTGATGGAGGGAACGAGGACCAGACGAGAGGAGGAGTGAAGGAGAGAGGAGAGGGGTGGAGAAGAGAAAAGAGGAGAGGGGAGGAGGAGAGAGGAGAGGAGAGGACAGGACAGGGGTGGAGGAGAGAAGAGAGGGGCGGAGGAAAGGAGAGGGGTGGAGGAGAGAAAAGAGGAGAGGGGTGGAGGAGAGAGGAGAGCGGAGGAGGAGAGAAAAGAGGAAAGGGGTGGAGGAGAGAGGAGAGGAGAGGACAGGGGTGGAGGAGAGAGGAGAGGAGAGGGGTGGAGGAGAGAGGCGAGGGGTGGAGGAGAGAGGAGAGGGGTGGAGGAGAGAAAAGAGGAGAGGGGTGGAGGAGAGAGGAGAGGGGTGGAGGAGAGAAAAGAGGGGTGGAGGAGAGAAAAGAGGAGAGGACAGGGGTGGAGGAGAGAAGAGAGGAGAGGGGTGGAGGAGAGAGGAGAGGGGTGGAGGAGAGAAGAGAGGGGTGGAGGAGAGAAAAGAGGAGAGGACAGGGGTGGAGGAGAGAGGAGAGGAGAGGGGAGGAGGAGAGAAAAGAGGAGAGGACAGGGGTAGAGGAGAGGAGAGGGGTGGAGAAAAGAGGAGAGGGGTGGACAGGAGGAGAGGGGTGGAGGAGAGGAGGAGAGGGGTGGAGGAGAGAGCAGAGGAGAGGGGTGGAGGAGAGAGGGGTAGAGGGAATAAAGGAGTGGGAGAGAGAGGATGAGGGGGGGAGGTGGGGAATGAGGCAATAAAATGAATGGAGGAGTGAGAGGAAGTGAAGAGACCACAGGGAGGAATGAGTGGGAGGAGGCCGGAAGATGGAGAGAGAGATAGAGAGAGAGAGACAGTTAGGGAGACAGAGAGGAGAGAGAGAGAGAGAGACAGTTGGGGAGACAGTGAGAGAGAGAGAGAGAGAGACAGTTAGGAAGACAGAGAGGAGAGAGAGAGTGAGAGAGAGAGAGACAGTTAGGGAGACAGAGAGGAGGAGAGAGAGAGGGACAGAGAAGGGCAGATATACAAGTCATCATCACCCCCCATGACAGCCAGTCATTTATGAATAAAGCTGCGTTCACACTGACCTATTCAAGTTTTTCTCTGGCATCGAGTTTACATACAAAGTCAATGCAAACGAGCGATTGAGTGTATATTCGCCCGGGAGAAAAATCGCTGGGCGTCCGAGCGACAGAGACAGAGCGATAGGGAGAAAATACGCTCGTCGCCCCAGATGAAATATCCCAACTCGAGCGAAAATACGCTGGCATCAGTCGCTCGCTGTTCAACGCTGATTGGCTGCCGTGTGAGAGTGAGTCAAGGATCACACTGGCTTGGAACAAACCGCTGGTTTATTGTGTGGCAACAAACCACATTGACTGGCTGACAGCTGACATGAAGTGAAGTCTGTACTACCGGTATGGAGCTCGCAAGGGGAGCACGCTGATAGGCTTAGCTTGTATCCCCAAGGGGATAAATAAAGGATAACTTAAACTTAAACTTAAAACTTAAAAAAAAAAAAAAAGGACGGCACGGTGGCTCAGTGGTTAACACTGTTGCCTCACAGCAAGAAAGTCCCGGGTTCGAACCCCGGTCCGTCCCAGGTCCTTTCTGTGTGGAGTTTGCATGTTCTCCCCGTGTCCGTGTGGGTTTTCTCCGGGTGCTCCGGTTTCCTCCCACCATCAAGAAAGACATGTATGTTAGGGTTAATACTCCTGTCAGTGCCCCTGACCAAGGTACTGGCAAAATAACTGGAGTTGGTCCCCGGGCGCTGCACAGTGGCTGCCCACTGCTCCTAGTTCTAGGAAGGTTCCTAGTAGAGGTTGGGTCAAATGCAGAGGATGAATTTCCCCAAGGGGATAAATAAAGGATAACTTAAACTTAAACTTAACTTAAACTTAAACTTAAACTTAAACTTAAACTTAAACTTGTAAACAACGACGGGGGCTCGTAGTGGACAAACAGCATGACATTGCGTAACGTTATATCCCCCACATGTCCGTCAATTCGTGTGTCTTTTGATGAGCGATTTAAACAGAGCGACAGAGCGATTCCAAAGGGTTGAATCAAGCGACAGAGCGAAAAATAAATATCTTGGTGTGAACACAGCTTTACATAATACAATTACACACATCTCCGCTTATATGAGAGAGGCACCGTAACACAATGATATGAAAAAAAATATATAAACTTTTAAATCAATGTTTAAAAATACCAAGATGAATAACTGTTTCATTTCAATATGTATAATTTAGATCTAGTTTTCTCATATAATATAGGAGGAATCAGCGTGACGTCACTTGACACCCAGAAATGCGGAACCCCGCGGCAGTTAATAGTATAGAGTTGTGCCAAACAAACGTTAATATCTCAAAAACTATACATCACATTGCTTATATTTTGACATTTTGAGTGAGAGCAGAAGTAGCTCAAGAGTTTGATGTATAATATATACATGTTGTGTTAAAGTTGTGTGAACTGTCGCAGTTTTTCAAATGTAAACAGAGTCAAGCCGGCTAGAGTCAGACACTCACGCCTCGCGCCACTTGGGCCCCATAGGGTTCCATTGCCGTTGCCACCCAGTGACGCGGTTTGTTTACCAAAATGCTGCTCGGCTGATCCCTCATATAGTACTAATTATAATGATAATAATAATGATAATAATGAAGAGTCATGATTTTGATATGAAATTCTTCAGTATAATAGCTTGATAAATAATGTGATTTTACCATTTTAGAATGTATGATCCATGATTTATGTGAGAGGAACAGTGAATATTAAACCAACTGTTATTGTTGCTATTATGATGAGTGAAAGGTGATCATTAAGAGAGAGAAGAGACAAACCACATGGAATCTGGATTGACGTGTTTCGACAAGAGAGAGAGAGAGAGAGAGGGGGGGAGAGAGGGGGGGGAGAGAGAGAGAGGGGGGGGGGGGGAGAGGGGAGAGGGAGAGAGAGGGGGGAGAGGGGGAAGAGAGGGGAGAGGGAGAGAGAGGGGGGAGAGGGAGGGAGAGGGAGAGAGAGGGGGGAGAGAGGGGAGAGAGAGGGGAGAGAGGGGAGAGGGAGAGAGAGGGGGGAGAGGGGGAAGAGAGGGGAGAGGGAGAGAGAGGGGGGAGAGGGAGGGAGAGGGAGAGAGAGGGGGAAGAGAGGGGAGAGGGAGAGAGGGGTATGAATGTGTGTTGAGGCTTAAGGGAGTAAAATGCCATGATTTACACCTCACAGGAAACGTGTGTGTGTGTGTGTGTGTGTGTGTGTGTGTGTGTGTGTGTGTGTGTGTGTGTGTGTGTGTGTGTGTGTGTGTGTGTGTGTGTGTGTGTGTGTGTGTGTGTGCGTGCGTGCGTGCGTGTGTGTGTGCATGCGTGTGCGTGCGTGCGTGTGTGTGTGAGCAGATGTGAACGGCTCCCATTGAGACTTTGGGCAGAATGTGCCGTCCCCACAGCCAATCACAGAGCTCGGCTGCAGGCTGCAGCTGTGTTGTCTCTGTGACATCACAGTGGGGAGCCGGCCAATAGGAATCCAAACAGCAGAGAGATCTGGAACCAGTTCAGATCCTGTACAGTCAGTGACATGGATCCCGTTTACACCTGGCATAAACCCAGAAGTGCAAATGGGTCCATGTAGACCTGGGGCCGGTTGCACCAACTGGTCTTACACTGGTCTTAAACTAAGTTGGTCGTAACTTTACGACCTAACAGCTACGCCGGTTGCACCAAGACGACTTAAGCCTTATTTTCACTAAGACCAGGCGTAACTCCTACGCCTCGTCAGGAGGAGGCGTAGCAGAGATCTCCGCGGAGACCTTTTTGACCGTCATCGTCGTAACACCGCCAGTTCGCCGTCTTTGAAAGCACGACGTTAGATTATAACTAACTAGTTGTGTGGCTTAGCCTTCCCAAATGTTGCCGTTACTTTTTTAGAATGTAATACATAGAATTGGGAACGTTACATTAAATTTCATTCAGACTCCCTGACACTAATCGCCGCCGCCATTTTCCCCCGGGGCTTCCACAGGAGGAGGGGGGTGGGAGGAGGGAGGGTGTAGTGACGCACATACCGGGTGACCGCGCGAGGCACATGTGGGCCAATCAGAGGGCATTCCCCGACAATTCACATGAACGCGCATTGCTACGACCAGCGTAGTTAAGACCAGAGTAAGCCGTGTTGGTGCAACAGGCGTAAATCCATGGTCTTAACTAAGCCCGATGTAGGAGTTACGACCAGGCATAGTTAAGACCAGTTGGTGCAACCGGCCCCTGATTCATGACTGGTTTATTAACTAAGGATCAGTTTATTCTTGGTCTATGGGTCCCAAATCGGGGTGCGGGCCCTCTAGGGGGGGGGCGCATAGGAACTACGGGTGTGGGGGAGAGGGGGGGGAGGGGTTACTACCTGCCAACACCTACCTGTTTTCGTGGGATTTTCACCTCTTTCTCCTGCTGTCATGTGATTGGTAGTACACCTCTTTCTCCTGCTGTCATGTGACACCTCTTTCTCCTGCTGTCATGTGATTGGTAGTACACCTCTTTCTCCTGCTGTCATGTGACACCTCTTTCTCCTGCTGTCATGTGACACCTCTTTCTCCTGCTGTCATGTGACACCTCTTTCTCCTGCTGTCATGTGACACCTCTTTCTCCTGCTGTCATGTGATTGGTAGTACACCTCTTTCTCCTGCTGTCATGTGACACCTCTTTCTCCTGCTGTCATGTGATTGGTAGTACACCTCTTTCTCCTGCTGTCATGTGATTGGTAGTACACCTCTTTCTCCTGCTGTCATGTGACACCTCTTTCTCCTGCTGTCATGTGATTGGTAGTAGGGCTGGGCGATATATCGAATATACTCGATGTATCGCGGCTTGTGCCACGTGAGATGTAGAAATGACTATATCGCGAACATTCGAGTATAATTGTCACGCATTGTTTATAACTTAAGCCGCCGGCATGACTCGCTTCACGTTTCCTCTTGTCAGCTCTCCCTCTCAAGGGAGAGCTCATGTCACACTCAAAAGGGAGGGGGAATCACATGGATACGTCAAACGCGTCAAACCGCGTCAGACACACCCGTCCTAACCTATGTGCGATTCGAAATCACGCGTCCGCACCATAGACTGGCGAAACATGGCCGCCCGCAGTGTGGCTGTTGACAGTTTCAAATGATAACAAAACAACCACTATTGCAATTTGCAATACATGTCCCGCAAGGTTTCTGAGATTAGGGGAAAGTCTGAGCTGGCGTTACGCTAAACCAAACATGGGGAGGAGGCAGCGGATTTGTTTTGGCGTTAACGTTAGCTGTTGTGATGATGACGGGGCTAACGTTAGCTAGCTGGTTAGGCTACCTAGTTGCAGGGCAGCGCTCCACAAGCTTGTTGTGACCAAAACCCCCGCATTTAAAGCATTTCATACTCCCAGAGCTGGCGTAAACCATAGAGAACCTCATGCATTAGCCTACTCAAAATGAAACGTCCAGGGTTTGTGTCTCCAAAAGGAACTAACGCTAACGTTACATGCAAGCTAACGTAGCTAGCTAGCTGCGGGGCAGTCATGATCTATTAAGGAAAACGAATGCGCAAGTGAACATCACATAGGCTACGTGTATTTTCTTTAATCTAGACTAGAACTAGAGGCATCATTTTTCAGTCAAAAGTGAAACGACACAGATATGATGGCGTATAGTGAGGCTTTCCATGCCTCACTATAGAACTGGCCCCAATGCAAAATTCACAGCTTATGTTGCCGTCATGCCAATAAGAGTCTAAATTTAATTTTTTATGTTTTATCTGCAGACTAAGCAGCTAGGCTTTCGGTTCTATAAAAGCCATTATTTTTTGTATTGACTATTGAGTGATACACTTTACTAAAACAAGCATATTATATCAGAAGTGTTGTTTGTGTTCACAGTGATGTCAGATTTGCTTAGGTCAGAGCTATGGAATATTAAATCATCTTTGCTCACTACATCTGCCATTTCTTCTTTTTTACCCCAGGTGTGCATAAAATACTGGTTAAGAACTTATGGAAAAGTCATGGAAATCCATTGGTCAAAATGTGTATGAACCCTGAAGGGTTAAATTGAGCATTTATGAGAGATTTCAAAAATATCGAGATATATATCGTGTATCGCGATATAGCCAAAAAACATCGCGATATTCTTTAGAGGCCATATCGCCCAGCCCTAATTGGTAGTACACCTCTTTCTCCTGCTGTCATGTGATTGGTAGTACACCTCTTTCTCCTGCTGTCATGTGACACCTCTTTCTCCTGCTGTCATGTGACACCTCTTTCTCCTGCTGTCATGTGACACCTCTTTCTCCTGCTGTCATGTGACACCTCTTTCTCCTGCTGTCATGTGATTGGTAGTACCACAGGATGAGGTCTTTTTGTAGGCCAACCTGGAAGTTAGCATCGCCTGGGTTCCCGAAGTCAATGGGATGTTTGTAGTATGGGCATTTTGGTTAGGGACCGCTCGTTATTTAGAAAGGGGGTCACTGGAGGGATTTGGTGTGCTCTGAAATAAAAAGCTGTGCCCCTTCCCTGATCAAAATATATTTTTCCTTCACCCTCCCAAAGCGATTAGAAAAATATAATTGACCCTCCCCAAACAATATTGTGGCGAGCTTGCGT
Source organism: Poromitra crassiceps (assembly GCF_964638095.1). Classification (NCBI taxonomy): domain Eukaryota; kingdom Metazoa; phylum Chordata; class Actinopteri; order Beryciformes; family Melamphaidae; genus Poromitra; species Poromitra crassiceps. The sequence goes on from NC_139624.1 coordinate 14,854,690, forward strand.
GGAAGAATGCAGACTGACACAGATATCTTACTTTTAGTTTTAACCTAACATTTGCAGAAACTCCGGCCAGAGGTGATCGAACACACTAACAGTCTCAGTCATGGTGGCTACATTGATAGTAAAACTAAACATATCCTGGCCACACAAACATTGCCATACCACATAATGCAATCAAAACATGAGCACAACATCACTAAACCACGTTTTTAACTGTACAGTAACAGCTTCCCACAAGAACATGGAACTCCCATAATCCTTTGCGCTGCTTGGAGCAGAACTGTCACCAATCAGAGTGACCGCCTCCTCCGGTCGCTACATAATACTATTTTCGCTTGTGAAACAATCTTCAGTCTGTGTATATCAATATTTGTGTTTAAATAGCGGTCAATGACTGATGGAAAAAAAGTTTGCCGGTTCTATTATTGTGCGTAAAAACACAACCCTATGTGAAACATATATGTCATCCTGGTGGTATAAATACCCCTTGTAGACTTAACGTAATTTAGGAGATGAGTGAGCCGTAACTCGGTTCTACTGTGACTTCCTAAAACGACTTATCTGCGCATAGAGCCCATATATATTTTGTGATGCCATGTCTGTTTGTTTGCTCGACTTTGTTCCAGTGGGTTATTGTACTTCCATATTATCACCAGAAAAGCGCCACCGATTCGCCAGATACTGTACACGCCCACTGTCTGGATAGGCCAAGCACAAAGATTGACAGATAGGACCGCCAAAGAGAAACAATGCACCGGGACATACCAAACAGCTTGGACAGGACGGGTGTAAATGAAGCAACTCAGTAGTTGTTGAAGTCCGAAAAGCAAACATTACACACACAAAAAAAGTTTATATATTTTTATCGAATCAACATTGTATACCCCTCCCCTGGACTCAAATTAAAGAGAGTGTACCCTCCCTCAGACTAAATTTAAAACAAAATTACCCTCCCCTATTTTCCTCCAGTGGACCCTTCCCTAAATAACGAACGGTCCCTTACATGCCTGAAATAAGCTCTGTGCTTTATGAAACTGAGACCTTTGTGATCAGCAAGTTCATCTTCACACCATGATGAACACCACTGTTATGGTTTTTGAATGCGATTTCCCGAAATCTTTGATTTTCAGACACATAATATAAGATAGCCTAATAGATATTCCATCCTCTGCTGTTACAAATAATATCCTGTGTGTGACCACAGTGTTTTAATATCCTGTGTGTGACCACAGTGTTTTAATGTGTGACCACAGTGTTTTAATATCCTGTGTGTGACCACAGTGTTTTAATATCCTGTGTGTGACCACAGTGATTTAATATATCCTGTGTGTGACCACAGTGTTTTAATATCCTGTGTGTGACCACAGTGATTTAATATCCTGTGTGTGACCACAGTGTTTTAATATCCTGTGTGTGACCACAGTGATTTAATATCCTGTGTGTGACCACAGTGTTTTAATATCCTGTGTGTGACCACAGTGTTTTCTGTGTGTGACCACAGTGATTTAATATCCTGTGTGTGACCACAGTGTTTTAATATCCTGTGTGTGACCACAGTGATTTAATATATCCTGTGTGTGACCACAGTGTTTTAATATCTTGTGTGTGACCACAGTGATTTAATATCCTGTGTGTGACCACAGTGTTTTAATATCCTGTGTGTGACCACAGTGATTTAATATCCTGTGTGTGACCACAGTGATTTAATATCCTGTGTGTGACCACAGTGTTTTCTGTGTGTGACCACAGTGATTTAATATCCTGTGTGTGACCACAGTGTTTTAATATCCTGTGTGTGACCACAGTGATTTAATATCCTGTGTGTGACCACAGTGTTTTAATATCTTGTGTGTGACCACAGTGTTTTAATATCTTGTGTGTGACCACAGTGATTTAACTCATTAAGGGGCAATGACGTCTTTGACGTGTTATCAGGAATAGCCCAGAGGGCCAATGACGTGTTTGACGTGTTTTTGTTTTTATTACTGCAGCGCGTAGTTCAAACACTTCCTCAGCCTGTGACATAGTATCAGGTCCCTAGCATCTAAGACAACACGTGAACAAACACATACCGCAGCTGTTGTTTTGAAATTGAGCAAGAGGAAAAGCAGAAAACGGATAAACGCTTCCTTGTGCACTATGTGCAGACAGGAGAAACGCCATTGAAACGCCCCTCGGCGCGCTGCAGGAGCTGGTCGCTTTCCTGTGTGCCAGCCGGGAGAAAACGGGAGAAAGTAATCCAGAGATGCGTTTGATCATCGGAGGAATGAGGAAATGATCGATCAGAGGGCGGTGAGGACGTGTTGAATAGCCGAGGGGAAAACGGGAACGATCAAATAGCAGGGAGGATACAGGGAGACATGGACGAGGACGGGTGGACCAGAACAAAACAAAATAAACACACGAACAGCTAACAAGCCAGAAGCGGCAGTCACAGCAGCCCGCTGTCCGTTCTCAAGAGCTATTCAGTTGGTTCATGAAATCGCTGGGCTGCGTGCCCTCCAGTGTTGCTCCTGGCCAATCCCGGCGCCACAGGGCGTGGTGGTTATTGCTTATCCTATGTGGGGTTAGAAATCACGCAACGAAGGGGGATCGTGTGTGTGTGTGTGTGTGTGTGTGTGTCTGTCTGTCTGTCTGTCTGTCTGTCTGTCTGTCGGTGTGTCTGTCTGTCTGTCTGTCTGTCTGTGTGTCTGTCTGCACACTCACTCACACTGCTGTATTGTTGAATGTAAAAAAAAAGCACTTCATGTGTATATATATATATATATATATATTATTATTTTTTCCTTTGTGTCATAACGAATAGTATTTACATGTCTGATGTCAATACAGTTCAAAATAAAAGAATTGAGAGCGAGTTCTGCCTGAGAATGTGTATTTTACAGAAATTGCCTTTTCTCCTGTTTGTCATCTCAGAGAGACCTTTTGGGTGAAAACAGGGTGTATATAAATGGATATAAGTAGAGTACAGAACATGCTAAAAGCTCACTTTTTTTTCCCTGGTGAACCCAGAGACATACATCTTCATTTTGAGGTATTGCAAATCACTCTGGTGCTAATAGATAATTTACTGTGGGTCTTGAAAGATGACCAACAATTATGAAAATCTTTGGCCTGTGCTAAATATTGGCAGTCCTAAACTGGCCAAGAATGAGTTAATATCCTGTGTGTGACCACAGTGTTTTAATATCTTGTGTGTGACCACAGTGATTTAATATCCTGTGTGTGACCACAGTGTTTTAATATCTTGTGTGTGACCACAGTGATTTAATATCCTGTGTGTGACCACAGTGATTTAATATCCTGTGTGTGACCACAGTGATTTAATATCCTGTGTGTGACCACAGTGATTTAATATCCTGTGTGTGACCACAGTGTTTTAATATCCTGTGTGTGACCACAGTGATTTAATATCCTGTGTGTGACCACAGTGTTTTAATATCCTGTGTGTGACCACAGTGTTTTAATATCCTGTGTGTGACCACAGTGTTTTAATATCCTGTGTGTGACCACAGTGATTTAATATCCTGTGTGTGACCACAGTGATTTAATATCCTGTGTGTGACCACAGTGTTTTAATATCCTGTGTGTGACCACAGTGACTTAATATCCTGTGTGTGACCACAGTGATTTAATATCCTGTGTGTGACCACAGTGTTTTAATATCCTGTGTGTGACCACAGTGATTTAATATCCTGTGTGTGACCACAGTGTTTTAATATCCTGTGTGTGACCACAGTGATTTAATATCCTGTGTGTGACCACAGTGTTTTAATATCCTGTGTGTGACCACAGTGATTTAATATCCTGTGTGTGACCACAGTGATTTAATATCCTGTGTGTGACCACAGTGTTTTAATATCCTGTGTGTGACCACAGTGACTTAATATCCTGTGTGTGACCACAGTGATTTAATATCCTGTGTGTGACCACAGTGTTTTAATATCCTGTGTGTGACCACAGTGATTTAATATCCTGTGTGTGACCACAGTGATTTAATATCCTGTGTGTGACCACAGTGTTTTAATATCCTGTGTGTGACCACAGTGACTTAATATCCTGTGTGTGACCACAGTGTTTTCTGTGTGTGACCACAGTGTTTTCTGTGTGTGACCACAGTGTGACCACAGTGTTTTCTGTGTGTGACCACAGTGTTTTCTGTGTGTGACCACAGTGTTTTCTGCTCAAGTTAGTCTTAACCAGCTCACTGGTTTTGCAGGAAATGACTTCTCTTTAACCTCTAAACTGCTGCAGGCGACAACCTGAGCGAGTAGGTTTTCATTCCACACACACACACACACACACACACACACACACACACACACACACGCACACACACACACACACACACACACACACACACACTGTAGTGAGAGTGATTGATGTGTCAGATGCATCCTGGAGCTAGTTGTGGTGTGTATAGCGGGGGAGTTGTCTTTTTCAAACGAAGTCACACCTTACTGTTAATCCTGCCGGGTGCAGGAAGCCTGTGTTCACTGTTCAGGATGATGCACCGAGCAGGAAGTACAGCCTGTCCCGTAAAGCAGGAAGTACAGCCTGTCCCGTAAAGCAGGAAGTACAGCCTGTCCCGTAAAGCAGGAAGTAGCCTGTCCCGTAAAGCAGGAAGTACAGCCTGTCCCGTAAAGCAGGAAGTACAGCCTGTCCCGTAAAGCAGGAAGTACAGCCTGTCCCGTAAAGCAGGAAGTACAGCCTGTCCCGTAAAGCAGGAAGTACAGCCTGTCCCGTAAAGCAGGAAGTACAGCCTGTCCCGTAAAGCAGGAAGTACAGCCTGTCCCGTAAAGCAGGAAGTACAGCCTGTCCCGTAAAGCAGGAAGTACATCCTGTCCCGTAAAGCAGGAAGTACAGCCTGTCCCGTAAAGCAGGAAGTACAGCCTGTCCCGTAAAGCAGGAAGTACAGCCTGTCCCGTAAAGCAGGAAGTACAGCCTGTCCCGTAAAGCAGGAAGTACAGCCTGTCCCGTAAAGGCCCCGGCCGGAAACAGGCTGAGGGTACTTTTCATTTTCCTGCTCAGAAACGGCAGAATCAACATTTATTGACCTTTTTCACAGCAGCCATTTTGTGTGTAAACACAGGTGCAACCAAAAGGCTTTCCAACTCCCAATCCATTTAGGTGTTCCAGTGTTTTGGTGGCACCTGTGTTTACCATGCCTTTTAGACACAAAATGGCTGCTGTGAAAATGGCCCATTAGGGACTTGAATTTCCTTTTCTCATAAAACAGAAAAATATGGAAAGAAGAAAACAAATAATGATCGGCGTAGTAAACGTGTTGTCTCCCACCAGTGATGTAGTGCCACCCTTGGGTCAGTCCCATTCATTGTCAATGTTGCCCCCTAGTGGCTCAAAGTCAACATTACAGTGTGACAAAGGGTTATTTTGGGGACAGAGTAGCATGTGCGCCTGTTGATTGATCACACATGAGCACTGAGCAGGTCTGATTTATGATGCGATAATGTGCGTTATTATGTTCACATGACTGTGACATCATCATGTAAACCTATTTATTCATGCTAGACTAAAACAACTGCTCAGCACTCAGGAACAGAAAGGTGAAGTTATTCCATGGTTATATGGATCAGTAAAATATTTGGACATATTTTCCATCAGAAATAGAGAGGCAAAGTGGAACGTCACTTCCTGCTTCAGCACTGTACCAGAGATTTTCATCCGCCATTTATTTTCCCATAGACATTTCGTAAAATGCTTATAAAATTGTTTCACTTCGTCGAACTAAACGGTTCAGCTAACGCTATAATCGGGAGAGACCATATAGAACATTTCACTCGGACCAACTCTTTAAACCCGCATTTTTCTTACGTTTTGGTCCCCGTGAAATGTTATGCGATCTCTCCTGTTTCTAAATATATCTGTACTGTTTGGTTTGAACCAGTAAAACTATTTTTATATGCATTTTACGAAATGGCGGTCACTTTGCCTCTCTATAAAGTTGACTTATTGCTGAATTGAACAGCGATCCACTTTTCTTTTCTTTTTTTACCAAGGAGAAAAGAAAAATCAAGTCCTTTATAGGCTAAATGTTTTATCTGCTGTTTCTGACCAGGAAAACAAAAAAATGCATTATTTTTAATTTGTAGATTTTGAAATGAAAATGAAATTCAATATGACTCAATTTTTCTACTTGTTTAACGGTTGGTGTTTGACAGTATTTCAAACATTCTCAACGTTCTATGAGCACCTGCTGTATAGTTGCACGTCATCTGATTCTGTGCTAATACACCAAAGAGATACGCCTGAAAAAACAGAGCAAGTTACACCAGAAACACTTCTCCTCCGTAACATTAACTTAGCTGCTGTAAGCCGCATTATTGCTGAGATCTCAACAACCAGCCAACGGATTTCAAAACTGATGCCCCCGTTGGAAAGAAATAATCAAATGTTTTTGGTCACTCAGTGAAGTTTTGAGCCCGACGAACGTTGTTATACAGCGACAGGTGGGCTTAGCTAACGTAGCTAACAGCTAGCTAGTTAACATGCCAGCTTGTCCTCACTCAGAATTGAATTGTCATACGTATAACTAGAGTTCCATTGAGTCGTACATCATGCTTCCACTTTAGCAACTAACATAACTTTTTGAACTTGAGCACAAAATGAAGTTATTTGTCAAAAAGTATTTGGCTAACATTGTGGCTAATGTCAGGGTGAAACATATGAAATATCTTAAAAATGACAAAATACACTGGAGGGGGGCTTTAACTAAACCCCTATTTCTTCTTTTCTCTGTATCTCTCTCTCCCTCTCTTTCTCTCTCCCTCTGTCTCTCCCTCTCTCTCTCCCTCTCTATCTCTCTCCCTCTCTTTCTCTCTCCCTCGGTCTCTCTCACTCGCTCTCTCTTTCTCATGGTCAGTTTGCCAGGGAATGAGTAACCAGTTGACGTTGCTGGGGACGTTTGCTGATCACCATGACAACATGGTGAGGATGTACAGAAACTGCACCGTGGTCCTGGAGAACCTGGAGGTCACCTACACCCAGGAGCACCACGACCTCACCTTCCTCCAGGTGTGTGTGTGTGTCTGGGGGGGGGGGGGGGGTGGCGTGCTCCAGGTGTGTGTGTGTGTGTGTCTGGGGGGGGGGGTGTCGTGCTCCAGGTGTGTGTGTGTGTGTGTCTGGGGGGGGGTGGCGTGCTCCAGGTGTGTGTGTGTCTGCGGGGGGGGGGGGGGGGGGGGGGGGTGGCGTGCTCCAGGTGTGTGTGTGTCTGGGGGGGGGGGTGGCGTGCGCACAACCCAATCGCCAGAATGAAAGTCAGCATTGTACGTTTCCGCCTACTATTGTTTCACAGGAGAATTTCACTGTCCTTTTTTCCCTCAATGTTTAGTGGCCAATGGTTTGTTTCAATAGAGGTTTTTTTTTATGTCAATGGACATGGACCTCATTACAGAACTTGGACCTCATCACTTGGGACTTGGACCTCATTATATAGGACATGGACCTCATTACATAGAACTTGGACCTCATTATATAGGACTTGGCCCTCATTATATAGGACTTGGACCTCATTATATAGGACATGGACCTCATTACATAGAACATGGACCTCATTATATAGGACTTGGCCCTCATTATATAGGACTTGGACCTCATTATATAGGACATGGACCTCATTACATAGAACTTGGACCTCATCACTTGGGACTTGGACCTCATTATATAGGACATGGACCTCATTACATAGAACTTGGACCTCATTATATAAGACTTGGCCCTCATTATATAGGACTTGGACCTCATTATATAGGACATGGACCTTATTACATAGAACTTGGACCTCATCACTTGGGACTTGGACCTCATTACATAGGACTTGGACGTACCTCATAACTTGGGACTTAGACCTTGTGACTTGTGACTTGGACTATATTACATTACATTTGATTAGGACCTGGCCAAATAACCTGGGGCTTGGACCTCATTATATAGGACTTGCACCTCATTATATAGGACATGGACCTCATTACATAGAACTTGGACCTCATCACTTGGGACTTGGACCTCATGTAGGACTTGGACCTCATGACTTGAGCCATAGACCTCATTACATAGGACTTGGACGTACCTCATAACTTGGGACTTAGACCTTGTGACTTGTGACTTGGACTATATTACATTACACTTGATTAGGACCTGGCCAAATAACCTGGGGCTTGGACCTCATTATATAGATATAGGACTTGGACCTCATTATATAGGACATGGACCTCATTACATAGAACTTGGACCTTATAACTTGGGACTTAGACCTTGTGACTTGGACTGTATTAGACTGTACTTGATTAGGATATGCCCAAACTTGGGACTTGGACCTCATTATATAGGACTTGGACCTCATGTCTTGGAACTTTGACCTCTTTATATAAAACTTGGACCTCATGACTTGGGAAAGTGTGTGCACATCCTTAATAGATAGGAAAGGAAGGTATTTCTCTTTTCAAACTGCATTTTCAAATAGTTTTTTAAATGACTGTTGTACAGTTGTTTTTGTAAATCTCTTTTTATTTTGTATTTTTTTTATGGATTAATATTTCATTTGTGAATTATTTTTGTAATTAATCTTTTTGATTGGTCAATTAATTAATTGGTCCGTTATAAATAGAAGGAAGAATGAGTGAATTGTATGAGATCCATTCTTCTGTCTGTCCTCTGCTCTCTCCAGTCCATCCAGGAAGTGGGCGGGTACGTTCTGATCGCCCTCAACACGGCCGCAACCATCCCATTGGTCAACCTGAGGCTGATCCGAGGCCACACCCTCTACGACAACCAATACGCTGTGGTCGTGATGTCCAACTACAACAGGAACCTCTCGTCTGCCACGCTCAACTACACCAGCGGACTGAGACAGCTGCAGCTCAGCCGACTGACCGGTATACACACGCACACGCACACACACAGACATGGACACACACTCACACACACACACACACACACACACGCACGCACACACACACACACACACACACACACACGCACACACGCACACACGCACACGCACGCATGCATGCACGCACGCACACACACAGACACGGACACACACACACACACACACACACACGGACACACACACACACACACACACACACAATCAATTCAATCAATCAATTTTATATTTATATAGTGCCAAAATAACAAGTTATCTGAAGGCGCTTTACAAATAGAGCAGGTAGAAGACCAGTCTTTTTATCTTATGCCTACCCCACACTACAGGATTTTCAAATCCTTGAAGATTATAAAAATCTTGAGAGCCCACACACTACAGGACAGAGAGAGCCGATTTTTTAACATTTCAATCTTGGGACACACACACAATCACGTCTGTTCAAACGCAACCCCACACACTAGAAGATTATGCCGAAGATTCACCTTGGAAGCAGGGCTCGACGTTAACTTTTAAAATGCCTATTCAGTGTGCGCACCGGGTGTAGTAGTGTCATTTCGTTTTCTAAACAAATTTTATTTTTTGTTTTTATAATGCATTTGCACTGAAAGGATTTGTTTAACTAATATTTGCGCGGACAGCTGCGTCCATTCGGGGTGTAGGCCTACTGCGCACGGCCAGGCGAAAACCGTCTGCACAGGTGTCTTGTGGAGGGGCGCGTCTGCTGATTTGACTCACTTTTCCGTGCGGACACTCGCCGATGCGGGAAGCTGAGACCTAAGCGCTTGTTGTAGGCTACATGCTTTGCAGTATAGCATTTAGTTTTCCGTCCCGTTCAAAGACGCACGGGTATTTCACCTCGATGACAATTTCCTCGTTCTTTGTTTCTGTGCAGGGCTGCGAGCGGACGCGGACCAGATTATTTTGCGAAAAACTGTAATGGAAACGCAGCTACTACTGGCTCTCTGCTCAAGATGCAATCGCCTGTCGGGTTGTAAATATCTAACATGTTAGATATGCCCGATTCACAATCGGGAAGAGGCAGTCTTCCCGATTGTGAATCTTTGAACCCCACACAGTACAGGATCATTTGGGAAGATTATCTGCCCGACGCGTTTCAAATCGGGAGCACCCCCGAGAAAATCGGGAGGGGGGAATCTTGGCCATAATCTTGCAAATGATCCTGTAGTGTGGGGTAGGCATTAGACCCAACAATTGAAACACTGGTGATTTTACTTTGAGGTCATGTGGCCATTTGAAACAATTACCCAACACACACATGCAGTGTTTCCCCTGGAACAATGTTCAGGCCTGGAGGGATTTCGAAACGTACCCCGACCGCAACGGTGGGGGCCCTCGCTGGCGACGCTAAACCTTTAGCTAACCTGTTCGCATCTATGTTCGCAATGGCATCCCAAGTATCATCATACTATTATGGGATAGGATGCGAACAGTTGTATTATGGGATGTGCGTTTCCCAGGGACGACGCCTGGCGAGGGCGTCGTTGTAGAATGGTAGAGGGGAAACAGTGGCATGCATTTGGGCGACGGCAGCAAGGAAAAAAAAACTTTAACGGGGAAGAAAACCTTGAGCAGACCAGGCTGTTGGTGGTCTTTCATCTGCCATGAGCGGTTGGGTTGAGAGAGAGAGAGAGAGAAAGAAAGAGAAAGAGAGAGGCACAGTAATGGCGGTAATAATGAGACCATTAACAACTATAATAAGTAAGAGCATAAGTAGTAATATTAACGCACAGTTACGACAGCAGTAACGGTAGCAGCTGTAATAGAACAGGACGAATAATAAAATAGTAATAATAATAATAATAATATTAGTAATAGTAATGGAAGGTCTCTTCTCACTGGAGTCAGCGTCAACAGCTCCTGCAGGAAATTGGAGACACAAAGACTCCGGGAAGAAGTACACACACACACACACACACACACACACACACACACACACACACACACACACACACACACACACACACACACACACACACACACACACACACACAGTTATAAGTTATACTAAGGCACTTCCAAATTGGCTTGCGGGCCAGGTGGGTGGTGTCATCAGACCCCACCCACCCAGGCTTTGGGTGATGACATCATCGTCTGTCTGTGCATTAAAACAACTGTTGACTTGCAAGAGTGTGATGAAACCGTATTAACTGTTCTCTGGAGGCCAGTTTAACTGATTTATTACCAGCTTTTTGGCACATTGCCACCCCACGTTATCACCTGAATAATACACACACACACACACACATACACTCTTTAACTCATTGAGTGCCAGCCACTTTTGGAGAACGGATGCTCCCAGTGCCAGAGTTTCAGAGCGTTTTCAGTGATTTCTCGAGGCCCACAGAATATTGTGTGATATTACTATGTAAACACCGAACACGCACAAAGAACAAGGAGACTCTATTGTATCATCTGCAAAAAAAAGTTTATTGATCCCATTTTCCGTTCTTTAGTTATGAGCCGGAGAAGATAGCTTGATTCATCCAAAAACAGCAATTTTTTTCTAGAAGCTGAGATAATTGGCCTTTTGTGAAATTAAACATTTCAAGCACATCACTGACTCTGAAGCTAATCTTTTCTAATGTAGTCACACCTCAAAAATAATTTCCTTCAATAAAACAGTGAAGGCCAGGGAATTCTGTTTGGCAAAATAATATTTTTTAGCTACAACCAGCAGCGCTGGCCCCTGCGTGCGCTGCTGGTTGCAGCTTCTTGCTGGTCTTGATTTGCTGCTGGTGGGCATCGGATATTCTGGCTTGCGTTTGTCAATCCTGTCCTGCTGCCTGGGTCTGTCTGGGTGTTGCGCGCTGCTCTGCGTGCCCCCCCCCCCCCCCCGCCCCGCCCCGCCCCGCCCCGCCTCGCCTCAACTGCACACTCCTCCTCCTGTCTGTGGTGGCTCTCTGCTGAGTTTGCTGTGCGCACAGTGAAGGGACATCGACATCCTGCTTTTTTACAGCGTTCCGCGTGTGTTTGTCACCGGCAACGATGCTTCCAGTTGAGAATAATAACAACTCCACGGTGTGGATGTGCGGATGTGCTGTCCGGCTCAATTGTGGGAGCAGATTGGCTGCTGCAGGCACAGCTGCAGTAACGTGCTTCAGCATATCGATGCATACGGATGCGATGCGATTTCCGTTTCCATAACGACTTCTTCTTTGTTTTTTCCTTGCCTTTCTGTTATGTGGAGAGCACTGTCGCCACCTAAGGGTTCTGTAAAATAGGTTAGACACATCCAATAGCTATAATATTTGTACATCAGAGGCAGAAGGCTTTGATCGACGCCCCACCGTCAAAAAACGCAATTGACGAACATGTCCGTCCTTGGCACTCTACGTTACTATTTGAAATGACGAACATGTCCGTCCTTGGCACTCAATGAGTTAATATGTCTTTCTGTGTTTCCACCAGAGATCCTGAACGGAGGGGTGAAGGTTACCCACAATCCTTTGCTGTGTAACATTGAGAGCATCCAGTGGTGGGACGTTCTGGACAAAGCCAGCAATCCCAGCATACTGTTCAAAACGGACCCCTTCACACGCACCTGTACGAAGAGTCAATCCTGCACACACACAACTAGACATGGGCCGGTGTACGCTTTCACACTATACCTCGCTTTGAAAGAGTCCTGCTACCTGTAGGTCACTAGCTGACAGGAGGAGTCTCGAGTCCACACACACACACACACACACACACACACACACACACACACACATTACAGCGCACAGTGAAACGTAGCGTTTAGGATGCGTTGTGACAACGAAAACCGAGTAGACTGAGTAGCTTTACTGCTGCTGGTTGTAGCAAGCAGCCTCGGCTCAGGAAGTTGGGCAGTTTTGCCTTCAGAATAAAGCGTAGCTGCGTCAATTGACCTCCAGTTAGCTAGCAATGAGACAGGAAGTTGGGTGGTTTTGCCTTCAGAATAAAGTGTAGCTGCATCAATTGACCTCCAGTTAGCTAGCAATGGGACAGGAACTTGGGTGGTTTCGCCTTCAGAATAAAGTGTAGCTGCGTCAATTGACCTCGAGTTAGCTAGGAGCAAGACAGGAAGTTGGGCGGTTTTGCCTTCACAATAAAGCGTAGCTGCGTCAATTGACCTCTAGTTAGCTAGCAATGAGACAGGAAGTTGGGTGGTTTTGCCTTCAGAATAAAGTGTAGCTGCATCAATTGACCTCCAGTTAGCTAGCAATGGGACAGGAAGTTGGGTGGTTTCGCCTTCAGAATAAAGTGTAGCTGCATCAATTGACCTCCAGTTAGCTAGCAATGGGACAGGAAGTTGGGTGGTTTTGCCTTCAGAATAAAGTGTAGCTGCGTCAATTGACCTCGAGTTAGCTAGGAGCAAGACAGGAAGTTGGGCGGTTTTGCCTTCACAATAAAGTGTAGCTGCATCAATTGACCTCGAGTAATCTAGGAACAAGACAGGAAGTTCAGCGGTGTTGCCTTCAGAATAAAGCGCAGCTGCGTCAGTTACGCTATAGGAATCAGATAGGAAGTTGGGCAGTTTTGCCTTCAGAATAAAGCGTCTGCGTCCATTGACCCCGAGTTAGGTAGGAACAAGACAGGAAGTTGGGGGCATTTTCTGCCTTCAGAATAAAGTGTAGCTGTGTCAATTTACCTCGATTTAGCTAGGAACAAGACATTAAGTTGCATGGGTTTGCCTTCAGAATAAAGCGTAGTAATTGACCTCACGCCTACATTCCACTAGGTCCGTGTTCGGTCCGTCTGCGCTGCGGTACGGCATCGGAGCCGATACGTTTCCACTCTAATCATTGTGTCAACTCCCACCTACTCCGCTGCGTTGCGTGTCTACTCCGTCCCAGCTCCGACGATCCGGAGCTCTCCGAAAAAGATACGCAAGGGTTCTATTTTTCACGGATGACGGAGCAAAGCCGCAGCAAATTGGGCGGAGCCAGGCATGAAATCAACAGGGCAGAGGTGTTTACAGCATTCAATATCAAGCCAGAGGACAAATATGTATGAGGAAAAGTTCATAATTGAAGTGGAAAACCACAAAATAATATATGACACAACACATCCTTTTTACAAGGACAACACCAAGCAAGTCCACCCCTCCTCTGCTCCTCCAGTTGGGAACAATGATCTTCTGCCTGTTTGTCGTTGTATTTATCCCACATACAAATTGTCTCGCTCGATTTTACAGTGATAACCTGTCGGTCTCGTCACTCTAGCTGTCTGGCGCAGCTGAGCCGTGACGTGCTCTACACGCAGCCAGTGAGTGTTGCCGCAGCACAGAGCACGGAGTAAAACCGGAGATCAGCCGCAAAGCAACGCAATGCAACCAGTGGAATGCCGGCGTCAAGTTAGCTAGGAATGAGGCACGATCTGATTTCACCAAGTAACAGTTGTTCCTGGACCAACATTTCTTCCTAGTATGGGCTGGGGAAACCCCGCCCCCGGACTCATTTGATTGGTCACCGCAATTGCTTCTTCCTTAAAACGTGTGGAAAGGAAAACATGTTGGTTAAGATTAGGGTTAAGGCGTGAAAAAAGTGCAGCTGTCTTAGAGCTCGATCATATGGCTAAATGAATAAGGTGCGCACCTTCCAATCTGAGAGCTGGGGTTCAACTCCTGGTCGAACCACACATCCTTTTATACAACATTAGGGTTAGAAATTAGGTTTAGGTAAGTACAACAATGTGGTTAGGGTTAGGGTTAGGGTTTGGGTCTGGTCCCGTTAGATAAGAAAACCCTAATCTTAACCACATCTTTGGTTACTTGTCGCACGTTTTCAGGAAGAAGCAATTGTTCAGGGGCGGGGTTTCCCCAGCCCATACTAGGAAGAACTGTTGGTCCAGGAACAACTGTTACTTGGTGAAATCAGTTCATGCAGGAATGAGACAGAAAATTGGGCGGTTTTGCCTTCAGAATAAAGGGTAGCTGGTGTCATTTGACCTCCAGTTAGCTAGGAATGAGACAGGAAGTCTCAAAAATACATTTTGTTCAATGGGTCCCAATCACCCCCCACACACGCACACACACACACACACACACACACACACACACACACACATACACACACACACACACACACACACAAACACACGCACACACACGCACACGCACACACACACACACACACACACACACACATACACACGCACACACACACACACACACACACACATACACACACACACACACAAGCACACAAACCGTGGTATTTTTGCCGTCACATTCTGCCGGCCCGTGCCTACCTATAACTGCACATTTTATTGTCATTCTGCTGAGGCTCTGTGTGTGTGTGTGTGTGTGTGTGTGTGTGTGTGTGTGTGTGTGTGTGTGTGTGTGTGTGTGTGTGTGTGTGTGTGTGTGTGTTTCCAGGTGAGAAGTGTGATCAAGCGTGTGTTAACGGGTCGTGTTGGGCAGCAGGACCAGACCACTGTCAAACATGTAAGACACACACATGCACACACACACACACACACACACACACACACACACACACGCACACACACACACACACACACACACACACACACACAGGAGGAGGCATTTTTTAAATCTCAGCTTTGACAGATAACTGAGCGCTTCTTTATGATTGATACATTTTTATGACGGGATAAGGTTGTAACATAATGAGCCCTAAGTACCGCCCACTTCAACCCTAAGTACCGCCCACTTCAACCCTAAGTACTGCCCACTTCAACCCTAAGTACCGCCCACTTCAACCCTAAGTACCGCCCACTTCAACCCTAAGTACAGCCCACTCCAACCCTAAGTACCGCCCACTCCAACCCTAAGTACCGCCCACTCCAACCCTAAGTACCGCCCACTTCAACCCTAAGTACCGCCCACTTCAACCCTAAGTACTGCCCACTTCAACCCTAAGTACCGCCCACTTCAACCCTAAGTACCGCCCACTTCAACCCTAAGTACAGCCCACTCCAACCCTAAGTACCGCCCACTCCAACCCTAAGTACCGCCCACTCCAACCCTAAGTACCGCCCACTTCAACCCTAAGTACCGCCCACTCCAACCCCAGCCTCAGCAAACAGTCAAAACAGTACCTCCCACTCCAACCCCAGCCTCAGCAAACAGTCACAACAGTACTGCCCACTCCAACCCCAGCCTCAGCAAACAGTCACAACAGTACCGCCCACTTCAACCCAAGCCTCAGCAAACAGTCACAACAGTACCGCCCACTCCAACCCCAGCCTCAGCAAACAGTCACAACAGTACCGCCCACTTCAACCCAAGCCTCAGCAAACAGTCACAACAGGGAAAAGACAGTATTTAGGATTTGGGTTGAAACTAATGTCTACAACTTTTTTATGCTTACAGTCACATACAGTAAGACCCTAAATTACATAGTTGGTAGGTTTTGGTGCATTTTGCTTGCCAGGGTGTTTAATATATAAACCCTCTCCCCCCCCTCTCACCCTCTCTCTCTCCCCCATCTCTCTCTCCCTCTCTCACCCTCTCTCCCTCTCTCTCCCTCTCTCTCCCCCATCTCTCTCTCCCTCTCTCACCCTCTCTCCCTCTCTCTCCCTCTCTCTCCCTCTCTCTCCCCCATCTCTCTCTCCCTCTCTCACCCTCTCTCCCTCTCTCTCCCTCTCTCTCCCTCTCGGTCTCTCTCTCCCTCCCTCTCTCTCAGTCACCAGGTTGCAGTGTGCAGAGCAGTGTAGCAGGAGGTGTCGCGGGCCTAAACCCAGTGACTGCTGTAACGAGCACTGTGCCGCGGGCTGCACCGGACCACGACCCACCGACTGCCTGGTCAGTTTGTGTGTGTGTGTGTGTGTGTGAGGGGGGGGGGGGGGGGGGGACTTGTCTTGGAAACAGCACACACATCACACATACAGTACACACACAGACCTCTATCAACCAACACAATTGCACACTGCCCAATTGTACATCACCGTTGTAAAAGAAAACAGCCCCATCAAACATGGAGTCTTCATAAGATGTACATGTATACAATAAAACTGAAGAGCATCTTCACAGCGACATGTCCAGAGGTGTAGTGCTATCTGGAGAAGTGGGGGAACGCACCTATAGCTATATGGTGGAACACCCCCCTCCCCCGACACGCACACAGGTGCTATGCTCAAAATTATTATAATTATCGCTGGTATGGCCAAATTTAGATCATTTTCCATTCCTTCTTCACAAAGAAGCACTGCTCACCTCTATTGGGTCAAGGCAGCCGTGCAGGTCTCCATGCACTGCGCATTCCACAACAAAACAACATCGCCAGCTCACATTTTTCATTTGTTTTGTTTTCTCTAGATAGTCCCGTATTTTGGTTTAACATGCTTTCTCTAACTTGGCCCAGTTGTTCCATAACACACAGTCAGAATGTAGGCTATTCTGTTGCCCACTGAATGTATTCTGTTACACACTGTTAATGAGTTCATTGTAGAAATATAAGTTCATATTCTCGGTTTGTAGCGTGTGAATCGGGGGCTGTAAGAGAGATCAAAGCGGCTGGATCAGGTGAGCTGGCGCTGCCCAATTACGCACAGGGGGGAGACCACAGCACAGCAGGGGGGAGACCACGGCTTCAATGCGCAGATGAAATATCATCAAAGTTGCCAATTTGATTTATACTGCCGTCACCCACGGCTCAACGGGTGTTTTCTGCACTCCTCCAGTTTGCCCCTTGACATTATTCAGGTGTTTGTTGTTTTTCTTCCTTGGGAAGAACCGCGGTGGGTTCCATAATAACGCATCGCAGTCGCACTCTTCTTCAGGCTGTCTTATATAATAACACACAAAACACCCCTTGGAGAAGTGTGGGAACCGCCGTTCCCCCGTTCTGCTAATGCCATGGACACTTTGCGTGGAATTAGAAGCGAAAAGCACTGTCGCCCGAACAGGGACTTGAACCCTGGACCCTCAGATTAAAAGTCTGATGCTCTACCGACTGAGCTATCCGGGCTCTGAAAGACTATATAGCCAGAGAAATTAATTAAAGGTACAGTACATTCCTAAATCAAAATACAGGCAGACAGCATTTGCTGTGTTTTTCAAAGCACTGTAATCAAACACGATTTTAATAAAAAAAACAAAAAAATTAATGTAATACAACCGGCAGGAATTGTATCACCGTTTAAAATTAAACCAGTACTTGATTGTTTCATCCCCAAGAGGAAAATTAGTTTATTGTTTATTTTTGATTTTGGGGTGAACTGTCCCTTTAACATAAAACATGGTACTTTGAAATATGACTTTTCAGAGGAAAACCACCATTTGCATCCATCTTCTCCAAATTAGATGAACTACATCAACTATGCTTATATTGAGCATTTACAAAAAAAAAGAAAGAATAATAATCAGATCAGAAAATCAGATTTTTATTTTATTTTATTTTATTCCATATAAACATAAGAAAAACACAAGACAAAAACCACATACACCTACATAATCATAAGCATACACTCATACATACGTATACATCCAAATCCCCACTCTACCCTCCCCACAGGATCACCAACCCACCCAAAATCACAACAAAAATTCACCTTAAAATGTCTTTTGAGCCAGCTGTTCAGTACGGGCTCAGTAGCCTCGTTAATTCTGGCAGTTGAAATGTCCAAATAAGCAATATCCCCAAAATGTGAAGTGTACAAAGAAACTATTTTGAATTGCGTCCCAGACTTTTTCAAATGAATGCATATGAGACTACAGAACCCCATCTGATTTTGTTCTCTGTCTATATAGTGTATTCATAGCTTTCAAGGGGCGTTACGTGCTGCCGGCCCACCTGGCGGTCAAAAAAAAACTTGTTGATTCCGTTGCCTGCGAGTCGACTCACGCTGTTTTTTCAGCCAAAGTGCCGCATAGCCTACCTGTTGTGCTATCGGTTGCACTAAACCGACGAGGAGACACGCCTGGCTTGTGTTTTACAGAATCCCGTCGGAGAAAGAAAGGAGAAGGTTGTGGATTTGTGCGACGTGGTTCAGTCGCTGGGGGCAAATCTTTTTTGCTTTTTTTTCTACCATCAAAGTACACATGTCTTTGCTCTTTGCGGCCAACATTTCATCAAAGGTAAGCTCAAGTAACGTTAACGGGGTATTAATCATTATTGTAACGTTACTTGAGCTTACCTTTGATGAAATGTTGGCCGCAAAGAGCAAAGACGTGTGTACTTTGATGGTAGAAAAAAAAGCAATTTTTTTCCCCTGCCCAGCGACTGAACCACGTTGCACAAATCCACAACCTTCTCCTTTCTTTCTCCGACGGGATTCTGTAAAACACAAGCCAGGCGTGTCTCCTCGTCGGTTTAGTGCAACCGATAGCACAACAGGTAGGCTATGCGGCACTTTGGCTGAACAAACAGCGTGAGTCGACTCGCAGGCAACGGAATCAACAAGTTTTTTTTTGACCGCCAGGTGGGCGTTCCCGGCAGCACGTAACGCCCCTTGAAAGCTATGAATAGGTGAGGAGACAACAGTGGAGAGAGTGAAAGCTCTGATGAAAATAGTCAATATACAGTACATTCTCTCATTGGGAAATGTACACTGATCCCAATGGGCTAGTATGAATGCCTTCCCCAGTGCACCAACCTCTCTGATGGAAAGACATTATGTAAGTCGTATAGAGCAGTGGTTCTCAAATGGGGGTCCGGGGACCACCAGGGGTCCGTGGCACTTTGCAAGGGGGTCCGTGAAAAGTTTTCAGGAAAATAAAATAAAAATATATATTTTTGCAAAAGCTTCATAGTTCAACGAAAATATGTTATGCTTTAAATCTAAAATGGTTCATGGATTACATTCTAATCTGACAAACCTATCAATTTAAAAGTCAAGCACGTTACCGTGGAAACAATTAAGCTTAGCCCAAAATCACAAATCAGAATGAGGGGGTCCCCGGTATATTTCCTATCTTGTAAGGCAGGGGTGCCCAAACTTTTTTGACCCAAGATCTACTTTTCAAGTAGCCAGCCTCCCGAGATCTACCAGTCCAGTTTCAACATCGCAAACGCACACACATCGTTTCCAGCCTGCAGTAGCTAACCTCACAACACTTTCTCGTTGTCCCACAACCACTTGACATTAGGGCTGTGAATCTTCACTGGCCACATGATTCGATTCGATTACGATTCAGAGGGCTACGATTCGATTCGATTACGATTATCGATGCATCTTAAATCGATGCATCACTTTTTCCCCCAATACATGATTTATTTTTTCTCACTTTACAATACAATTGCATTGTATTATGATCCATAATTAAAATAAACAACTGCATGTACTTCCATTATATTTTATTTTATTATAAAAAAAAAAAAAAAAAAAAAAAATCCCCCCCTCAATGCCATGCGATCTACCACACTACCTTCGCGATCGACCGGTCGATCGCGATCGACGTATTGGGCACCCCTGTTGTAAGGGGTCCTTGGTTGAAAAACATTTGAGAACCTCTGGTGAGTAGAGACTTGTCTGGTGAATGTTTCAAAAGAAAGGAGAGACTGTTTCAGCCCAGAAGCCCAGTCTACAGTTAGAATTAAGCGCAGCTTACAGCTTAACTGCCATTCAGGCCTTTGATGGACAGACAGGGGGACAAAGGAGTTCTTAAAGCAGCTGAGCACTGGGGGACTCTGAAGCGTCGACCGGAGGGAAGAAGCTGGTAATCGGGGACGAGGACATGGGTGGGGTCTGAGTCTGAGATGATTTTTTTCTCCTGTCTGAGTTGATGGTCACAAGTTCAGACAAGGTCCTGTTCACCCTGACCTGCTGGATGTGGTTAATCACAAATGAGTGGTAGCACCAATTAATCATGGACGGGTTTACCTTCAACTGCTGCAGTGTTCTCTGGAGAACATGGGTCTGGGCAAGGTGTTCAAAGCTGTACTGAAGTCAACAAACAACAGTCTGAATAGGCATGCAGACCAGCTTGTTACTGAGCTAAGAAAGTCTGCTAGAAAGAGCCAGAAAGACTGCTATTCGCCTCCTGTGTGAAACGGGGGCAATTTGGTTTGGTTCAAAGTGAGCGATTGTGTGATTAACGGGTCTGCTGGGAAGTGGTGACGCCTAGCAGAGAGCTGTAACAGCTAGCAGAGACCAAAACTGTTTTCTGTAAACATGTTTATTTCTGCTGTAAAGTTGAACATTTTAACATGACGGTCGATGGGGATTGACTCACTTTTGCAGCCAGCCTCACGTGGCCATTTGAGGAACTGCAGTTTTTGGCACTTCCGCATTGGATTGGATTGGATTGGATAAAGTTTTCAGCCCCAGCACTGATTCATTCTTAATATTTAATTCTTGTGTTTGTGCGTGCGTGCGTGCGTGCGTGCGTGTGTGTGTGTGTGTGTGTGTGTGTGTGTGTGTGTGTGTGTGTGTGTGTCTGTGTGTGTGTGTCTGTGTGTGTGTGTTCCAGGCTTGCAGGCAGTTTAACGATGAGGGCACCTGTAAGGACACCTGTCCCCCTCTGATGCTGTACGACCCAAACAGCCACCAGCTGGCTGCCAACCCCAACGCCAAGTTCACGTTCGGGGCCGCATGTGTCACGGCCTGCCCCCGTACGACCTCACACCTGCACTCACTAACACACATGCTCACAAGCCACTTTTTGCAAGTCCAAGTCTCAAGTCTTTGGTCACAAGTCCAAGTCTCAAGTCTCTTATGGATGAGAGTTCTATCATCTGCTGCATGCCATCCAGTCTGCTTAGAACACTGCATAGCTAAAAAGCATGTACTGAATTATCCTCACTCCTTTATCTATTAGAATACAGTATCAGCATTGATGACATTAGTAGACATTTCCTTAATGTTAATGCACACAAAAAATTAATTAAATTAAAAAATAAAGATTGTTCACGGGTCCAAAACCTCAAGTCCAAGTCAAGTCCCAAGTCACTCATTAACCCGGGGGTTCCGAACATTTTTTGGCTTGTGACCCCAGTTTGACAAAAATCTAGGGACACCTTTTGCTAAAATGAATGAATTAAAATGAATTATTATTTGTACTGCTATGTAATCATTTCTATGTTTATAACTCAGAATGCTGACTTTACTCTCTTGTGGGATTAAAGTCAGAATTCTGCTGACTTTTCCCCCCCTCAGAATTCTTCTGAAGTTATCTTATCATTTTTATTTCATTTTTATTTCATGTGATTGATTTTTATAACTATATATTAATATATTGAATACTATCTTTTGTAATAATTATATTATGATTATGTTAAAGCATTACATAATGTTCTAATGGTCTCATGTAATGTTATAATATTGTGTGCGTGTGCATGTGTGTGTGCATGCGTGTGTGTGTGTGTGTGTGTGTGTGTGCGTGTGTGTATGTGTGTGTGTGCGCGTGCATGTAAATGCGTGCATGTGTGTGCGTGTGCGTGCGTGTGTGTGTGTGTGTGTGTGCGTGTGTGTGTGTGTGTGTGTGTGTGTGTGCATGTGTGTGTGTAGATAACTATGTAGTGACGGGTGGAGCGTGTGTGCGGACCTGCACTGCTGGAACATATGAGGTGGAGGAGGACGGAGTCCAGCGCTGCAAAACATGTGAAGGCCCCTGTCCCAAAGGTAGGCAGGGGGAGAATAGCATTACAATTTTATACATATTTCACATTTTAATTGTGTGTTATTATTATATTATTTATTCAAATTACATTCTGTTCCACCATCTTATTTTTTTATATATTATATATATATTTTAGCTGCGACCAGCAGCTCTGTAAGTCACTCTTTTGGTCGGTTGGTCCACAAAAAGTGCATTTCAGAGATTTGGGTATCTGGTCGCAGCTATTGCGAAATCGCGCTTGTTTTATTGAAAAATATAAAATATGACTTTAAAATATGATGGTCTGTAATGTCTTTAAATCTCTTCCTCTGACATTTGAAAGAGTGATTATCAAATGGCAAACACTCTTTCTCTTGACACTCAGTATGTTTTAGTACATCTACGGTAGATGTACTAAAACATACTGAGTGTAGAGGTAGATGATCTACCGGTAAGTCCTTTAAGTTTCACCATTCAAAGGAACGGGAAGCATCGGCAAAATGCAGAAAAGGCGTCCGCTCCAGAAAAGTGCTGCAGCCAAACGCTCCGGGTGATGTGAACCGCTTTTTCACCAGCCCACCAATCGCCATCACAGAGATTTGATTTGATTTGATTCCATTTTATTTCAAATATGCAAGAAGAAAAACATTTACAATTTACAGAATAAAAAACAAACAAACAAAGGTCTCACTTTTTTTTTTTTTTTTCACTTCTTAGCATATTTGAAAGGGAGTGGGAAGAAGTATAAACTTTTTTAATCCCACCCCTTTCATTAAATCATAACATAATCATAGAAACTGCAACCTGTTCCTTAACTTAAAATGCAATTACTTGAAACAAAATTGTAAACTGTTATATAGTTATAACTTGGAAGATATATATCATCATATATATTACTATGAATTATATGATTTATATTACTTGGAAGTCATATAGTTACTATAGTATAAGTATATATAAAACATACTCAGACAGCATACCTTTATAATCCTATATAAATACATGAACATTCGCTTACATGAGTTCACATGCACGTTTCGCGCGAACACGCAACCACATCATCCCCACCATTTATCATGGGTGTGGCATCATACCACTGCAGCAACACCACCGTCCCGGATGGCCAGCCCCGCAAAGTGGACTCAGCCATCCAAGTCAGCAGTGCCGCCACAGCAAGACAAAGCCAACCCCAAGCCAACATACAGTATCAGCACACTTCATCATCATTGTACTGCTGGAAAATCATTTGTTTATACCTTTTTTTGAACTGGTTTATACTTGTACATTGCTTTAGCTCCACATTCAAGCCGTTCCATAGTTTTACACCACAAATTGATATACTGAATCCTCTCAAGGTTGTTCTATTTCTGGGCCTTTTGAAATTGAATGTACTTCACCATGGAAGTAGTTGAAACTACAGCAAAGCTACCCTGGGAGAAATGTAGTTTACGCAGAAAAAGTAGTTCAAACTACTTAGTAAAAAAAAAGCATTAAATTGACAATGTACATGTGTGATATATGAAATATAATAGAATAGCCTACAAAAAAGCACAATGCCAGCAAAAATATGCCTCTCAATTGAGTTTATTGCAATAGTTGACACCCAATACATTCAATGTTATATTTAAGACGACTAGGATTGGTTAAGGTTAGGGTAAGAATATCAGGGCAAGCCAATCAGAGGCTGCATAGGCTGTCTGTCTTGTCAAGAAGTACAGTAACGTTAGTGGGATCCTGGCTGCTGTCACTGTCTATGCTGCCTTCAAAGCGATCAGGACGAAAGAAATAGGGACAGTCCTGTCAAAGGGGGTTCTGGTTCAACATAATGATAAAGTAATGGTATGTATATATATATGTATGTATATATATGTATCTATATGTCGCACTGTGGAATGTTTATCTGAGTGTCATACCACACCAGACCAATATATTCTAAAGTACTCTGATGATACAGTTTTGATCTCTCTGCTTGATAGCTCTAGCGACCCTGGACTGCACCAACATAGAGTAAATAAGGTGGTGGAGTGGAGCGACAACAACGCTCTCTTAATCAATGCAAAAAAGACAGCAGAGATTGTTTTTGGGTCTCCACCTGACACACACAGCACCTCTGTTACTATCCATAATGAACAGATCAAGCAGGTATGCTCCTTCACATACCTAGGAGTAACAATAGACCACCTGCTGTCATGGAAAGACCACGTAGACTCTCTGTGTAAAAAAAACGAAGCAAAGACTATGGGCCCTATTCTCCCACAAGCCTTCGGCGCTAAAACGGGCCTTAAACGCAAAAAAACGTGCCTTGCGCCTGTTTTGGGACGATATCAATATGGCTTTAGGCTGCCAAATGCGCTTTAGGCCGAATGGGCGTGGCGCAGTCCCAGAATGGGCCAAAGTGGGCGTGTCGGCGCTAACTACCGGCGTACTGCTATCTTCGCACCTGGCCTACATTTAGCGCTTTGCGCCTTTGAAAAGCAGGCCTATTCAGTCAAGGAGTGCTCTTCTGCCTCTCCCCTGTCACCCTTCTCTGTCTCTCTCTGAAACCAGGCCTATTCAGTGCGCCAGTGCTCTTCTGCCTCTTCTCTGTCACCCTTCTCTCTCTCTCTCTGACTCCCTCGCTCAGACAGACACAACACATAGCAGCACCCAGCTTCCCATAGGAAATAGCAGTTGTAAGTTTACTGCCTGTGAATGTCCCTGTCCCAGCATGCAATTGGGTCCTCCATTTCGCTACTAAATAGCAACCAAATGAGCCGAAATAGATATAAAAGGTAGATCTAAAATAATGTGTAATGGTAAGACAACCTGCAATTGTAGAACATTTCAATATTGGACCAAATAAAACATTGAAATGAAACACCACCCTATGTGAAACATATATGTCCTCTTGAGCCTATATATACCCTGTGTGGATTTAACGTGATTTAGATAAGTGACAGCGGAACGCGCTGCGGAACGCCTTCTACTGTCATGTGCTATACTGTGATGTCCGCTCCAATAACTTGGCCCTACTTCACATTTAGTTTTACAATAAAAACACATTTATGCAATGACTTTACATAATGTAGGGTATATTTATGTGCATCATTCTACCTGTAGCAGGGGAGAGAAAACGATATCGTTCTGGACAAACTTTCACCAATATAAAATTAATCTCATCATATAGGGATAGGCTATATTTTTCTATCCGATGCATTTAGAACATTATTTTCACTTTGATCTTGCTATAGTGTAGCGTATTTACATGCTTGCAGTATTGAAACTGCAGTTAGATTGGTTTGAGAAGCATAATAATATGAATAATAGCCTATAATGCAGACAGACAGACTGGATGAAGGGAGGGGGGGGGGGGGGGGCAGAGCGTTTGGCTTTCCTCTGGTTTTGCGGGATCACTGGAATTGGAGCTAAAAAGGCAAGCGTGCGATTCGTTTATTGCAGTTATCCAATGAGCATGACGGTGCATAATTTTACGCTTAAAAGGCGTGGTTGTAATGGTTGAGGCTGCGTCTAGCGCCAGCACGACGATATCAAGTGCGCTGGTCCACGCCCACTGATTTGAGCTGCGCCAGACGTTCGGCCTAGAAACAGCGCCGATGCAACGATAGGGACCCTTACTTTCTTCGCCGATTAAGATATTTTGGTGCTAGTAAACAGATTCTTCTATTATTTTTTACCTCAGTGATTATGAGTGTTTTACAGTACTGCAGTACCACCTGGTATGGATGCCTGTCTGTTACCTTAAAATCACAACTACTTAGACAGATGAATATTTGTTCAAAAATTGTAGGTAAACCACTGCATAGTCTATTTGAGTCTACATATGTCAACAGTGTACTGAGGTTAGCCAGAAATATTGCCTCAAACACTAATCATGTGTTACATGAAGAATATGAACTCCTGCCTTCTGGCAGGAGATACCTAGTTCCAACTTTCAAGAAGGTCAGACTAAGAAAGTCCTTTATACATCAGTCGATCCTGAGGCTTAATCAAGAACATGGCCGAGGGTCAGTGGAGCAGTGACCAGTGCTCTCTGTGTGCTGTATGTGTGTATGTATCTTTGTATTTTTTGGTTCTGTTCTCTTTGTCATGTGTTTGTGCATGGGACTGCCGCTGTTTTGCAAGACAAATTTCAGTGTGAACTGACAATAAAGTATATCGTATCGTATCGTATCGTATATATATATATATCTATATCTATATATATATATCTATATCTACAGTATATATCTATATATATCTATATCTATATATCTATATATCTATATATATATATATATATATATATATATATATATATATATACATACACCCACATTATGATATATATTAGCACACACTCTCAGGGCCGCTGGAAGTCATTTTAAGCAGGGGGTGCTGGGAGGGAGGGGCTCTCGGTGGGGCCCGCAAGGGCCCCGCCGGAAAAAATTTGGACGTTTTTTTTTTTTAAATTTTGCCATATTTAGAGGAATATCTCATTTTAAATTAACATTAGGATACTGTTGTGATGTAATTATTCAGTAGTTTTTCCTTTTCTCACTCATTCAGAGCAAAGAGGGAGATATAGAGCATGATGATAATGCTCTATATCTCCCCATTTGCTCTGAATACACCAGTTAACATGACACAGACTTAACATGATAGAAATATTATCAGCAAACTTAATGACTAGACTAATTATTCTGATCTGAATGGCATATATCAAGAAACATTGACTCCTCTCTTTGCTGTATAGTGGGAGGTGCATTTTTGAGTAGGCTATTAAAATAGCATGTCAAGTTCACATTTCTTTATTGCCAGATTAAACAATTCGTATTGGTTGTTGGTTGGTTCAACACAACATGTGCGTGCATGCGCGCTTCTTCTTCTTCTCTAGCCTACAAGCATGTAACTTCCTTGATTGTTATTGTTGATAATTCTATTTAAATAGGCTACATTTTACATTTCCCGAAACATTCTTAAACAAGAAAGGAACATAGTGCACTGCAAAATATTTTTAATTACATTTGTAAAAAAAAATATATATATATATTTTTTTTGGGGGGGGAAAAATCTAGGGGGTGCTGCAGCACCTGCAGCACCCCTACTTCCCGCGGCGCTGCACACTCTGTGCCCGCTGTGCCGTTGTTTTCTATGGGGAGAGTGGTGCCTCCCAACTATGTGGCAGCACTACCCACCACTCAAATTTGCCACTGTGCGCTGAGGTCAAAGTTCAAATTGTTTCAACTTTGACTTTACCGCTGACATTTCTCCGCTCTACCTGGCGGTGAGAGAAGATGGTTTATCACGTGAAGGCAGCATAACGCTCAGTGAACTGGACCCTCAGAGTTGTAAACATGCACCTGCACCTGTCCCCTCTCCCTGCAGCCTGTAACGGGATCGGAGTGGGTGCTCTCACCGGCGCCCTCGCCATCAACGCCTCCAATATCGAATCCTTCAGGAACTGCACCAAGATCAACGGAGCCGTGTCCCTCATATCAACATCCTTCCGCGGGTGAGAGCTCACGAGTCTCTCTCTCTGTCAGCTAAAACTCTCAGCTCTCAGCAAGACCATCTTCACAAAATGAGCACCACTTTACGATCTTTGAAGCTTTTTCTGAAAATCTGGGTTTTTATAAATCACATTCACGCTTCAAAAGTCATAAAAGTGGTTGTGAAGTATATTATGTGCCGGTCTGATCTATGAGATCATGATGTTGAAGGTCAGCTAGCTAATTAGCTGACCTAGATAGTTTGTATGGATACAGTAGAGTGTATTTGTTCAGTTAGCAGCAGAGCACTATGGCCTTCATAGCCTCTTACCTCCTCTCTTACCTCCTCTCTTTCACTGAGCTTCAGTCTCAAGTTTTTTTCCTTTCTCCGAGAGAAACTTCTGAAACTATCATTCCAATTGCCGATGGTGTCAGCTAAATGTCTCAAACACACACGTTATAGAGTGTCAGTGCCACGCCCTCTTACAGATTAGGCTTACGAACCAAGGTATTTTCCACCATTCATTTTTCCATACACATTTCATTAAAGAAATACTTTTTTTAAGGAAATCCCTTGGTTCAGTTGATATGCCTACCATGTGACTTTAACCCTCTGCCTGCTCTGTGTATAAATCATGTAATCTGTGATTGGTTGAGATGGGACTCAACAGTAACGTGTGTTTTCATTGGCTGTTCCAGAGACAAGTTCTTTAACATCCCGCCCATGGACCCGGCTAAACTGGACTACTTCAGGACAGTGAAGGAGATCACCGGTAGGTCAAAGGTCATCTCCGCTTGATTTGGCTTGTTCTTAGTCAGCTGGGTGTGAGCACACAGCTATAGATAACATAGCTTTTTGTATGGACATTTCTGTCAAATGTGTGAAATAAGGTCTGTGGTTAACACAGGTTTATGAAACTGCAAACTTCGTGTTCAGAAAGATCATCTGCATAAATTTGATCATTTTTGAAGCTCAAAGATTTATGAATGGATTTGCACGAACTTGGCAGAAAGGTTGGTCCAGAGACCTTTAATATTACATAGAGACACCCCACTCCAGGCTCCGCCAATTGTATGAAATGGTACTGTTCCAGTCTCCTGGGGCCAGTTGCACCAACTGGTCTTAACTATGCCGTCGTAACTCCTACACCTCCTACTCCTACTGTACGTCGGTCTTAGTTAAGACCATGGACTTACGCCTGTTGCACCAACAGGGCTTACGTCTGGTCTTAACTACGCCGGTCGTAGCAATGCTCCAGGCATTGATGTGAAAGCTCCATGTGAAAGCATGGGAATGCCCACTGGAATGCGGCACGCAACCTGCTTAGAAGAGTGTGCTGACGTCAAATGACGCTGCGCTGATGGGTCATCGGCTGTAGTGTGGCTAATGTTAGCGGCTAACTGTTACTTGTCGTTACTTTAAATGGCAGTAAAACGCCACTGAATGACCAAATTGATTTAACTTTTAACCATTTCGATTTCCACTTTCCATACGG
>NC_139624.1:14896547-14914047 GCF_964638095.1 Poromitra crassiceps
TCAAGTTACAAATTGAGTTACATTTTTATTCAATCAAAGCACATATTTAAAAAAGATGCAATTATTTCCTAATCAAACTGATTGATGGTGCCGGGGCGGTGATGTCATTCTGCTGCTGCTGTTGTTTTGGTGAAAGTAATGCAAAAGTAGTGTAATAAGTAACGAGTTACTCTACACAGAAAGTAATATTGTAAAGTAACGTATTACTTTCAAATGAAAGTAACTTTATGTAGTATATTACATTTTGAAAGTAACTTGCCCAACACTGGTGTGGACAATCCCCATATCCTGCATATCTGTCTGATACGAACGTGTGTGTGTGTGTGTGTCTCTGTGTGTGTGTGTGTGTGTGCGTGTGTGTGTGTGTGTGTGTGACGTGTGTGTGTGTGTGTGTGTGTGTGTGTGTGTGTGTAGGAAGCCTACGTGATGGCGAGTGTGGACCACCCTCACGTGTGTCGTCTGTTGGGGATCTGCCTGACGTCCTCGGTGCAGCTGATCACTCAGCTCATGCCGTATGGCTGCTTGCTGGACTACGTCCGTCACCACAGAGACCACATCGGCTCCCAGTGGCTGCTCAACTGGTGCGTCCAGATAGCCAAGGTGAGCTCTTAGCGTGCTGAACACACATATAAACCAGAGGCCTGTACTACAAAGCCAGTTTAGTGGTTTAGCGAGGTAACTTCAGGTTTAAACCTGGTTTGGCCGTACTACAAAGCAAGTTAACTTCTTACCGACATATATTTCCATAGCAACTTATGCTTCACACTTAACCTGGTCCGTAGCAGGTTAAGTTGCAAGGATAAGATTAGACCTTAAATCCACCGCCCACGAACCAATCGAATCAGCAGTTTGGAAAAATGGCCAACCCCTTTCTGGATGAGTTTCCCGAAGGAGCACGAATTGTAATGTTGAATGAGTAATGGTAATCAATGTTAATGTTAATCAAGGACTAAAGCCTTGCACTTGTTGGCTATTTTAATTAAGCCCTATACCACTTTGGAATATGTTTTTATATATTCATTTTTGTGCTCTCAAGTAGCCTAGATACGTTGTTTGATCCCGCTGATCGATTGCAGCTGAATAGTGAGTGGAGAAATATCACTAAACCGGCATAAAAAGGTTACATAAACGTCTCCAAAGCGCACGGTGCCGTGTGCGCAATGGAGCTGAGACTGACGTTGGGTTGGAATTGAAATAGTCATAGCTTACATGCTGGCCTACTACATCTAAGCAATTTAATATGGGATCACCTGCACACAGGCGATCCCATATTAAGATGATTCATATCTAGCCTACTCCTGCATTTTGCAGCTGCAAGTGTTGCTTTTGGCCTGTATGATGTGATTGAACTTCATATTTCCAGCATCATTATATGAAATATGGAGATATGCGACTCTGCTGACAATATATGTGACCACAAAATAGGCTATTTTTTATAAATGAAATCTATGCCCGCACATACCGTGTCGTTCAGAAGCCTCTTTTAATTTTATTATCATTCTTTTTTTTTATTGATAGCCTATAGGAATTATTCAATCAGTGCGACTAAACATGACATCATTATTATTCGTTGAGCCTAAATGGTCTACGGATTTTGGACTGAGACATTAGGCTACACATTGCTTCCACTCGCAGTTTATTGAGAGGGTGAATTCAGCTGCTGTAGGATACGTGGAGGCAGAAACCGCTCTTCAAATAAATGACTGATGTGAATAAAAGTGGTAACTTTAGACAGTCATTCGGGAACAGACTAAAAATATCCAATGCGGATTTTGATTCTGACATAGTAGTCGATGGCTTTGATGAATGAGGAAATAGGCGTGTCTGGCGCTGTAAAAGCTACGGTTCTGAGCTGAGCGGTCCATATTGCATTGTGATTGGCTAGTTGTTAAAAACCACGCCTCTTTTGCGGGCACGAGCTCGTGTGCACGGGCATTTTCATGTGCACGCGCAGTCAACTTGATTAGAAAAACCTGGTTCGAGTTAACGACTGGCAAACGAGGTTCGTAGTACAAGTTAACTACAATCGAGCTGATCTGGTTTAGACAAACCAGATCAAGGGACAGATCCTGGATCTTCTTATCCAACATTCGTAGTACAGGCTACAGATAGCCAAGGTGAGCTCTTAGTGTGCTGAACACACATATAAACCAGATAGCCAAGGTGAGCTCTTAGCGTGCTGAACACACATATAAACCAGATAGCCAAGGTGAGCTCTTAGTGTGCTGAACACACATATAAACCAGATAGCCAAGGTGAGCTCTTAGTGTGCTGAACACACATATAAACCAGATAGCCAAGGTGAGCTCTTAGCGTGCTGAACACACATATAAACCAGATAGCCAAGGTGAGCTCTTAGTGTGCTGAACACGCATATAAACCAGATAGCCAAGGTGAGCTCTTAGTGTGCTGAACACACATATAAACCAGATAGCCAAGGTGAGCTCTTAGTGTGCTGAACACACATATAAACCAGATAGCCAAGGTGAGCTCTTAGCGTGCTGAACACACATATAAACCAGATAGCCAAGGTGAGCTCTTAGTGTGCTGAACACACATATAAACCAGATAGCCAAGGTGAGCTCTTAGCGTGCTGAACACACATAAACCAGATAGCCAAGGTGAGCTCTTAGTGTGCTGAACACACATATAAACCAGATAGCCAAGGTGAGCTCTTAGTGTGCTGAACACACATATAAACCAGATAGCCAAGGTGAGCTCTTAGCGTGCTGAACACACATATAAACCAGATAGCCAAGGTGAGCTCTTAGCGTGCTGAACACGCATATAAACCAGATAGCCAAGGTGAGCTCTTAGCGTGCTGAACACACATATAAACCAGATAGCCAAGGTGAGCTCTTAGCGTGCTGAACACGCATATAAACCAGATAGCCAAGGTGAGCTCTTAGCGTGCTGAACACGCATATAAACCAGATAGCCAAGGTGAGCTCTTAGTGTGCTGAACACGCATATAAACCAGATAGGCAAGGTGAGCTCTTAGTGTGCTGAACACGCATATAAACCAGATAGCCAAGGTGAGCTCTTAGCGTGCTGAACACACATATAAACCAGATAGCCAAGGTGAGCTCTTAGTGTGCTGAACACGCATATAAACCAGATAGCCAAGGTGAGCTCTTAGCGTGCTGAACACACATATAAACCAGATAGCCAAGGTGAGCTCTTAGTGTGCTGAACACACATATAAACCAGATAGCCAAGGTGAGCTCTTAGTGTGCTGAACACACATATAAACCAGATAGCCAAGGTGAGCTCTTAGTGTGCTGAACACGCATATAAACAAGGTGAGCTCTTAGCGTGCTGAACACACATATAAACCAGATAGCCAAGGTGAGCTCTTAGCGTGCTGAACACACATATAAACCAGATAGCCAAGGTGAGCTCTTAGCGTGCTGAACACGCATATAAACCAGATAGCCAAGGTGAGCTCTTAGCGTGCTGAACACACATATAAACCAGATAGCCAAGGTGAGCTCTTAGTGTGCTGAACACGCATATAAACCAGATAGCCAAGGTGAGCTCTTAGTGTGCTGAACACACATATAAACCAGATAGCCAAGGTGAGCTCTTAGCGTGCTGAACACACATATAAACCAGATAGCCAAGGTGAGCTCTTAGCGTGCTGAACACGCATATAAACCAGATAGCCAAGGTGAGCTCTTAGTGTGCTGAACACGCATATAAACCAGATAGCCAAGGTGAGCTCTTAGCGTGCTGAACACGCATATAAACCAGTTAGCCAAGGTGAGCTCTTAGTGTGCTGAACACACATATAAACCAGATAGCCAAGGTGAGCTCTTAGTGTGCTGAACACACATATAAACCAGATAGCCAAGGTGAGCTCTTAGTGTGCTGAACACGCATATAAACAAGGTGAGCTCTTAGTGTGCTGAACACACATATAAACAAGGTGAGCTCTTAGTGTGCTGAACACGCATATAAACAAGGTGAGCTCTTAGCGTGCTGAACACACATATAAACCAGATAGCCAAGGTGAGCTCTTAGTGTGCTGAACACACATATAAACCAGATAGCCAAGGTGAGCACTTAGTGTGCTGAACACACATATAAACCAGATAGCCAAGGTGAGCTCTTAGTGTGCTGAACACACATATAAACCATATAGCCAAGGTGAGCTCTTAGTGTGCTGAACACGCATATAAACCAGATAGCCAAGGTGAGCTCTTAGTGTGCTGAACACACATATAAACCAGATAGCCAAGGTGAGCTCTTAGTGTGCTGAACACACATATAAACCAGATAGCCAAGGTGAGCTCTTAGCGTGCTGAACACGCATATAAACCAGATAGCCAAGGTGAGCTCTTAGTGTGCTGAACACACATATAAACCAGATAGCCAAGGTGAGCTCTTAGTGTGCTGAACACGCATATAAACAAGGTGAGCTCTTAGCGTGCTGAACACACATATAAACCAGATAGCCAAGGTGAGCTCTTAGTGTGCTGAACACACATATAAACCAGATAGCCAAGGTGAGCTCTTAGCGTGCTGAACACACATATAAACCAGATAGCCATGGTGAGCTCTTAGTGTGCTGAACACACATATAAACCAGATAGCCAAGGTGAGCTCTTAGTGTGCTGAACACGCATATAAACAAGGTGAGCTCTTAGCGTGCTGAACACACATATAAACCAGATAGCCAAGGTGAGCTCTTAGTGTGCTGAACACACATATAAACCAGATAGCCAAGGTGAGCTCTTAGCGTGCTGAACACGCATATAAACCAGATAGCCAAGGTGAGCTCTTAGCGGGCTGAACACACATATAAACCAGATAGCCAAGGTGAGCTCTTAGCGTGCTGAACACACATATAAACCAGATAGCCAAGGTGAGCTCTTAGTGTGCTGAACACACATATAAACCAGATAGCCAAGGTGAGCTGTTAGTGTGCTGAACACGCATATAAACCAGATAGCCAAGGTGAGCTCTTAGCGTGCTGAACACGCATATAAACCAGATAGCCAAGGTGAGCTCTTAGCGTGCTGAACACGCATATAAACCAGATAGCCAAGGTGAGCTCTTAGCGTGCTGAACACGCATATAAACCAGATAGCCAAGGTGAGCTCTTAGCGTGCTGAACACGCATATAAACCAGATAGCCAAGGTGAGCTCTTAGCGTGCTGAACACGCATATAAACACAACACTTTTTTTGCACACATTTGTCATGAGTTGAAATAAAAAAATATTTTTCTCTAGAGACCATTTCACCTGAATTGTGTTGCTAGAGACAACAGTTTAGACTCAAGTTTATTTATAGAGAGTCAGTTACAGAGAGCCAAAGTCGATGTAACTTCCTTTTTTAAATCCGCTATTTGTTTTTATGTTTTGGTCTGAGTGAAATGTTCTATGGTCTCTCCTGTTTCAAAATTTTAGCTGAATCGTTTGGGTTTGACCATTATAATGCATTTTACGAAATGTCTATGGGAAAATAAAGGGTGGATGAAACCTCTTGGTGCGCATGCTGAAGCAGGAAGTGATGTCAACTTTGGCTCTCTATTGTATTAGCAAATACTGCAACAGGAAGTAAGGCTAGGACCAATTTAGGATGGTAAGTCACAACCTCTTCTGGGTTGGGCATGGGACATATACTGGAATTAAATGATTAATTATGAATCAATTCATTATGAATCAATTATTAATCGAATTAACAGTGTCCCCATTTTTTTAAATTGTACTTCCAGTAATTGAAATGTAATACACTAAATATCTAGGAGGTTTCAATTCAATGTGGTTTTACTGTAATAGGATCCAAATGTGGCCCCAGGAAGACATGGAGGAAGTTGTTGGACAAAATGGAAAAACATCTTGGCTGTGTTTGCCATGCTCCCTCGCTCGCTCTCGCTCTCTCTCTCTCTCTCTTTCTCTTTCTCTTTCTCTCTCGCTCTCTCTCTCTCTGCCTCGGGCGTTAGCTCTATCTGGATCACACACTAAGCTTGCTAAGGCCTATTGGCTTATACACAGCAGGCGTGTGTGTGTGTGTGTGTGTGTGTTGTCTTCATATAACCCTAACCTTCACCCTCAGACTAATTGGTGCGATGGTTCAGACGAACCTCATACAGACAGATAAGCTACTGAAGGAGTGTGTGTGTGTGTGTGTGTGTGTGTGTGTGTGTGTGTGTGTGTGTGTGTGTGTGTGTGTGTGTGTGTGTGTGTGTGTGGGGCGTGTTTTCTGATCTCTGGTTAAAAAGTCTCATTGGGATCTGAAGCTCTGGGAGCTCTTTCTACTGCTGAAAGGGCACATGTGAATGATAAACCAATCGATCTACTAATCAAAAAGACCGAACACTGAAACGCACTCAATGATGACTTTCTTCCAAATAAACAAAGGATAGAAAAATAATTCAATGAATGTCAAAATATTGTTCATTAACTCATTCCCCGCCAGGGTTTCTGAGCTTTTTCAGTGATTTTCCAGGACCCACAGAATATTTTCTATGATTATGTAAACACCACATATCCCAAAAGACAGAACTAAGCCTCTACTTTCATCTGCTTTCTTCTGTTCTTTAGTTATTGACACTTGAATTTAGGTCGTTTTCACTTAAAGTTGAGCTGAACCCAAAAATGACTTTTCTTTTCTTTTAGTTCAAATACCTGGGTACGCAGTGCACCTATTTAATAATGTATGCAAACAAAATCACAACAATCTAATTTCTTTCGTTTTTCACACTTTTTCACATCAAAAGTTAATTTTTCAAGATTTCATTGATAACAGTAATGTACAGTTTGCTGACGTCACCTAGTACTATCAAATGTCTACCCCATTTCAACCAATCATATCACGACATGCAGCTGTCAATCAAATCTTCATTTCAGGATAATTTTCTCTTCCAAATGAAGTAGAAAATGGCGCCTAGTGCCTGTCATCTGGCAGAATTCCTATCCCATAAACTAACTACTAACTTGGCCAATTGTTAGAAACATGAACAAAAAACAAAAACTATAATCTCTAAGAATGCAAAGAAATGTAACTGGCTCGTTAAAACGCGCATTCCAGGGATATCGTATTTACAGCAGCGATAATGGCGCGCGCATCCGAGAGCTTGGTTGTCAGGGGTCGCACTTCGGAGATTCCAGGCCGACGGGCTGCACTCTCCGCTCGGCAACACGGCTCGCTGAGCTCCACTCCTCCCGTCAAAAGGCTCTTCCCGAGGGGAGCGCCACAACACACTGAATCCCACTCGATTTGGAGGCGGAACACGCCAGGATTGGCCAAAGCCCAATCCAGTCCCCGGAATTGTGTAATAAAATCATCGACATGATACTATGACCCACCTCTCAACCTGTCATCTTAGACAAACTATGTTTTCAGTCTGAAACGGACTCATATGCACGTGACGAACGGGTTCAGTTCAACTTTAAATCGCTCGTCTCTCACCAGGAAGCTAAGATACATGCCTGTTTGTGCAGCGAAGCGAGTGAGAAATTCACCCCACACGAGAGAGCGGACGGGGCGTGTCACGCGCTCATCTTGCCCGTGGGGCTGGTGCTTCCTGGTACTCGATGTGTGGAGGTGTGGTGCTTCCTGGTACTCGATGTGTGGAGGTGTGGGGGCATAATGTGACAGCTGAAATGTACACTATGTGAGGTTCACAAAGCTGATTACTAATCTAAGTGACAGGAGAAGTGATTGGTGACGTGCGTTTACCATGCTTCTAGTGAAAGATATCCTCCAGCGTTGAGTGACTGTCACGAGCCCTTGTCACAATGCGTCGAGCCCAGGGGTAAATAGCTCCTTGCACCACTTTGAGGCACCAGCCTGGACGTGTTTATGCGTTTCCTCCATGAAGGGAGATCAATGCTGAGAACGCTTGCTGGTTTTGTGGGGCAATAACTCTAATAAAGGTGGCCAAGAGCGCCATCTATCACATGGCGGCGAAAAGACGGGTTGACATCTATAGACACCAATGGTGGGGATGAGTTAAGAATATAGTCATCCACATGTTTATGAATGTTTCATCTTAAAGTTTGAATTTAATAAACAGGATGTGTGTGTGTGTGTGTGTGTGTGTGTGTGTGTGTGTGTGTGTGTGTGTGTGTGTGTGTGTGTGTGTGTGTGTGTGTGTGTGTGTGTGTGTGTGTGTGCGCGTGTGTGCGCGCGTGTGTGTGCACGTGTGTGTGTGTGTGCACGTGTGTAGGGGATGAACTACCTGGAGGAGCGCCACCTGGTGCACAGAGACCTGGCATGCAGGAACGTGCTGGTGAAAACTCCTCACCACCTGAAGATCACAGACTTCGGCCTGGCCAGACTGCTGACAGCTGACGAGAAGGAGTACCACGCCGACGGAGGAAAGGTGTGTTTTTGTGTGTGTGTGTGTGTGTGTGTGTGTGTGTGTGGTAAGATGTCCTAGCCTGAAAAACTCTGTCAGAATTCTAAACCAAGTTAGGAGTGTTTTGAGTCTACCAGATGTTTCTGTCCACTCTCCAATTTGTTTCAATCACTCTTTTTTACCTCCATGGTCAGACAAAAACTACCATGCCTGGAGTGAGAAGGGGCTAATTTCCATCAAAGACCTATACAGATGGGCATTTTGCATCCTTTGATCTACTGAAGAGAAAGTTTGAGTTGCCCGGCACAAACTGGTTCAGATTCCTGCAAATCAGAAGTCTTGTTCGATCCAAGATTCATACCTTTGAAGTGCTCCCAAACGAACATGCTTTTCTCGATGTACTGCTGAGCCCTCCTCACTCCAGGCATCTTGTCTCTAGGTTTGTATGTCTGTTTGACAACTCCACCATGGCCTCAACTGAGAGGATTAGAGAAGCGTGGCAGGGGGAACCTGGTATTGATTTGTCTGATGTTATATGGGAAAGGAGTCTGTCTGTGGTACAGCTCTGCTCAGTTAATAGCAGACACCAACTGATTCAATTTAAAGTCACTCACCGTCTTCACTATTCCAAGCATAAATTGCACAGGATCTTCCCCTTCTGTCTCGCCACTGTGTGACAGGTGTCAGGTCTCAGAGGGCACACTGTCCCATGCCTTCTGGTTCTGACCTTCA
This sequence comes from Poromitra crassiceps, assembly GCF_964638095.1. Taxonomy (NCBI): domain Eukaryota; kingdom Metazoa; phylum Chordata; class Actinopteri; order Beryciformes; family Melamphaidae; genus Poromitra; species Poromitra crassiceps. The sequence goes on from NC_139624.1 coordinate 14,905,590, forward strand.
CTAACAGAATTTTGGGCCAAAATATTTGCCTGGTACTCCAAGGCCTACAAAATAACCCTGCAGCCGGAGGCAGAACTCACCATCTTCGGCTGCTCGGAGTCCTCTCTGAACTTCCCTACAGCTGTGCAGCGGTCTCTGACACAGGGAACAACTATTGCCAAAAAACTTATTTTGAAGGAATGGAAGTCCTCCTCTTCATCTTCTTTCCAACTGTGGTTGGCGGACATGACCTCGTTATACAGTAAGGATGGAGAGACTTAGGTTCCTGAGGACCAATTCACTTAAAAAGTTTTCCACCATTTGGGACCCGTTCCTGGCCTACCTTGACTCGCCTGACTGCTCTCTCATGGACCCCTTGCACGGGATCTCAGGCACATTTCTCACGAGCACATAAGCACATTATGCGGCTGGTAGCTTAGTACCTTATGTTTTTTTGGTTTGTTTTTGTGTGTGTATATGTGTGTGTCTGAGCATGTTTTTCTTATGAAAAATCTAAAATAAAATTTTGAAAAAAAGATGTCCTAGCCTGGGTCCAGACTCCACGGAGTTGAGTTTGGCTGCTCTTGGTCTGCCATCGTCATAATGCTTTTTCTCCGGTTGACACTAATGCCGACCCAAATCAGCCAATGAGCGCCAAGGGGGACTAAGGATTGGCCAATCAGCGTCAATAAACAGCCCAACGGGTGGGACTAAGCCATTGTCAAGTGCGGTTGTCAAGACTACGCCGAGGAGTAAACAACGCTGTGGCCGTTCCCTGCTGTCGAGGCTGTTTTAAATTCATTACAAGAACCAATTACTTTGAAATGTGAACAGCACACACACACACACACACACACACACACACACACACACCACACACACACACACACACACACACACACACACACACACACACACACACACACACACACACACAGACACTGCTTGGAGGGCTTTTATTCAAAGGGGACTTTTTTTTGTTTTTTCGTTCGCCCGACTGGAGTAACTAACGTAAGGACAGGAAATAAGCGAGGTTTCAAACTGTTCCCTAGCATCAGAATTATGTGAAAACCATCTATACATGACCTGAAATATGGTAGGTAATTTGTGGTAGAATCTTTACTTTACAAATGACGGACTTGTCAGATTCACACATTAAGATCACAGACGGACCTCTGCAATTATTACAAATAACTAGAGGCCCTGGGTAATACTAGTGCCGTGCGAATACAGTTACAAATGAAAGCCACAGCAGTGCATTTTGTCCCTCTCTGCTCTCTGTAGGTTCCTATAAAGTGGATGGCGTTGGAGTCCATCCTGCAGTGGACTTACACCCACCAGAGTGACGTCTGGAGCTACGGTGAGTCAAGCACCTCGGGCTCGGGTCTGGAGCTATGGTGAGTCAAGTACCTCGGGCTCGGGTCTGGAGCTATGGTGAGTCAAGCACCTCGGGCTCGGGTCTGGAGCTATGGTGAGTCAAGCACCTCGGGCTCGGGTCTGGAGCTATGGTGAGTCAAGTACCTCGGGCTCGGGTCTGGAGCTATGGTGAGTCAAGCACCTCGGGCTCGGGTCTGGAGCTATGGTGAGTCAAGCACCTCGGGCTCGGGTCTGGAGCTATGGTGAGTCAAGCACCTCGGGCTCGGGTCTGGAGCTATGGTGAGTCAAGCACCTCGGGCTCGGGTCTGGAGCTATGGTGAGTCAAGCACCTCGGGCTCGGGTCTGGAGCTATGGTGAGTCAAGCACCTCGGGCTCGGGTCTGGAGCTATGGTGAGTCAAGCACCTCGGGCTCGGGTCTGGAGCTATGGTGAGTCAAGCACCTCGGGCTCGGGCCCCCGGACCGGTCCGCAGGGTCTCTGCTGCATTCCATGACAGTAGATTAGGTTTGCCTGGATTGTTTTTTATTCTTTCTATTGGTGAAGATTTTCAATCAAAATCTTAGTGAATCTTTGGAATTTCGATTATTTTAGCAGCAAAGAGTAAAATAGCGATATCAATACAATAGATACAACATTTATGATTGAAGATTGAGCATCTTCATTGAGCTAATTCTGAGCTCCTATAGAGTGCTGCACAGGGGTGTCGTGTTATTATTATGTTATTATTATTAGGTGGTGGAGGGGGCTAGGGGATTATAGTGACACTACAGAAGACAAGGAGCTCACTATAAACTCTGTCAGATCACATCGGCGTAGGAATATTGTAGTTTTATTTTGTTTTATTGTAGTTAGTAGTCTGTCTATCATCATGTGTAACACCAGAGTGAATCCAGAAGATCTGTGATCATCACACAGGCTTGGTATGCACAGGTAGAGACACAAGCTGTGTTTCCATTACAGTTTTTCGCAAAATAATTGCGATATTTCTACAACTTCGACAATGTACAATTGCGACTTGTAGGCGTTTCCATTGAAGTTGAGTTTCGCAATTCCCGTTACCAGCAGCTGCCACAGTGATTACGCACGCGGATCTGCCCCATATCCCGTCCCCTGCATGCTCAAATCCAACCAATGGTCAATGCAAATCACAACATGAAGTTACAACACATATAAACGAGCCTGATTATCAATTCAAAAGAAAATTAGTTGCAAAATGTTGCTGGCTGCGGTGAATGCAGTGAGCGCGACAGGCAGAGGAAAAAAGCCTAATAGCCTAATAGCCTACAACTGGTCCGATTTAGAGATGGAGGGGGGAAAAGGCTGATTTGGTCAATAATCACAATTTTGTGTAGCTATTATAATTATAACACTGCACCTGAAACGTGTGTAATGTATTACTCACAGTCACTGTATTCACTTCAGTCAGGAGCACGCACCGCACCGGTGTGTGCTTGCTTTTCATCCCTTATCTCGCGCTGTGCCAAATGCGCGCACACAGGCAGCCTGTCACCATGGACCGATTTCTGCCATTAAACATGATCTATTTTATATTTATTTTGCATAACACTCGTCTTTCTGCTAGCGTTGCTTCAAAGTTTTCCATTGCTGCGGAGGTTTTGCCACGGCTTATCGAACCATTTCTTCCTCATTTTTCGCTGCTTTTCCAAAGCAGAATGGGTCACATGACGTGCTAATGCGAAAAAACTGTTTCCATTACACTTTTGCGATAAACTGCTATATCGACACGTCTGAAAAACCACCTCATGAGAGCGCAAAAACGTTTTGCGATATTTGGGAGGTTTTTCGAAATTTACGTGTTTCCATTACCCACTTTCTATTGCGATATTTAGATTTTGCGCATTTATGAGGGTAATGGAAACACGACTACAGGCTTGGTATGCACAGGTAGAGACACAGGCTTGGTATGCACAGCAGAGTCCTGCGCGGGTCTGATTTTCAAGACCCGGTTCCGCCCGGCCCCGCGACGTGCAGTACCGACCCCGATCCGCGAACCCGCACATATGATCAATCAGTACCGCAACCCACCCCGCCCCGCAGACATGAGACCCGCCCCCCGACCCGGAACCGCATATATATAATAACCGTTAATCTGCAGTGCAAACATTTTGTAGTGAACCTAATGAAACTGCCACCCTTTCACACGAGAGGCGAACAGCAGTCTTTCTGGCCGAGACTCGTCAGCTGATGTACGTTAATGAGCTTTTAGCAGCTGCTAGCTCACTAACCAGCTGGATAGCTCTGCTATCAGACACACAGACAGTTACAGCAAGCAAAGTGATTTACCAGCTATTTCCAATATGTCCGGTATAATCCATACTGCCTTTATGATTGCTGTTGGAGGAACGTAAATCCACGTTGGGATGAGACCTCTCCACTTTCACGCTATCCATCCATGACATGTTGTTGCCTGTTGCTATGAAAACAGCCAGTGTGTATGTTTGACTGGAAGCTAACGTTAGCCTACTATATTATCTGTCCGACTCGTATTGTCTCCAATCAATCACCTTGACCGCAGCTGAGTTTTGAATGTTTTGTGCAGTCCATATAGCGTCACACATTGCACAGTATGCGCATACTTGAAACGATGCCGGTTATGTAGCCTAAACAAAAGCGAAAACGTGCGTCAGAAACTTTTCTCCTGTTCGAGTCAGACCAGCTGCCAGACACCCCCCCTGCCAGACACACCCCCCCTGCCAGACACACCCCCTGCCTCCATCTGAGTGCAACAGAAAAACATACAAGGCTCATACGTCGTCGTTGTTCCACCCGCCGCCCGTCCGCATTTATTAATTTTTACCCGCCGCCCGACCCACCAATTTACAGAAGTGTATTTTTTACCCGCCCCCTGCGTTTTTTTGCGGGTACCCGGCGGGGCCCCGCGGAACCCCGACCCGGTGCAGGACTCTGATGCACAGGTAGAGACACAGACCTCCGTCAAGGACAATTACTTGTTTGTGAGGCGTGAGGGGGATCCAGATCCGCTCCAAAATGTAGCAGGTTCTTGTTTGTCCCAGGCTACACGCTACATGCTACATGCTACACGCTACATGCTACACGCTTCTATGAAGCTTCATGAAAATCAGACCAGACTCGTTTTCTGTAATCCTGCTGACAGAGAAACAGACAGCACCGACCTCCTCCCCGCCCCCTCGTGTGCTCGTCTCTTTTCTCTTGGAGAAAAAAGTGGCGGACCGTCGCTCCGGGGTGACGTATTTTTGTAGGCCAACCCGGAAGTTAGCGTCACGCTAGGTTCCCTCCTCTGGAGGGCAATGGGGAATGCAAGCGTTCGTTAAAGCAATTTGAGAGCATGATTTATCGATTTCACGTTCAGATTTTGGACCCTTGGACTACAATAGCCCCCGCGTGTGCTTCAATCTGCTCTGCTTGTCCTCAAACTGTACGCTCACACTCAAAACGTTTCTGCTTGGATGGATTTCCTGCACTCACACTCAAATAGCGCCTGTTCACGCTCTGTTCACACACTGTTCTGTTCATGCTCAAACTCTGAGCAAAGAGAAGAGATCCAAGAGCAGAGGTTTCAAGAGTGCACAGAAGCAGTTTGAAGGGGGAGGGGAGGAGATTTGCATGCGGGCACAGAGTTTGATGCCAAGCAGAGCAAATGTAAGTGTGAGCAGGGGATTTTTGAGTGCAAGTGCAGGAAATCAGTCCAAGCAGAACACTTTTGAGTGTGAGCGTACAGTTTGAGGACAAGGACAAGCAGAGAACATGTAAGCACACGCAGGGGCTTTTTGAGTCCAAGAGTCCAAAATCTGAACGTGAAATTGATAAATCATGCTCTCAAATTGCTTGAAGGACCTCTTGCATTTAGATAGGCAAATACTTCCTGGAATGATACAATAACATGATCATGATCATAACATGATGATCATAACATGATCATGGTTAACAATAGTTTATGAAACGGAGACCTTTGCGATTGCCAGAAAACGCTTCAAAAGTCATCAAAGTGGTCCTCATTTGTGCAGATGATCTCGCTCAAACACAAACGTCGCTGTTTCATTCACTTTTGATAACCACAGACATTATTTCAGGCACCTAACCAAAAATCCCATTGACTTCCCATTGACGAGGGAACCCATGCTAACTCCTTCCCTTTTTACGGACTTCCTGTGGCACTCTACAGTATGCACAGATCTGGTTTGTGGTTAACAGTGTCTCCGTGTTAGCACAGCGCCTCCTTGTGTTTGGTTTGTGGTTAACAGTGTGGCCGTGTTAGCACAGCGCCTCCTTGTGTTTGGTTTGTGGTTAACAGTGTGGCCGTGTTAGCAGCACAGTGCCTCCTTGTGTTTGGTTTGTGGTTAACAGTGTCTCCGTGTTAACAGCACAGTGCCTCCTTCTGTTTGGTTTGTGGTTAACAGTGTCTCCGTGTTAACAGCACAGCGCCTCCTTGTGTTTGGTTTGTGGTTAACAGTGTGGCCGTGTTAACACAGCGCCTCCTTGTGTCACCAGGAGTGACGGTGTGGGAGCTGATGACGTTTGGCTCCAAGCCGTACGACGGGATCCCGGCCAGTGAGATCGCCTCAGTGCTGGAGAGAGGAGACCGCCTGCCCCAACCACCCATCTGCACCATCGACGTCTACATGATCATGGTCAAATGTGAGGGGGGATGTAAAATGTGTAGAGCGTATAATCAATATGGACGTAGACACCGTGATGTCATAATAAATATGGACGTAGACACCGTGATGTCATAATAAATATGGACGTAGACACCGTGATGCCATAATAAATATGGACGTAGACACCGTGATGTCATAATAAATATGGACGTAGACGCCATGATGATGTCACCAATTGGTTTGTGGACCCCCGCTTTGAAGCCTTGAGTTTGGCATTTTGACCGTCACCATCTTGGTTATTTGGAGCCAGAAGCAGCTAGTGTCCCACAGAGCCACAGCACTGATGCTATTGGCCACTTGTCAATCTCCCCCCAAAGCATAGTCTGCTGTATTGTCTATTTGACTGTAAATAATCTATCTATCTAGTATCTATCTATCTATCTATTACAGGAGAGATCGCATAACATTTCACTCGGACCAAAACGTAAAAGAAATGCGGGTTTCAAGAAAATATTTTCTCATGTTGTTGTTTTTTTGTTTTGCTCAAAGTGAAATGTTCTATGGTCTCTCCCGATTCTAAATATAGTTGAACCGTTTGGTTTGACGAAGTAAAACTCTTTTTATAAGTATTTTATGAAATGTCTATGGGAAAATAAATTGCGGAAGAAAATCTCTGGTACAGTGCTGAAGCAGGAAGTGACGTTCACTTTGGGCCCGTTCCAATACCCATACTTCCATACTATTTAGTAGGCAAAAAAAGAATTAGTAGAAAGTCAGGTTGCAAGCACACTCGAAAATATTTAAAAACTCACTGGGTGCAAGGCAAGCACGAATTATGAACAAGAGAAAAGCCAGCACTCCAAATGTCTTTATTTCCTCCTCAGTACACCTGGGCAGCAGCAACGAACGTTTCAGTCAGAGACCTTCCTCAGCGTTGTGCTGTGTCAGGCAAAAAAAAGAATTAGTATCTCCCAATACATAGTATGCCAAGAGTACCAGGATGTTGTACTACATCAGCTCGTATTTCGGAGTATGGATCGATGCATGCTGCGCCAGCCAATCTTCCCCACAATCCTTTGCGCAGCGGAAGTTACGTCTTCTTCTTCTTCTTCTAATGTTTTATGGCGGTTGGCAAACAACTTTTTGTGCATTACCGCCACCTACTGGAGTTACGTCGCACTGACTGAGCTGCGTGTATAATCCACGCCCACCTCCATGACGCCGTGAACACGTCAATAACTATGATAAAAACACTGACAGAAATATGCACGTTATTATACTGTTAAGAATGAGACTGCATGTAAGTATCATCACATCAGTTTATTAGAAACAACAACATTACAATACAATATACAATTACAATATAACAGCAATTTGTTTATTTGATTGTCTGTTCCAATTTTGTAAATGCTTAGTCTGAATTTTTTGTATAATGTACTGTTTGTTATTGCCAGACTTTGTTTATTGAAAAAAAAAAAAAAAAAAAAAAACTCAAATGTGGCGCTGCGGACGTCGGCGGAAGTGAGCAAGAGGTCGGAGTTCAGGAAGCTCACGTGACGACAGATGTAGTGTGTCCCAATAGTATGCATTTTGCATGCATGCTGCACACTACAATCCATACTATGTGAGGGCAGCGGCAGTACATACTACAAGAAAGAAGTACAAGTATGGGTATTGGAACGCAGCCTTTGCCTCTCTATATAACAGCTTTTCAGTCATTGAAGATGGTAGAGTGACTTGTAACAGGGAGAATGTCACCTCTATTGGTCACACACCGCCCTCCAAAGGCCTCTCCTGGGACTAAGCACTTTTGTGCCAGCGTCCCGGAGGCAAGATGCGCGCATGCGCTCTACAGCGGGAGCGTTGTGTTCATGAAATGCGGATTTGCTACGAAAATGACGTTTCACGTAACTATGGATTATTATTTCATCACGTGATGAGTACCCGATGTCACAACATGTACATAGAGCTTTCTGGCGCTGTGGTTTGTTAACTTTGAACAGCGATATCGATATCGATGCTATTACACCCAGAGGGCGCTGTTTCTCCAATAGCAAAACATGGAAAAGTTGCTGAATGGGGCTTTAATATGGATTGTGTGGTTTGAATCCTGCCATGCTGCAGACCGGTGGCTCTCCTCCCCCTAGTGGATAAATGCAGTATCACCTCAAACAGTAAATAAATTTCTCTCTCTCTCTCTCTCTCTCTCTCTCTCTCTCTCTCTCTCTCTCTCTCTCTCTCTCTCTCTCTCTCTCTCTCTCTCTCTCTCTGTTTCTGTCTCTCTCTCTATCTCTCTCTCTGTCTCTGTCTCTCTCTGTCTCTCTGTCTCTCTTTCTATCTCTCTCTCTGTCTCTGTCTCTCTTTCTCTCTCTCTCTCTCTCTCTCTGTCTCTCTCTCAGGTTGGATGATTGACGCCTCTAGTCGTCCGAGGTTCAGGGAGTTGATAGTTGAGTTCTCTAAGATGGCCAGAGACCCGTCCAGATACCTGGTCATACAGGTACA
>NC_139624.1:14919047-14941946 GCF_964638095.1 Poromitra crassiceps
AAAATGGTTCATGGATTACATTCTAATAACAAACCTATCAAATTAAAAGTCAAGCACGTTACCGTGGAAACAATTAAGCTTAGCCCAAAATCACAAATCAGAATGAGGGGGTCCCCGGTATATTTTCTATCTTGTAAGGGCTCCTTGGCTGAAAAACATTTGAGAACCTCTGACATAGAGCATGTAGACAGGGGGGTCATCCCTATGTTCCCCGGGTCCTATGTTCCCCGTTTTTCCCAAATGGTGTCCACCCGCTATGCCGACCACCCGCAATGCCGACCTTAGGTTTAGGCGTGGGGGTGGGAGAGGCTAGGTTTTGGGTTAGGGTCTGGGGGAGGTTAGGTTTAGGCATGGGGGGAGGTTAGGTTTGGCGTGGGGGCTGGGAGAGGTTAGTGAAAAACGGGGAATATAGAACCCGGGGAACATAGAACCCGGGGAACATAGACATGATCCCTAGACAGGCTAGCTAACATGGCTGAGAACCTCTGACATAGAGCATGTAGACAGGCTAGCTAACATGCTAGCTAACATGGCGTGCTAACTAGCAAGTTAGAGTCGACTGACTCTAAGCCAGGAACATGGCCTATATGCCCCACCCGCCGTATCCCATAATCCACTGTGAGGCATGTGACTGTGTCGATGCCTCCAACCTGCACTTGTGGTTTAGGTCCACTAGAGTTCAGTAGTACTCCATTGTGGTCACCACAACAGTATAATCAAATTAAAGAAAGAATGAATCAGTCAGTTAATAACTGAATGAACACATTAATAATAATAATAATAATAATAATAATAATAATAATAATAATAATAATAATAATAATAATAATAATAATAATAATAATAAAAATAAATTAGATGATGGCTGAATAGACAAAATGGGCTAGAAAAATCAACACAAACAAATTTAGCCTATAAAACCATAAACTCATAAACAAATGTATAATAAATACATTTATTAAATGAATACATTTAAATTAAACAGTTAAATAAATCTGTAATTGACAAACTAATTGAGGAAATACACATGTAATTGACTAAATATCCAGGTAAATAAATAGATAAGTTATCCGTAAACTGTGAAATACATAATGAGTGGCTGAATGACTGTGTCTCTTATGTATTTCAGAGTACATGAACCAGAGTATGAGTGAGACCAGTCGGAGCAGCAGGCTGTCGGAGGTTCTCAACCCCAACTACGAGGACCTGAGCCTGGTCTGGGGCGCGGCGTCGCTCCCCTCTCCGCTGGTGGAGGAGCCCAAGATCCCCGAGGGACCCGAGTACCTGAACACCGCCCGCGCCTCGCTCCCCCTGGGCGCTGGTGACAGCCTGGACAACCCCGACTACCAGGCCGACTTCCTGCCCCAATACGCCGGTTTGACTCGGCCCACTTGCGGTCCGACCCCACCCACTGATGCTTTGACCCCACCCACTTCAATTTCGACCCCGCCCACTACCAAGTTAACCACGCCCACTACAAGATTAACCGCTAACGGTCTCTTCCTGCCAGCAGCGGAGAACCTGGAGTACCTGGGACTGAGCGCCGCACTTCACGCTCCGGTTCGCTAGGGGGCGGCAATCAGACTTCCTTTTATCTCGTCACCTCACCAACACGTTATTAAAGGATCCCACTGCCCTTGCAGGCAAGACACGCCCTGTGCGCGCCTACGCAGCATTCAGGCGCTAGGATTTTCCAGGAGCAGGACAGTAACTTCAATTGAACATTCAAACCTGAATGGGCTACATGCACAACTCCACTACTTCCTGAAATTAGTACAGCTTCTTTATTTCCTGTCATCACTATTGGATGAACTGATTAATGTCAGGTGTGCTGCAGTCACAACAATGATCAGGCACACCTGATTAATCAGTTCATCCAATAGTGTAGGACAGGAAATAAAGAAGCTGTACTAATTTCAGGAAGTAAAAAAGTTGTGCATGTAGCCTATAACACTGGTTACCTCTTCCCATGTTTCTCACAGTGCTTGAGTCTTGCACTCAAGTCAAATGAATAACATTGGAACAGGCCAGCGTAATGAAAATAAAACAGGTAACTTAACGTTATATGACGATGACATCACCACCTTGCCTCAAATAGGCTATCAGATTGAGGTGGGATGAAAATACCTGGTGCGCTACACAGAACAGTCTGCATAGCCTGCACTGCCTGGCCAATCCTGACCTTGAATGCTGCCCGTAGGGTGTGTTTTTCCTCCAAGGGCAGTGGGTTTCAAAACAACGCCTCACGAACACCCTTTCCTCCAACATGGCTGCCGCTCTTCCTCGTCTTCTCAGCAGGTCACAGATCAGCCTGTCCATCAGCAGCAACGTTTAACTGCATTCGCTCCAAGGCGAAAAAAGCCTCACCAATTATTTGGCGAACTTGAGCGAACGGGCGATGAGGTGAAAATCGTGTCAGTTGCCTCGTTTGCGCCGCCCGCGGGGGCGAAATCACATCTACTCGCGCATTTGCATTGACTTTGTCTGTAATCTCGTCGCGCAAAATTTGCTAATTTTCAGCTTTTTGTCTCCTCCCACTTTGTTTCAACCGATATGGACAGAGTCAGCGTGACGTCACCCATTGGTTTTCGGACTCGGGTTTTGAAGCCTATGGGAGTGTGGCCGTCGCCATCTTGGGGTTCTTGCACAGCTCACGTGAGAGACGGCACGAGACCAGGGGGCGTTTCCCAGAGCTGCAGCTCCACCTGCTATTGGTCCATGATCGGCAAGATGCGTGATCACTGGACAGGCGATTTGTCAATCACCCCCAAAACATAGTCTGTTCTATCATCTATTTTACTCTAAACGGGTGAGTTATATGAAAATCCACTCCCCGTACAGTTGTTATGAAAGGAGGAATTAGCTCTATAGACCAAAAACGTGTTTTGAACCAGGCTGTAAACATGTTTAATCCTGTTGTAAACTCGAGCATTTTAACATGGGGGAGAACAGGGAACGACTCCCTTTTGGAGCCAGCCACAAGTGGCCATTCGAGGGACTACAGCTTTTAGGATCAGTTCACGCCACAGGCAGAGGGGCTGAAATTTGGCATGGATGTCAAGTGTATGTGTGTGTGTGTGTGTGTGTGTGTGTGTGCGTGTGTGTGTGTCTGTGTGCGTGTGTGTGTGTGTGTGTGTGTGTGTGTGTGCGTGTGTTTGCATATGTGGTCGCAACTATTACGAAATTATGCTTGTTCCATTGTATTTTGAGTCCAATTCTCTCACTGCAGATCATCTGCTGCTTTCAGTACATTTTACTTGATTAATGCCAGTACGACTTCAGTCAAAACAAGAAACTTTCTCCAAGGCAATTTCACTTTGAGAAGAAAATGTCCTCAAACAAGTGACATTCTCCTGGAAATACATCACATTTGTTGAAATTAGTTGGAATTATCTGCCAGTGAGATGATTTCACTGCGGGGGGGGGGGGGGGGGGGGGGGGGATCCTAAATCCAGCTTTATTAGACTGGAGAGAAGATGAAATAGTCTACGAAATGAGTCGGGCGGTTTTTGCAGTGTATCACCTGTGGAAGTATGGCAGCCATGTTGGTTTTATTTGTGTGGGGTTGTGGATGCGAACCTGATGAAATTGTGCCTAATCTGTTTTAGGCTGTTGACAGTATTTAATTTCAGCATTTTTAAAACTTTTAATTTATCCAGAGAAGGTTGATTGACTCCGCCTTGCTGCACGTTGACACATTAAACCGTGGCACTGCGAGTGGACCGGTTCAACCAGTACTTCCTGCAACAACAGTGTCTTGCTCAGCGGCACTCGGACAGCGGTTACAGAGCGAGTGTTCCTCACTGACTCCTCCCACACAGACTTTCCCGGGGATTCAAACCGTGTGTGTGTGTGGGGGGGGGGAGGGGGGGGGGTGCTTTGGCAGGTGATTGTTTTGTCTTTTCTTTTGCCATTTGCTCATTTTTCGAAGCATTTATTGTTGTAATACTCATTTCGGCCACAAGAGTGCACCACTACCCAATGTTCTAAATAGGACTAAAAACATTCATGGTTTAGTCATATTTAGAACATTGGACAGACAATACAATATACAGTAGTCATAAACACAGGAGAGAAAACAATTGACGACATTATGGTTTGTTGTTGTGTATAAGGAGGAGATCCGACCACACAGAGACTTTCTGGACGGATCACGGTGTTTCTCTGCGGTACGAGCACTATGAAATTCAAGCTGCAAAAATAATGAATGTTCCTGTTGATGATTGTTGCAGAGACAAGCTCCACAGATGTTTTTGTCCAAACAAGAAACTTTTCTTGCGGTTTCACTGGTTTGGAGTGAAATTTCTCGTGGAAAAAACATGAAACCAGCAAAACGTTCGGCAAGTGCAGCAAAATAATTTGACTTGAAATATCTTGAGATAAATTTGACCAGTCAGAATAGAAGACTAAATCTCATGGTAAGTTTTTTTTTTTTTTTTTTTAGTGCATCAACATTAGATGCATTTCACTTAGATGTAATTATTTTACTTTCTATCTTTCACTTGACAAGAATGAGCCAAACCTGTGTTTTATTGTTAGTGCACATTGATGATGTAACTGTTTGTTTTCACTGTGTTGAGTTGAAATGGGTCGGAGACACCTACAATTTGAATGTCTATATAAATGTATAGTTTGTATGTGTAGCATTTTCCTGTTAATCTTGTAATGTGAAATGAGTTGTGAAGCCACATTGGATCCATCCACACTGGTGTCCTGGTATACTGTATTTCCAGGGTAAAGCCAACGTGCTTCTGATGCCACGGCTCAGTAAAACAATGGTTGGGTTTAGGCAACAAAGGCAACTTGGTTTGGGTTCTGGTTTGGGTCGGGATTCGAACCAGCTCTCATGACGAAGAGGTTCTAAGTCTGGAATGCTATGGTCTGCCACTCCCGACCCTTCTCCCTATACCGCAGCTTTGACATACGTAAACCTCCAACTGTCACTACATTCTACGACGTGTAGCATTCACGTGTCTAGAAACATGAAATGCTACATGCTTTCATTCAGAAATGTTCTATATATTTGACATTTCTGTGGATTGTAGAAACGTAATGCCAGCATTTTAATCAGCTGTAACAGCATCTACAGCAGCATCTGCAGAACTGAACTGAACTGAACTGAACTGTGGTGATCACAACTGATTTGACAGATCACTGTAGATAAAACAAACTTCCACAGCTTAAAGGAAGGCTTTGCCAATTTGCAACTCATTGTATCATTACAATGTGGGTAATATGCAGATGAGCACATTGTATCATTACAATGTGGGTAATATGCAGATGGAGACTTTGTATCATTACAATGTGGGTAATATGCAGATGAGCACATTGTATCATTACAATGTGGGTAATATGCAGATGGAGACTTTGTATCATTACAATGTGGGTAATATGCAGATGAGCACTTTGTATCATTACAATGTGGGTAATATGCAGATGAGCACTTTGTATCATTACAATGTGGGTAATATGCAGATGGAGACTTTGTATCATTACAATGTGGGTAATATGCAGATGGAGACTTTGTATCATTACAATGTGGGTAATATGCAGATGGAGACTTTGTATCATTACAATGTGGGTAATATGCAGATGGAGACTTTGTATCATTACAATGTGGGTAATATGCAGATGAGCACTTTGTATCATTACAATGTGGGTAATATGCAGATGAGCACTTTGTATCATTACAATGTGGGTAATATGCAGATGAGCACTTTGTATCATTACAATGTGGGTAATATGCAGATGAGCACTTTGTATCATTACAATGTGGGTAATATGCAGATGAGCACTTTGTATCATTACAATGTGGGTAATATGCAGATGAGCACTTTGTATCATTACAATGTGGGTAATATGCAGATGAGCACTTTGTATCATTACAATGTGGGTAATATGCAGATGAGCACTTTGTATCATTACAATGTGGGTAATATGCAGATGAGCACTTTGTATCATTACAATGTGGGTAATATGCAGATGAGCACTTTGTATCATTACAATGTGGGTAATATGCAGATGAGCACTTTGTATCATTACAATGTGGGTAATATGCAGATGAGCACTTTGTATCATTACAATGTGGGTAATATGCAGATGAGCACTTTGTATCATTACAATGTGGGTAATATGCAGATGAGCACTTTGTATCATTACAATGTGGGTAATATGCAGATGAGCACTTTGTATCATTACAATGTGGGTAATATGCAGATGAGCACTTTGTATCATTACAATGTGGGTAATATGCAGATGAGCACTTTGTATCATTACAATGTGGGTAATATGCAGATGAGCACTTTGTATCATTACAATGTGGGTAATATGCAGATGAGCACTTTGTATCATTACAATGTGGGTAATATGCAGATGAGCACTTTGTATCATTACAATGTGGGTAATATGCAGATGAGCACTTTGTATCATTACAATGTGGGTAATATGCAGATGAGCACTTTGTATCATTACAATGTGGGTAATATGCAGATGAGCACTTTGTATCATTACAATGTGGGTAATATGCAGATGGTGACTTTGTATCATTACAATGTGGGTAATATGCAGATGAGCACTTTGTATCATTACAATGTGGGTAATATGCAGATGAGCACTTTGTATCATTACAATGTGGGTAATATGCAGATGGCGACTTTGTATCATTACAATATGGGTAATATGCAGATGAGCACTTTGTATCATTACAATGTGGGTAATATGCAGATGAGCACTTTGTATCATTACAATGTGGGTAATATGCAGATGGCGACTTTGTATCATTACAATATGGGTAATATGCAGATGGGCAGCCTTTATCTTGTCTTCATGTTTTCCTGTGCCGAGAGCTCTGCAGTTTATTCCAGGCACTTCTGTGTCAGAATGCCGCTAAACGCGTCATTCTGACACAGAAGTGAACAGCAGAATTTCGTTTTTTTTTAACCTGGACCCATCTCCTGGCAATATTTATGATTTGGCCACTCACCCAGCGATGTCCGCGGCGTTTCTGGCCGTCCTAGCGTTGTTTTGAGATCAATAGCATCCAAGTCAGTTGTAAAATGGAGCTGATTTGGGGCCAAGTGTGAGCCTGTCTTTCCTGCATCTAAATAGCTATTTTTATTCCCGTTTTCGCCACATATCGTATTAATGTGATCCCTCAACATCCACCAGAGTGATATTTCGCCCCAGGCCATTTCTTGGACTCTCACAGGGATCAAATTACCTCAAACGTGATCTCGGTCACCAAGTCTCGTGAAGTCCCGCGATACTTTCCTGCCGGATGGCCAACTACAGGTACACGCTTTGCGGTGGTGGTTTTAGCGTAACCTATGTGGGATTCGAAATAACGAAGGTTATGCCAAACCCCACAGGTTACGCTAAAACCACCACCGCAAAGCGTCCTACCTGTAGTTGGCCAGTCGGCAGGAAAGTATCGCGGGACTTCACGAGACTTGGTGACCGAGATCACGTTTGAGGTAATTTGATCCCTGTGAGAGTCCAGGAAATGGCCTGGGGCGAAATATCACTCTGGTGGATGTTGAGGGATCACATTATTACGATATGTGGCGAAAACGGGAATAAAAATAGCTATTTAGATGCAGGAAAGACAGGCTCACACTTGGCCCCAAATCAGCTCCATTTTACAACTGATTTGGACGCTATTGATCTCAAAACAATGCTAGGACGGCCAGAAACGCCGCGGACATCGCTGGGTGAGTGGCCAAATCATAATTATTGCCAGGAGATGGGTCCAGGTTAAAAAAAAAAGAAATTCTCCTTTAATGACCCATGCCCGCTGGTGGGGGCGGAGTTTCTGCAGGCAGACGAACGTGGATTTTTCTGCACAGGAAACATATAGAGAAGGTAAAAACTGCTCATCTGCATTTACTACCGACATTGTAATGATACAAAGCAGGTTGAAAATTGGCAAAGCCTCCCTTTAATGTTATGTGTCTGTGTGTTGAACCATGTAATGTGAAAAATACCAGGATCATACTCAAACTGTGATGCATCTCTGCTGCTGCATCGCTTAAATGTATGGATATTAGATTATTGATTATTGATTGTAGAATTACTTATGTCACAGATTCACTGACAAAATGTTTTCATCACAAAAACTTTGCAGGTAAAGAAAAAGAAAAATGTTCCTCTTACCTCTAGTGCTATTTGTCCATCTAGATCATTTTGGTGTGAGTTGCCGAGTTCAGATTATCGGCCGTAGAGATGTGTTGTACTTGTAATGTTTTTTGTTTGATTTTTGTTTTTGGTGCAAAGTGCCATCCAGTTCCATTGTATTGGAGATAACGCAGACATCTCTATGGCCGATATCTCCAAAACTCAGCAACTCACACCAAAACGATGAAGATGGATAAATAGCACTGCAGGTAAGAAGGAAAATGTATATTTTAGATTTCGGGGGGAAACTGGCCCTTTAACTTCATGCATGTAAGTGCATGCAAGTAGACTAAATGCCCGCTCCGCCTGCAAATCCACCCGCCCCTCCATGTCTCTCCGCATACATTTTTTTTAAATGAATGAGGACCAGGTGATTTTCATCACCCATGTAAAAAGAAAATCTAATGCAAAATATGCAGCCACTAAGTGTGATCCTGAGGAGAGGACAGGGGAGCAGAGTAGAAACACATTGGTGACAGCTTCTGGTATTTTGACCCACATGTAGGCGGAGGTCATTTTTCCGTTTTTTACAGATTATGAAAGTGCAGATTGTAAGCTTTCAAATGATGTGTCACACATTGTAATCTGAAAAAGAATGAAGGAAGATAATACTTATTTGAATGTTGACACTCCTAAAAAGCCACATTCAGAGATAACGGCCCTCAAAGTTGGAGAAGCTTTTCACACATAGGCAGCCAGGTAAGGGGGGACTGGACAACAAGGACTTTTATTTAACAAGATACACTTATTTACTGATTCTAAAACGGCTGCATTTTATGTGGAATCGATAGTTCAAAACCTAAACTTGTGTATGAATGGGAGAAAAATGGGAGGGGGGGATTCTTCAAAACATAAACTATTAATTTTCTGGGAATTACAATTGGCCTACATGAGGTACCTTCTCCTGGGTAGATATTATATACAGTCCATGGATCAGACAGACTGGACCCACCAACATGACCCAACCACCAGGTGGAGCTGTTCACTCACTGTGTGTAGAGAAAATAATATGAGCTGGTCAGAAAATAAAGGCTCTTTGCTCCTGTCATCGTCATGTTTTGTATTGTCATGTTTGTTTTACTTTTTTGCAAATTATATCTAAATCCCATTATTTTGTGCCAGAGATGATGCGGACTTGAGTCTCAGTTTTAATTGCTTGAGGCTTGACTTGAGCTATGGAGAGAGTAGTAGTAGTAGCAGACAATGTGGTCTGCTTTGACTACAGTCTAGAGTACAGTCTACAGACTAGATTCACTTCAATTGACAGGTCCGGTACCATGTAAATACATATGAACTACAGTTGAATAGATTCACTTCAGTTTACAGGTCCGGTACCATGTAACTACATAATGAACTACAGTTGAATAGACTCACTTCAGTTTACAGGTCCGGTACCATGTAACTACAGTTGAATAGACTCACTTCAGTTTACAGATCCGCTACCATGTAACTACATAATGAACTACAGTTGAATAGACTCACTTCAGTTTACAGATCCGCTACCATGTAAATACATATGAACTACAGTTGAATAGACTCACTTCAGTTTACAGATCCGCTACCATGTAACTACATAATGAACTACAGTTGAATAGACTCACTTCAGTTTACAGATCCGCTACCATGTAAATACATATGAACTACAGTTGAATAGACTCACTTCAGTTTACAGATCCGCTACCATGTAACTACATAATGAACTACAGTTGAATAGACTCACTTCAGTTTACAGATCCGCTACCATGTAAATACATATGAACTACAGTTGAATAGACTCACTTCAGTTTACAGGTCCGCTACCATGTAAATACATATGAACTACAGTTGAATAGACTCACTTCAGTTTACAGGTCCGCTACCATGTAAATACATATGAACTACAGTTGAATAGACTCACTTCAGTTTACAGATCCGCTACCATGTAACTACATAATGAACTACAGTTGAATAGACTCACTTCAGTTTACAGATCCGCTACCATGTAAATACATATGAACTACAGTTGAATAGACTCACTTCAGTTTACAGATCCGCTACCATGTAACTACATAATGAACTACAGTTGAATAGACTCACTTCAGTTTACAGATCCGCTACCATGTAAATACATATGAACTACAGTTGAATAGACTCACTTCAGTTTACAGATCCGCTACCATGTAACTACATAATGAACTACAGTTGAATAGACTCACTTCAGTTTACAGATCCGCTACCATGTAAATACATATGAACTACAGTTGAATAGACTCACTTCAGTTTACAGGTCCGCTACCATGTAAATACATATGAACTACAGTTGAATAGACTCACTTCAGTTTACAGGTCCGCTACCATGTAAATACATATGAACTACAGTTGAATAGACTCACTTCAGTTTACAGATCCGCTACCATGTAACTACATAATGAACTACAGTTGAATAGACTCACTTCAGTTTACAGATCCGCTACCATGTAAATACATATGAACTACAGTTGAATAGACTCACTTCAGTTTACAGATCCGCTACCATGTAAATACATATGAACTACAGTTGAATAGACTCACTTCAGTTTACAGATCCGCTACCATGTAACTACATAATGAACTACAGTTGAATAGACTCACTTCAGTTTACAGATCCGCTACCATGTAAATACATATGAACTACAGTTGAATAGACTCACTTCAGTTTACAGGTCCGGTACCATGTAAATACATATGAACTACAGTTGAATAGACTCACTTCAGTTTACAGATCCGCTACCATGTAACTACATAATGAACTACAGTTGAATAGACTCACTTCAGTTTACAGATCCGCTACCATGTAACTACATATGAACTACAGTTGAATAGACTCACTTCAGTTTACAGATCCGCTACCATGTAACTACATAATGAACTACAGTTGAATAGACTCACTTCAGTTTACAGATCCGCTACCATGTAAATACATATGAACTACAGTTGAATAGACTCACTTCAGTTTACAGATCCGCTACCATGTAACTACATAATGAACTACAGTTGAATAGACTCACTTCAGTTTACAGATCCGCTACCATGTAAATACATATGAACTACAGTTGAATAGACTCACTTCAGTTTACAGATCCGCTACCATGTAACTACATAATGAACTACAGTTGAATAGACTCACTTCAGTTTACAGATCCGCTACCATGTAAATACATATGAACTACAGTTGAATAGACTCACTTCAGTTTACAGGTCCGCTACCATGTAAATACATATGAACTACAGTTGAATAGACTCACTTCAGTTTACAGGTCCGCTACCATGTAAATACATATGAACTACAGTTGAATAGACTCACTTCAGTTTACAGATCCGCTACCATGTAACTACATAATGAACTACAGTTGAATAGACTCACTTCAGTTTACAGATCCACTACCATGTAAATACATATGAACTACAGTTGAATAGACTCACTTCAGTTTACAGATCCGCTACCATGTAAATACATATGAACTACAGTTGAATAGACTCACTTCAGTTTACAGATCCGCTACCATGTGAACATATGAACACCAAAAAAATCATTGTATAATTATCGGGTGCAATTACTGTGTACTGTAATTACTTTGGTGTTCATGTCTAATTACAAATAGTTCATACGTTGTTAGGGACCTGTAAAATAAAGGGTTACTATTTGGTCTATAAGCATTAAGCATTGACAGTAAAAGAGGCTATAACAAGGAGACTAGTCAGGTGACTGGCCAACTTGTTTTCTGGGGACACCTCCAACTCCGGGGTTAGTCTGTTAGCTGGTGCAGGGATTAAAACTGACACCTCCAACTCCGGGGTTAGTCTGTTAGCTGGTGCAGGGATTAAAACTGACACCTCCAACTCCGGGGTTAGTCTGTTAGCTAGTGCAGGGATTAAAACTGACACCTCCAACTCCGGGTTTAGTCTGTTAGCTGGTGCAGGGATTAAAACTGACACCTCCAACTCCGGGGTTAGTCTGTTAGCTGGTGCAGGGATTAAAACTGACACCTCCAACTCCGGGGTTAGTCTGTTAGCTGGTGCAGGGATTAAAACTGACACCTCCAACTCCGGGGTTAGTCTGTTAGCTGGTGCAGGGATTAAAACTGGGCTAAATAAGATCAATCAGTCTCACTCTCCTTTTTCTACCCGTTAGCCACATCGCAACGCTACAGCATTGCATAGTGTAAGCATGCAGCGTAGCGGTCAGATCAATATTCAGAGATAAAAGGAAAATATCTAAAAGATAAAATCACAACATTGCAGGTGCAGTCCAATATAATATATACATGAATAGGGGGAGTGTTAAGTAGCCATTAAATAGGAATGTAGAGTCCAAGCAGTGTGTGATGTAGTTAACAAGTGTAATGTAAAAGAGTAAAAAGTTGTGGTAGGAGAAGCAGCTATAATACTTGAATGTAACGAGTGTAGTCCAGCTGCTGCTACTGTAAAGTGACGTATGATGGAGAGGGGGGGGGGGGGTCAGTGGTAGAGATTTTGGGGGTATTGCCGGGGGAGGGGGGGGGGTGGGAGGGTGCTTAGTAGAGGGGCTTTCGGGCCTTTTGTTGATGAGGCTGATGGCAGTTGGGAAGAAGCTGTTCTTTGTGATGAGAGGTTTTGGTCTTGACTGACCTCAGTCTCTTGCCGAGGGGAAGTGTTTCAAAGGGTTTCTGTCCGGGGTGGGAGGGATCGGCCATGATCTTGTGAGACCGCTTCAGCATCCTGGTGGTGTGCAGGTCCTGAAGGGATGGCAGGTTGCATCCGATCACCTTCTCAGCACAGCGCATCACGGCGAATAGAAAAAACTCTATCGTCGCTCAGGTGACCAGCTGGAAACTGACATTGACCACATTCAGAACCCTTATGACGTCATCAAGATGACTGGCAGGCGTGTGTGTGTGTGGGTGGGTGTGTGTGTGTGTGTGTGTGTGTGTGTGTGTGTGTGTGTGTGTGTGTGTGTGTGTGTGGGTGGGTGGGTGTGTGTGTGTGTGTGTGTGTGTGTGTGTGTGTGTGTGTGTGTGTGTGTGTGTGTGTGTGTGTGTGTGTGTGTGTGTGTGGGGCGGGGCGGGGGGGGGGGCAGCGTGAGTTTAGCTCCGTCTGATCACATCACCTCTGTTCTGATGATGCAGCGAGAGTGAATCATGCAGGCACACACACACACACACACACACACACACACACACCCACATCCACACACACACAGAGTCATGGGAAGTGCTGTTGTGTGTGTTCTCTGACAAACAACAAAGGAAACAACCTGCAGACGTAATGCTCACCTGTGTGTGTGTGTGTGTGTGTGTGTGTGTGTGTGTGTGTGTGTGTGTGTGTGTGTGTGTGTGTGTGTGTGTGTGTGTGTGTGTGCCCCTGCATGATTCATTCTCATAATGTACATAATGTTTTTCAAGATAACTTTTCAAGTCAAGAAAGTCACAGTTTGTGTGGCACTATAATATATATATATATATATATATATATGAGGTGAGAGGTCAAGGGGACCTCGTCAGAATCTAGTCTAACTTTGGAGCGTTATTTAGTCTCCTAACGGACAAGCTAGCATGACATGCTTGATACCAATGGATGTCTTGGCTTAGAATCTAAAGCCAGCACTCAAAATAAATCCTTTCGTTTTTTTTAATACCTTCAAAGCAGCAGTTCAAGCAATGGACGTTTCGCCACAAGCCTTCCTCAGCATTGTGCTGACAGTAGACAGACATGACGTATAAATAGTGTCATACCGGAAGTACAATCAATTACATTATCAAATACTGGAAATATCTCACACCATACAATATCAAAAAATACAATATCAAAAGCATCAGAGAATATCGAACAGAACAGTAATTTCCCTTGTTTTAACTGTGTTCAGTGTAATGCTATGATCAGAGGAGAGACATTCTTCCGCATCCTCACTCTGGAAGAAAGTACTCGATTAAGAGTAGAATTTCATGTAAAACTAAATTTGTTGTGTATCTATTGAAGTGTCCATGTGGGCTAGTATACATTGGGAAAACTATCAGAGCGTTGAAAACTCGCATTTCAGAACACAAGAGTAGCATTAGAAACAGAGATGTAAAGTCCTCTGTCGCCAGACATTTTAATGAGTTTGGTCACGACGTGTGTTCCCTCAGGTTCCAGGGTATAGAACATGTCAGTCCACTAAAGAGAGGGGGTGACAGAGACAAGGCCCTGTTACAAAGAGAGGCGTTTTGGATACATACCTTGCAGACAGAGCACCCCAAGGGCTTGAATGAAGAACTTCTACTAGGTTGTTTCCTTTAGGGAGTGCATTGGGTGGATGTGCTGTGGGTTTGCACATATTGCTCTTGCACTGTAATGCAGTGTGGGAGCGTTGTGTGTGGACCTGCAGTATCTCTATCCGATGCATTCACTTGTATGCACTTTATTATATTTTTCTAATTCTATTTTAATATTTTCTTACTTATTTTTGTCATTGAAATATGTTGACTTTCTATCTGTGCTTATATAACACAAGTGTGGCCATCCAGCCTCATTCTTTTCGTATGCAAAACATTGATGCATTCCTGCTGTGTAATATGTACAGACATATCTATACAAGTGTACTGTTTAAATTGTACCTTATCTGTTTGTCGATATTCTCTGATGCTTTTGATATTGTATTTTTTGATATTGTATGGTGTGAGATATTTCCAGTATTTGACGATGCAATTGATTGTACTTCCGGTATGACACTATTTATACGTCATGTCCGTCTACTGTCAGCACAATGCTGAGGAAGGCTTGTGGCGAAACGTCCATTGCTTGACTGCTGCTTTGAAGGTATTAAAAAAACCGAAAGGATTTATTTTGAGTGCTGGCTTTTCTGTCCTTCTGTATATTGTTTGCGCCTTGCACCCTAGCTTTTGAATTTTTTTTGAGAGTGCTCACTAGTCGTGACTATTAGTCACTGACTTTTTGGACAATTGGCTTAGAATCTATCAGGTCTCCATTGGTACTAAGCACAGCCGTATAGGCCGTATAGGCCGTATAGGCCGTAGAGGCGCGCGGCCCAGCATGTAACAGGCTGCGAGCTGCCGGAACTGGCAGACCTCTACACTCAGCGCTGCCTCAAGAGAACCAGGAAAATAATCAAGGACCCAACCCACCCACTCAACAACATGTTCTCCCTGCTACCATCTGGTAGGAGATACAGAACCCCGAAAAACCCGGACAAGCAGACTACGAAATAGCTTCATCCCCCAAGCCACCAGACTCCTAAACAATAAACAGATCTACCCCACCATTATGACCAGCTGCTAAGATAACATGTACAGATTTATTTATGGGCAACCGCAATATCTAGACAAAGACTTGTAACTACTAATTAACATAAGATATAAAGATTATTTATGGGCATCCGCAATATACGGCACAGACCCGAAAAGCACCGGAACAGATGACAATAACGATGACAATGTTCTGATGTTAATGTACCAGTTAAGCATGACAGGAAACAATGATGATAATGTCGATAATGTGAATGACAATGATGACGCTGTTGATGACGATGATGATGACGATGTTGATGATGATGATGATGACGATGTTGATGATGATGATGATGATGATGACTGTAACGGAACATAACTCAGCTCAAGCATTTCACCGTGTGTACTTGTACAATAAACATCTTGTATCTTGTATCTTGTATCTTGTAATAGAAGAGTTGTGAAATCTCCATTCACTCCAATGGACCTTTTCTTTTTACCTCACAAAAGTTCCCGGAAGTAAAGTTCTGGATTACAGTAAGCAGCGCTGTCGAGTTGCAGCAGAATGGACTGTTTGTGATGTACTTTGAAAGAGTCTGATGTTTAAAGAATCAAATTGTATATTATCAGCTTTATTTGATGCATTCAAACGTAGCGCGAGCTCCATTCCTGGCTGTTCATTGGCTATACCTCCACTGGCGCTAACTCTGACTGCGACTAGATTACTCTGGTACCAAGAAGCTAAGGCTGAGGTGAGCCTGAGAGAGAGATCAAGAGAGGAGAGGAGAAGGAGAGGGAGGGAGGGAGGGGTGAGAGAGTGATAGAGATCAACAGAAGCATATAAGAGAGAGAGAGAGAGAGAGAGAGAGAGGGGAGGAGAAGGAGAGGGAGGGAGTGGTGAGAGAGAGTGATAGAGATCAACAGAAACATATAAGAGAGAGAGAGAGAGAGAGAGAGAGACGGGGGAGAGAAGGAGAGGGAGGGAGGGAGGGAGGGGTGAGAGAGTGATAGAGATCAACAGAAGCATATAAGAGAGAGAGAGAGAGAGAGAGACACCAAAGTGTGTGTTTGAGCTAAGAAGGATTTATTGAACTATTGATCTCTGCAACTCTGAAGAGGGAAAGGTACAGTCTCCTGTGTGTGTGTGTGTGCGTGTGTGTGTGTGTGTGTGTGTGTGTGTGTGTGTGTGTGTGTGTGTGTGTGTGTGTGTGTGTGTGTGCGTGCGTGTGTGTGTGTGCGTGTGTGTGTGTGTGTGCGTGTGTATATGTTTGATCCTTATCCGGCACAGACTTTATACACTTTAATTGATAGACTTTATTTCAGCCAAGCAATCTGATTGGTCGAAGACTCTCTCAAACTCAAGCTGTGATTAATGATGAATTATCGAACAATAATAATCTAATAATCTAACAGGAAAACAGCTCAGTGTTTAACTGCTGGTAACAATAAGAATAAGCATCAGAATCATTAATTTGATTTATTAAATGCAACTAAACCTCTGGCTGATAGGAGCAGTTGTAGTAGGCTACTCGAGTCCAGGACTCAAGACTCATGAATCGACTGGGACCTGGACTCGAGCATTCGGGCATTCGGACTCGGAAATTGGAGACAGCATTAATTGTTAATTGATAAAGCCTTTTTTTTGTAATAGGCCCTAATAATTTGTCATAAGATATTGATACAGTAGCTATATTGATACTGTGACATTATTACATTTCTTAAGGGCATGTGTTCCCCCTCCATGTGGATTCATATTCATGTTCAGTAACTCTGACTCTGACTCAGGTAATGGGGACTCGGCTTGTACTCTTTGGTCACTCGGACTTGGATTTGCACTCTCAACAGACTCAGACACTGGGGACTCAGACACTGGGGACTCAGACACTGGGGACTCAGACACTGGAGACTCAGACACTGGGGACTCAGACACGGGGGACTCAGACACTGAGGACTGCATGTGTGTGTGAGGGGGGTGGGTGTGTGTGTGTGTGTGTGCGTGTGTGTGCGTGCGTGCGTGCGTGCGTGTGTGTGGGCAGCCTCGATGCGAGCTCACACGACTCTCGGTCCAGATTGCAGCTGTCAGTTTCTCGTGATGTTATTCAGATTGAAACATTCTGAGGACTAGCACGTGCTTCCTCCGATCCATGTGCAGTCGCCAGTCACTTCTTTTCACCTGACAGTGAGGAGTTTCACCGGCAGGACGTACAGTAGCGCATGGGAGGATCACGCTATCAAGGTGGGACGGTGTTTGTTTTTTGGGCCTTCAACATTTAATATTTAGCTGTCAAATACAATGACCTGGCTTATGTGACATCATGACCTTTGACCTGAGGTCATCCGCGACGCCGCGCCCCCACGCTGTCAGCTGCTCCTCTTCTCGTCCATTCAGCAGATGATAATCTGAGACTACCTCCATGTTTACCTCCAAAACTGTCCCATGATGCATCATGGGGGGAGAGGGTCCACCTCAGCACATTTCCCTTTACCCTCCCAGGCCGGGTCACATGATGATCACGTGACCATCAACTGAAGGTCAGAACCAAAACAGGACGGGACAAGTCAGAGTCAAATCCCAAGTCACCAGAACCCATAATCCATTCTGAATGTATATATTCTCATATTATGAAATCACTCGAGTATTGTTCTGGAAAAATATGGACTGTGATGAAAACCAGTGTGGGACTTTTTTTACCTGATTTAAATTTGTCAAAGTAAAACAAAAAGAAAAGACAAGACAAGTGGTGGATGTAAAGTCACAAAGTTACATCTATTCAAGACACACACACACACACACACACACACACACACACACACACACACACACACACACACACACACACACACACACAGGCCCGTAGCCAGGGTTAGAGAAATACTGAGGTCATTTTAGCGCGGCGTGGGGGGATAGAAAATTTTGTCCATTTTAAAGTAAAATGCTTCAATCTGGTGCACTTTGAGAGCAAAATGAAGAGGCTAGATCTATAAAGAACTACATACATCATGTTAGATTAATATCCTCTTTACTGTGCTGTTGCTTTAAAATGATCCAAAAAATAAATGTCTCCCGATATAATTTATATTCTGCATACAGGTCACATGGCAGAATACTGCTCAATTAAATACAATGGCCCATCTACACAAGCATCACTTACAGGGGAGTTACTTACCCATTCACTTCAATAGAACTGTCCCCAAAGTCTAGCCCCAATCTAGCCTCAATGCAAAATCTGAATGTTGTGAGTTACTATCTCTCTTCCTTCTATAGCACACAGAGAGGAAGCAAATTGTTGCATTTCCGATCAACTGTCGCATTAAAACATCAATGACAGATTAATAGATCTGGGGACCGGGGCTATTTTTCAAAAAAAAAAAAAAAAAAAAGTTTTTTTTTTTTTTTTTGGTGTGGAAAATACCGAGGTCATGACCTCGGTGTCCTCAATGGTAGCTACGGGCCTGCACACACACACACACACACACACACACACACACACACACACACACACACACACACACACACACACACACACACACACACACACACACACACACACACACACTTCAGTGTAAGTGTGTAGTATAAGGATTTATATTGAACCTAGCACATCTTTCTCTCTCTCCCTCTCTCTCCCCCCTGCTCCCTCTCTCTCCCCCTCTCTATGTGTCCCTCTCTCTCCCCCCTGCTCCCTCTCTCTCGCTCTCCCCCTCTTCTGTGTCCCTCTCTCTCACTCTCCCTCCAGGACCTCAGTTTTTTGCCATGCCCTATGTGGAGGGAGAGCCAGGTGATGCAGAGAAGGATGGCAGGAAGGTAAACCGATATGGTGGTCTGAGAGAACCCACGTAAGCTGCTACATGTTGTTGGTAATGAGCCAAAATAGGTAGAAAAATTAGTTTTGCAGGTATTTTTGAGATTTTGAGTGATTTGGTTCATATCATCTCTGTAGTACATCATGGCGAATAATTATTTTCAAAAAACAAAAGGGAAATTATGTATTTTTAATAAATATTTATTTAAATAAAATAATAACGCCAACATTTTTGGAGATTCGCCTATTTGCCATATTGCCGAAATAAGTAGAATCTAGATGCCTTTATCTTCACTGTGCGTGCAGCACAAACTGCGCTACAGCCCTCAATGCTACTTAGCTTAGCACTACAATGGCAGTCAGTGCTGTATACTGATGACTGCACACAGCGCATGCACCTCATGGCAAACCAGGAAGTCATTTCCGTTACTCTTTGTTAGTTCAGTTACTCTTTGTTAGTTCAGTTACTCTTTGTTAGTTCTCTCTGTATGTGGATTTACTTTGAAAATGAGGGTTTCACCGTAACTTTGGATGATTATTTCATCGCGCGGTGAGTAGCCTACACGAGTCACATTTGGGTGACTGAACGGCAGTAGGCAAAAGTACCATAGACTGCCATTGTAGTGAATGCCAAATATTTTTGTTGGTTTCATCCTTGTTGTAGTTTGGAATTTCTATCTATAACGTTCTTCTCCCCGCATATCCAGCATCTCCAGCCAAAATGAGACGGTGAGCAACTTTGATAGAAAATCTTATTGTGACATCAAAAATATGAAGCCGCCAGGAGCCAGGAAGTTGTCTCACAAAATGTATTCAGCCAAAGACATCTTTGCACAGGAGCAAAGAGACTGTCTTCTTTGGAAGAGCTACATGATTATAGATCAGAGGTTACAGGAGCGCAGACCCCAATGACAAACATTCAAAGATCTTATAGGCAGAGATAGTCCAGGCATTTTACACAAATATGTGGGTCAACCTCACACTAATTGCAACAAAACCAAACTCAACTGATTTTGTATCCTCAATATGTCCTCAGTGAAGGAAAAAAAGTGTTAAGGAAATGTATGAAGGGAAAGTTTTGAAAATGACCCTAAATATGATGGTAGCCTATGGAAGGCTTTTTTTTTTTTTTATGTGCCATAAATCCTCATCACTTATATCCTGTATGTGTTTTTTTGCTTCAAGGAGAAAATAAATAAATAAATAAATAAATAAATAAATAAATAAATAAATAAATAAATAAATAAATGTTAAAAAAATAAATAAATAAACGTTTTTGGTAGGATCATATAGGTAATTTTCAAAATTTTCCCTTCATACATTTCCTTAACACTTTTTTTTTCCTTCATTGAGGACATATTGAGGATACAAAATCAGTTGAGTTTGGTTTTTGTTGCAATTAGTGTGAGGTCAAGTGACATTTTTACTGGACTAAGAGAGCGCACATGCACTCCATTCAAACATTCAAAGATCTTATAGGCAGAGAGAGCGCACATGCACG
Organism: Poromitra crassiceps; assembly: GCF_964638095.1. Classification (NCBI taxonomy): domain Eukaryota; kingdom Metazoa; phylum Chordata; class Actinopteri; order Beryciformes; family Melamphaidae; genus Poromitra; species Poromitra crassiceps. The sequence goes on from NC_139624.1 coordinate 14,939,744, forward strand.
CGATTTCAAACATTCAAAGATCTTATAGGCAGAGAGAGCGCACATGCAACTCGATTCAGCATGTCGTGACTAGGAGCAGAGGACATGTGGTGACCCTGTGGAGCAGAGAGGTACTGTAGGGAGAGCAGTGTAGTTATGATTAATAACTAAGTATGTGTTGTATCTGTCACATTACATCTGTCTTGACCAGTGTTGGGGGTAACTCATTACAAAAGTAACATATTACATGTAATATATTACTTTTAGCAGTAACTCAGTAATATAACTTATTACTTGTAGGATTTGAGTAATATTATACCAGTTACTTTGTCAAGTAACTCAAGTTACAAATTGAATAATTTCTTAATCAAACTGTCTGTTTTTTATGCAAATAACCACTACAGATGACAATAACAAAGGGAAAGAATAACATTTAGAATTTTGGACCATTTACACTGACTTCAAGGCGGTTGACATTATGTCATTATCTTTTGACTCTGAGGAAGACAGACTTGTCTGTCGAAACGTCAGTCAGCCCCTTCTATTAAAACGTGCAGACGGAAAAGAGTGCTCCGGTGTCTTTACTTCGGGTAGTCTGTGTGAAGTGCCCAGGTAAAATATTATTTTATGCATATTGTCCTCCACTGTTGAGCACCAGGACCCTTTTTATTCCAAACCTGGCTGAAGCGCGCTGGACTCTATTAATGTACTGGTTGACATTATGTATCGGATGGTTCCGGGGCAACGATGTCATTCTGCTGCTGCTGTTGTTTTGGTGAAAGTAATGCAAAAGTAGTGTAATAAGTAACGAGTTACTCTACACAGACATTAATATTGCAAAGTAACTTATTACTTTCAAATGAAAGTAACGAGTAATATGTAGTATATTACATTTTGAAAGTAACTTGCCCAACACTGGTCTTGACACAGATTTTGAAGGCAACTCTGTAGACAACCTATCTATTATTCTGGCCCTGTACAGGGCACAGTGTGAGATAGAAAGGTTAAAAGCCAATATAAAGCCAATATAACTTAAATTTATTTTCCGGGAAGCCGGATTGAGGGTATTTGTCCTGGTCACTGCACTAGCGCCTCCGCCTGTTCAGAGGGAAGGTAACTGGTTGGAATAGCGTGATCCTCCCACGTGCTACGTCCTACCGGTGAGGCTCCCTCCAGCTGTCAGGTGAAAAGAAGCGGCTGGCTACTGCTCATGTCTGGGAGGAAGCATGGTGCTAGTCTACGGCTCTCCCGAGATCGGCAGAGGGTGGAGCAGCGACCGGGACGGCAGGGGGAAGAATTGGTGAAGTACAATTGGGGAGAAAAATGGGGGGGGGGGGAATAAGGTCGGCATGTTTTTATCTGAAATGGATTCTGTTGAGAAGTTCTGTGCATGTTCTGTCTTTGCCTTGGCAATGGTTCTGTTCCAGTGTTACACAGCTGAACTTGGGCTGTAGATGTAGTTTCCTCGAATGGGCTTGAGGTCGCCTGGTTACTACATGACGCACGTGGTCCTGGGCCGAATTTGCCCTTGTTCATATTACTTTAAACAAGACTAGGTGAAACCTATAAGTCCATGCCAGGCAGCATGTGATGGTGTTACCACATCGATAGTCTCGACGCCAGACCCATGAGAGTTTTTTTTTCCTTCCTTTATTTTCCCCCGAACCCGTTTCCCCTTAGGAGTTTTTTTTTTTCCTCCCACCAGGCCGTTATTGAAAATAAGAATTTGTTCTTAATTAACTTGCCTGTTTAAATAAAGGTTGATGAAGAGTTCTTACGCTGATACACTACATTACTGCATGCTGCAGAGCTCTCTCTGGGTCTGGGACACTTTCCCTCAGAGGGCTGGTTATGAGAGGGAACCGTTCACTTGGCCAGTGTAAGGAATTTAGATAGAAATATGGATTTTGATATCACTATTGATTCAATAAGTTAATATCAAAACCCCGGGGCACCACCACGTTCATCAGTAATTTATATTACTTTAATAAGCAATTTATATTACTTTAATAAGTAATCTATTACCCCTGCCGTCGGTCACAGGAATCAGAATCAGTTCTAAAGGAAGGGAGATCTTTAATCGACTGATATTATTATAACAAGCACTGAACAAGTTTTAACTTCAAAACAGAATGCGTTTATTTAATCCATCAAATAGTAAAATCACAGTATTATGCATAACACCTTGTTCGATTGAGAGGTAAGGAGGAGAAAAGTGAAGAGG
>NC_139624.1:14942146-14947146 GCF_964638095.1 Poromitra crassiceps
GCTGCAGAACTCTTCTAAGTTCTAGTGAGACCCACACGGCTGCAGAACTCTTCCAAGTTCTAGTGAGACCCACACGGCTGCAGAACTCTTCCAAGTTCTAGTGAGACCCACACAGCTACAGAACTCTTCTAAGTTCTAGTGAGACCCACACAGCTGCAGAACTCTTCTAAGTTCTAGTGAGACCCACACGGCTGCAGAACTCTTCTAAGTTCTAGTGAGACCCACACGGCTGCAGAACTCTTCCAAGTTCTAGTGAGACCCACACGGCTGCAGAACTCTTCCAAGTTCTAGTGAGACCCACACGGCTACAGAACTCTTCTAAGTTCTAGTGAGACCCACACGACTGCAGAACTCTTCTAAGTTCTAGTGAGACCCACACGACTGCAGAACTCTTCCAAGTTCTAGTGAGACCCACACAGCTACAGAACTCTTCTAAGTTCTAGTGAGACCCACACAGCTGCAGAACTCTTCTAAGTTCTAGTGAGACCCACACGGCTGCAGAACTCTTCTAAGTTCTAGTGAGACCCACACGGCTGCAGAACTCTTCCAAGTTCTAGTGAGACCCACACGGCTGCAGAACTCTTCCAAGTTCTAGTGAGACCCACACGGCTACAGAACTCTTCTAAGTTCTAGTGAGACCCACACGGCTGCAGAACTCTTCTAAGTTCTAGTGAGACCCACACGACTGCAGAACTCTTCTAAGTTCTAGTGAGACCCACACGACTGCAGAACTCTTCCAAGTTCTAGTGAGACCCACACGGCTGCAGAACTCTTCTAAGTTCTAGTGAGACCCACACGGCTGCAGAACTCTTCTAAGTTCTAGTGAGACCCACACGGCTGCAGAACTCTTCCAAGTTCTAGTGAGACCCACACGGCTGCAGAACTCTTCCAAGTTCTAGTGAGACCCACACGGCTGCAGAACTCTTCCAAGTTCTAGTGAGACCCACACGGCTGCAGAACTCTTCCAAGTTCTAGTGAGACCCACACGGCTGCAGAACTCTTCCAAGTTCTAGTGAGACCCACACGGCTGCAGAACTCAGCAGAATTAGAATGCAAACAGCTGCTACTCATAATGTTTTTACTGGTGTGCAGGAGAATGAGAAGGCAGCATACGCACAACAGCAACACACAGACATGTGCACACACACACACACACACACACACACACACACACACACACACACACACACACACACATTTTTCTTCGCGGCCTGGCCTGGCCTTCAAAAAAAAAAAAAAAAATTGATGGGGCCCCCCTAAGAGCTTCGCCCCCTCTGGGCTGATAGAGTCGCTCCGCCCCTGGATACACCAGATTGTTGGATATGTGACGGGGAGGTAGGAGACTTGGTCCATGCACTGTGCTCATGCTCAAAGGTGCCAAATAGGTGCAGAAAATGCCCCAAAAAGCTGCAGATTCACGTTGGGCCTGGTTATAGTACTACTACTACAATAATAATAACAATAATAATAATGTTATGCACATGGAGTCAGGTGGACCGAAGAATTATATGACATTGTATATGAGGTATATTGTCTGACATACAGTAGTATAGGATGTACAGTATATACGTAGTGTATCTACTGTGTGTGTGTGTGTGTGTGTGTGTGTGTGTGTGTGTGTGTGTGTGTGTGTGTGTGATCAGGGGGGAGGGGAACTGGGGAGGAATAGCGTGATCCTCCCACACACTACGTCCTGCCAGCGAAACTCCTCGCTGTCAGGTGAAACGAAGCGGCTGGCGACTGCACATGTATCAGAGGAAGCATGTGCTAGTCTAAAACTCTCCCCAGATGGGCAGAGGGGGTGGGGCAATGACCGGGACAGCAGGGGGATTTGGCCAAGTACAATTGAGGAGAAAATTGGGGGGAAACCGGAAAACAAACACATTTCTGTTTGTGTGTTTCAGGTGAAGAAAGCCTTCTTTGCTCTGGTGGCCAATGGAGTCCGAGCTGCTCCACTGTGGGCGAGCAAGAAACAGAGCTTTGTAGGTGAGTGAGTGTGTGTGTGTGTGTGTGTGTGTGTGTGTGTGTGTGTGTGTGTGTGTGTGTGTGTGTGTGTGTGTTCATCACTCCCATCTCATCCTCAGGCTGTTCAATATTGTTGAGTGAGAGGAAGAGAGAAACACAGACAGAGAGGTAGAGAGAGAGACTCAGAGAGAGAGGTAGAGAGAGAGTGAGACTCAGACAGACAGAGCGAGAGGTAGGTAGGTACTGTAGAGAGAGAGACTCAGACAGAGTGAGGTGGAGAGAGAGACTCAGACCGACAGAGTGAGGTAGAGAGAGAGAGGTAGAGAGAGAGACTCAGACAGACAGAGTGAGGTAGAGAGAGAGAGGTGGAGAGAGAGACTCAGACAGAGAGAGAGGTAGGTACTGTAGAGAGAGAGACTCAGACAGAGAGAGCGAGAGGTAGGTACTGTAGAGAGAGAGACTCAGACAGACAGAGTGAGGTAGAGAGAGAGAGGTGGAGAGAGAGACTCAGACAGACAGAGAGGTAGGTAGAGAGAGAGAGTCTATATTTAGCAGCTACTCACTCCATTCACACAGACATTGTGTCCTTGCTCTCTCTCTCTCTCTCTCCTCCTGTGTGTCCAACACGTCCTCACACTGAAACGACACAATATAGCCGTTTTCCCACATGCGTACCGGAAAATTACCTGTAAGTCAATATCGGACATTTCCCTTCACACCTCTCCTCTGGCATGTGGGAATCTATCAGCGAAATTGCCTGTATGTGGGGGGGGGGGGGGCGGCACTGCAGAGCGGGTGGGGAGTGACGTGTCGGCAAAACTCCGAATGGTGAAATAAGTTTGCTTGTTTATCCGTTCACCTGCGTCGCGTTGAAGCAGTTTTTACAGACTGGCTTCATTTGATGTGTCCGGGCTTGCCTTGGCTGTCGGCAACGTTGCTTAGTCCCTGTCGGGCTGTGACTGAAGGAGGAGGAGGACTGTGGCCAGAGAGCGAGCAGAGAGGAGAGGGGGAAATCAGCACACACACACATGAAGCTGACATAGGCTACTGCTCTTATTATCACAAGATCATTTCGCCAGTTTGCTTTAATGTGCGCTAATGATTAGATTATGCCCGCTGGAACATTAAGCAACGTGTGTACACCTCGCCCATGAGAGTGTCGCGCAGAATATGAAGATAGACTAAACCGGGGACAGATCATGACAGTGTTATGTACCTCTGCGCTGCTGCGTGAGACTAGAGCCGTCTGGAAGCGAGAGAGACCAGGAGGGAATTTATTTTGGGAAGATGCTCTGAACAATTTTGACGACGTGGAATGGAAGCGTCATTTTCGCATGTCCCGGTATTACGTGCTGAGTCTGGTCCGACCCGCACGCAAGATCACCCGGTGGCGAAAACCACTGGAAGCGCGTTTGCGACTGGCAATAGTCCTTTGGTGGTACGCAACACCAGGGGAATATCGAACAATCAGCTGTGTATTTGGTGTTGGACTGTCTACTGTGTGCACTGATAGCGGAAAATGACTGGACCCCTTTCTCACCTGTCTGTCTATCGCGGCATACCGTTCTTCTGACTAGCTCAAAACTGGTGAAATGGCCGCGACGACGGGGTCGCGCTTATACCGGCACGGCGCCTTTCCCACATGCAGCCATTTGACCACGTTCCGGTCATTTTGCGGTACAAAGCGCATGTGGGAAAAGGGCTTAAGTCGCCTGCTCGCATGGAGACGACTCTATTCACGAGTTTCCTGGTGAGACAGTGCAGCTGCTGTTGCCTGGTTGCCTGTTTCCACCCAGGACCGTTCATAGTGAAAGAGACTGAAAATACTCATAATCATTCTTGTGACTTACCTACCTACAGTATGTCTTGTAATGGAGCCCCCCCAGCACAATAATTTCACACGTGCATAATTGTACAACGGAGTGACAATATCTTGAATCTTGAAAGAGAGAGACCGCTAAAGCTCCTTCAATGACCAAATATAAGAGTTCCGGTTTGGACGTTTAGCCTTCAAAATAAAAGTGGCCGCTATGCAACCATACTATTTTTAGCAATTTTGGCAAAAATAAGCCCGTACAGTACCAGTGAATTGACATTCAGCTCATTTTTGTAAAATATCGCCGCTATGCAACCACACAACGTTACTATTTTTAGCCATTTCGCATAAAATAAGCCAAACGTTCCCACTTTTTGACAGCGGCGCGCACCTCCTTGCTAGTGAAAAAAAATTCAACAGGAAGTCGACAACCGGCAACCGCTGAGAATCATGGGAAACGTAAGTCCAGGAAAAAGGTGAATACATGAATATTATTCTCCGGGGTTTACTGTCGGACAGAGAAAATGGGCGTACGAGCAGGTGAAGAGAGAGAGAGGTTGAAAAAAAACACGAAATTATCCTTTAATGAAACACAAACAAGACAGAAGTGCTAATAAACAGCATTTACTACGATTTTAACTACTGTCAGCAGCCATCTTGAATTTTTGAGGTCGGGGCTGCTGAGGCTCCTCCGAGTTGGCAGAAAAAATCTGAGCGCTGGTGACGTCACCGTCGGAGCTCATGACCTTTGAACCGTCACATTCCCGTTTCCCAGTTTGAATGGAACGGCCCATTACTCACACGACCACAAGAGGTCGCATTTGTAAACATTGATCGTTTTCAATCACCTTGAAAATCAATGAATGTTGTCGTTTTCCTTGTGAGGACACGTTAATGTGTGTGTTAATATTTCTCTCTCTCTCTCTCTCCCACACTCCCCCGTCTCTCTCTCACTCTCTCTCCCCCTCGCTCGCTATCTCTCCCTCTCTCTCCCTCTCTCTCACCGTCTCCCCCCTCTCTCTCCCTCTCTCTCTGCCTCTCTTTCCCTTTCTCTCTGCCTCTCTCCCCCTCTCTCTCGCTCTCTCTCTGCCTCTCTCTGCCTCTCTCCCCCTCTCTCTCGCTCTCTCTCTGCCTCTCTCTCTGCCTCTCTCCCCCTCTCTCTCGCTCTCTCTCTGCCTCTCTCTCTGCCTCTCTCCCCCTCTCTCTCGCTCTCTCTCTG
>NC_139624.1:14952146-15084646 GCF_964638095.1 Poromitra crassiceps
ATATTCCTGTGACCCTAGAATTACCATGAACTCCCTCTCTACCTCCCTCCCTCTCTCTGCCTCCCTCTCCCCTCTCTCTCTCTCCGTCTCTCTCCCTCTGTGTGTCTCTCTACCTCCCTCCCTCTCTCTGCCTCCCTCTCCCCTCTCTCCGTCTCTCTCCCTCTGTGTCTCTCTCCCTCCCTCCCTCCCTCTCTCTGCCTCCCTCTCCCCTCTCTCTCTCTCCGTCTCTCTCCCTCTGTGTCTCTCTCCCTCCCTCTCTCTCTCTGCCTCCCTCTCCCCTCTCTCTCTCTCTGTCTCTCTCCCTCTGTGTCTCTCTCCCTCCCTCCCTCTCTCTGCCTCCCTCTCCCCTCTCTCTCTGTCTCTCTCCCTCTGTGTCTCTCTCCCTCCCTCCCTCTCTCTGCCTCCCTCTCCCCTCTCTCTCTCTCTGTCTCTCTCCCTCTGTGTCTCTCTCCCTCCCTCTCTCTCTCTGCCCCCCCTCTCCTCTCTCTCTCTCTCTGTCTCTCTCCCTCTGTGTGTCTCTCTCCCTCCCTCTCTCTCTCTGCCCCCCCCTCTCCCCTCTCTCTCTTTGTCTCTCTCCCTCCCTCTCTCTCTCTGCCCCCCTCTCCCTCCCTCTCTCTCTGTCTCTCCCTCTGTGTGTGTCTCTCCCTCCCTCCCTCCCTCCCTCTCTCTCTCTGCCCCCCTCTCTCTCTCTCTCTCTCCCTCTGTGTGTGTGTCTCTCTCTCTCTCTCCCTCTGTGTGTGTGTCTCTCTCTCTCTCTCTCTCTCTCTCTCTCTCCCTCTGTGTGTGTGTCTCTCTCTCTCTCTCCCTCTGTGTGTGTGTCTCTCTCTCTCTCTCTCTCTCTCTCCCTCTGTGTGTGTGTCTCTCTCTCTCTCCCTCTGTGTGTGTGTGTCTCTCTCTCTCTCTCTCTCTCTCTCTCTCCCTCTGTGTGTGTGTCTCTCTCTCTCTCTCTCTCTCTCTCTCAGTATATTTGAAGCCGTCTATTCGTTGATAAAGAATAAAATCCACCGGCTTCCTGTCATCGACCCGGTCAGTGGCAACGCCCTCTACATCCTGACACACAAGAGGATACTCAAGTTCCTGCAGCTCTTTGTAAGTCCAAATACTAGTACGCTGCATCGTACATACTGTAGTACCCTATACCAGCCATTCCCAACCTGTGGGCCACAAAGGTATTGCAAGTGGGCTGTCAAATAATGTGCAGAACATTACGATCTTTGTGGGGGGGATTTTGTTTTATGCATGAGAATGCATAAATATGATTTGTTAATTAGCCTATTGTTCGTTAATTAGCCTATTGCTTCATATTTAGCTTCTGATTTCTGTGTGGTGCTGATGGACGGCTCCTTTTAGCGTTAAAATAAGAAGTACTCTGAGAACACATTATTTGGTCTGCATCCTGTTTACGGTCGGAGGTGGGCCGCAGACATTTTTGCGCTTTCGAACCCCTAAAACAGAGACTTTTGAAAATGATGACGCAGACGCCCACGTCCGCTTCCTGATTGGCTGTTATCAGTCACGACGTGTCCTTCCCTGATTCATCACGCCCCTATCACGTGACCCGAAAACTCCAAAGCCCCTATCTTCCGACAGGCGATATCCCCTAATAGCACTTGCGCACTTGTTTGCACGTGCCTTAAGTCACGAAAGATAGCATTCTGCCTTGCGCCGTCCGCCAGGTGTTCTGCCGAGTTTTGCTCCCCCGCCCAGCAGAGAAAAAAAGCATCCCCACCTCACGGGAGCATACTTGTAATGATTTATACAGAAATGTAACTGTTTCAAAGTGATATAATTGTCTGGTAGACGTGACCTCCCTGATTTCTAAGTTAAAACAGCCCCGAAATATGTTGGGGATGCAATTCTCGGCCGGGATGCGGAAAGGTTCATGGCACCTGTCGCAAGCGCAAATTAGAGCCATGCCAAAATCATCTGCGCCCCAAAATGCCTGCGCAAACAGGATTTGGGCGGTCTTAACTACCAGAATTATTCACAGGCGTGTCCAGGCAAGGCTGGGCATTACATCAATCAAAACCAATCAGATTCCCGTCTCGCAATGGCTGTTTGCGCGAGGCTGCCTCGCCGAGGCATGCAATATACTGTAATTCTCTCCATGCGTAATAGAGTGTACTCACTCGTGCGAGGACAGGGGGAGCTTATTGACAGATCGTCTGTGGTGCCAACGACCCTTCAGGTTATGAAGGTAAATAGCCTATGTCCATTGTCCAACAAGTTTTCTCAATTCATTTCCCTCTTTGCGATGTGATAAAAGTTTCTCAGTGAGTTATAGTTGATTGCCTCACTGAATTATCTGCTAATACCCAATTTTAGCAGCATCATTTGATGTCTAGGCTGTGCATAATCTCCATCTCCAAAAGGAATTCTACTTTGCGCTGCGCTGCGCTGCGCTGCGCTGCGCTGCGCTGCGCTGCACGGAGATTACGGGGTGCGCTCCGAGAGCGCGAGGTATTTGCGTGTAAAAGGTCCTTTTCAAAGCTCTTAGCGCAAAGTAATTGCGCGCTGCTGACGATAGGGTAATGCCATCTATCACCACATTTTAGCGCTGAAACGCCTGCTTTGGCTTGTGGCAGCCAATGCCCAGTACAATTATCACAGGCATGCGTTTGTGTCCGCCCCCAATTTGCATTGCGCACGGCGTTAAACGAGCGCAAACGCTAAATTAGCGCTTTTGGGAAGATAGAGGCCCCAGTCTTTGTTTGACCTCGCCTTGACCACCTTATGCTCATGTGTTACTTTCAGTAACAGTTCCAGCTCGTCGTCGGTCAGAGCAAAGAAACCTCCGGTCTTACTTTTCACCTCTGCTGTTCTTCCAGCGTAGTATTTTCTGCTTCCTGGTTACGTCAGCACGCACATGCCCAGTGTACGTGAATGGTCATGTGATCTGCCTTTTCAGGCTTGTTAGTATGGATGGAGATTTTCTGTCTGAAACACTCTGGCACCCTACTACACCTTACCTAGTACCCTATGCCTTACGTAGTATGCTACACCCTACCTAGTTCTCTGCACCCATCCTAGTACATAACAAACCATTTTCCTACCATAGTACAGCTACATAGTACAGCTGTTTGTAAGTCAACCCTACACCCTAACTGGCATACTAGCTAACCTAAAACTATATGCTGCAGCAGCTGTACTATATGTTCAGGACATTGTTGGGGGTAACACATTACAAAAGTAATATAATACAGGTAATTACTTTTAGCAGTAATATATGTGAATAAGTAAGTAATACTATGTGACGTCAGCAAACTGTAGATTACTGTTATGAATGAAATCTTGAAAAATGAACTTTTGATGTGAAAAAGTGTGAAAAACTAAAGAAATTCGATTTTTGTGATTTCTTTTAGCATACATTATTAAATAGGTGCACTGAATACCCAGGTATTTGAACTAAACTAAAATAAAAGTCATTTTTGGGTTCAGCTCGACTTTAAGGATTTAAAATGTACTGTATATGTGAAACAAGACTGGACCAGGATGAAAGCTAGACCCACACTGCCCCCTGATGGGCTTATACCAGTACTTTACATACTTAGTAATAAGTATGTAAGTAAGATGTTAATTCTGTAATACTGACTGAAATTAAATGGCTGGTTTATAGGACATCTTTTATTTCTCTGCTTATCTGAAGCTTTTATTGTATTCCTGTATAATGATATAAAGACATGTTTATGTGCATGTGTGTCTCTTCCTGCATGCGTGTGTGTGTGTGTGTGTGTGTGTGTGTGTGTGTGTGTGTGTGTGTGTGCGTGTGCGTGCGTGCGGGTGCGTGCGTGCGTGCGGGTGCGTGTATGCGTGTGTGTGTGTGTATGTCAGGTGTGTGAGATGCCTAAGCCAGCGTTTATAAAGCAGACGTTGGAGGAGCTCGGCGTGGGAACGTACTCCAACATCGCCTACATCCACCCGGACACGCCTCTCATCACCGCCCTCTCCGTGTTCACGCAGCGCCGCGTGTCCGCCCTGCCCGTCGTCGACCACAGCGGTGAGAGCCACAGTCTGCGGGGATCAAGCTACACCAATCCACCCAGATATCCACCCGATTGGGTCGCGGCCGACACCGGCATCGGCAACGGCCGTCTTCGCCTGTTGTAGTGTGACAGTTGGGTAGCGCTCCTGCTGTGGCACTGTGCTGCTGTGTTGTCGGTCCGTGTTCCGGCCGGGCAATTAACCCAAAATGTATCAGAACCGGCATTTAGAACCTCTAACCGACCTAATCTTGCTCATGTCAATTATTCAATTAAAGGGACACTCCACCGAAAAGCAATGCTGATTTATTTTGCACGTGATCTTACACAAATCTGGAAACCGTTTTGCAGACATTCATTTAGTTTGACAGTTATTGAGAGTTGATGCCAGTGATGTCATTCATGCACAAATGACATCACTGGTCCACAACTTAACTCAAATCAACTCTCGATAACTGTCTGCAAAACTGTTTACAGTTTTTGTATAGGTATGGGATGATGTGCAAAATAAATCGGCATTGTTTTTCGGTGTAGTGCCCCTTTAAGTCATTAATTTAATTAATTAATTTTAATTTGGTTAATACTTTCCCCAATGCGTGTGTCCATGAACTGTCCCCTTAAGAAATACTACATCGTGTTCAGTCACGTGCCTCTGCCAATGAACTATGAGGGCAGTCAGTGTTTAAAAAAAGTGTATAAAATAATCTAGAAATTTCGTTCATTAATCGTAACCGAGGTAAAAGTTTGAAATAATCGTGATATTAATTTCAAGTCTTATTGCCCAGCTCTAGCCCGTGCGCTGTCAGTGTCCTCTTTTCGCTCCGTGAGGTTATCAATTATGAATTTGTTTTTCACTGTGTGAGAAAATGGACTTGTGGCGTGCGGGTCGTGCCCCACTTTCTGAGTTGGCAGTCCTGGTCGGGATCAGACTTGTAGTGCTGCTACTGAAAAATCTGAAAAATCCACCTTGGTCCGAAAAAATTAAATAAAGGAAACTATTGACATGCAAATGAATTGCAGGAAAAGAAGACGAAAAAAAACACGCCCCCGAAGTATAGCCTAATATTCCCTCTTCTCACTGTGTGTGTGTGTGTGTGTGTGTGTGTGTGTGTGTGTGTGTGTGTGTATGTATGTGTGTGTGTGTGTGTGTGTGTGTGTGTGTGTGTGTGTGTGTGTGTGTGTGCGTGTGTGTGTGTGTGTGCGTGCGTGCGTGCGTGCGTGTGTGTGTGTAGGTAAAGTGGTGGATATCTACTCCAAGTTTGATGTCATTGTAAGTAAATCTCTCTATATTCACCACACACACATTTTACTGTCTCTCTCTCCCTCTCTCTACCCTCTCTCTACCCAACAGTAGAGAAAACCTATTCACTAACCTCAATGTGATGACTGACTGTCTCCCTCTCTCTCTCTCTTTCTCTCTGTCTCTTTCCCCTTCTCTCTGTCTCTCTCTCCTCTCTCTCTTTGTCTCTCTTCCCCCCTCTCTCTCTCTCTCTCTAGAACTTAGCAGCAGAGAAGACCTATAACAACCTGGATGTGACGGTCACTCAGGCTCTCAGGCATCGCTCGCAGTATTTTGAGGGAGTCATGAAATGCAACAGAATGGAAACACTGGAAACCATAGTGGGCCGCATAGTCAAGGCTGAGGTAATACACACCCACGCACGCATGTGTGCACACACACACCCACGCACATGCACACACACAAACACACACACACACACACACACACACACACACACAAAACAGGACATACACAACAAAACACTCAAGCCTCTCATAGACAGATCAGAATTCTGTCTTCCATTCCAACTTGTCAGTTCATAGCTGTAAATATGGAAATATCCCAACCCTCCCCCGTCTCCTCTGGTGTGCCCCAGGGCTCTGTTCTGGGGCCCTTTCTCTTCATCACCTACCTCCTCCCCCTTGGCTTTATCTTCCGTAAATTTAACATCCTTTTCCACTGCTTCGCGGATGACACCCAGCTCTACCTTTCCACTAAACCAAATTCCACCCTCCCTCCCTCCTCCCTCACCAACTGCCTCTCTGAAATAAAATCCTGGTTCACCTCAAACTTCCTCAAATTAAACAGTGATAAAACTGAAATCCTTTTAATCGGTACCAAATCCACACTTTCCAAAGCTGACAGTTTTTCCCTCTCAATTGACAGCTCCATAGTTTCCCCCTCCCCTCAGGTCAAGAGTCTGGGTGTCATCCTCGACAGCTCACTTTCCTTCAAATCTCACATCAATAATATCACCCGGTCTGCTTATTTCCACCTACGCAACATCAATCGTCTCCGCCCTTCCCTCACCCCCCACACCACCTCTATTCTTGTGCACAGCCTTGTCACTTCCCGCATCGATTACTGTAACTCCCTCCTCTTTGGTCTCCCTCAGAAATCCCTCCATAAGCTCCAACTGGTCCAGAACATCTCCAAAACCCCCTCCTTCCATCACATTAGCCCTGTCCTACAGCAACTCCACTGGCTCCCGGTTCAATTCTGCATAGACTTTAAAATCCTCCTGCACACATTCAAAGCCATCCACAACCTCGCCCCTCCTTATCTGTCTGACCTCCTCCACACTGCCACCTCTACCTCCTCCTCCATCCACCTCACTGTCCCTTCTGCCCGGCTCACCACCATGGGGAGCAGAGCTTTCAGCCGCTCTGCTCCCAAACTCTGGACTCACTCCCTCCTGACATCCACAATATTGACACCCTCCCCCTGTTCAAATCCAGCCTCAAAACTCACCACTTCAAGACAGCATACTCCCTCTAATTTCCATGGTGTTTTCTTTGTTTACTGTTTAGTTTCTTTGTTTTTGTTTTATCTTATTTCCCTTGCACTCTCTTATATTTTATACTGTTTGCTTGTATCTGTTGTTCTGCATCTGATTTTATCCCTGTAAAGTGTCCTTGAGTGACCTGAAAGGCACTTTTAAATAATATGCATTATTATTATTATTATTATTAAATATATGCAAGGCTGGATTCTTGCTCATACAGCGAGCTCCACCAATCAAAGATCAAAGACATCGATATTACATTGTGGAATTGTGGGTAGTGTAGTACTTCTGCATGAAATCAAATAAAACATGTTAAAAAAATAAACAAGGATGACATATTACAGATTTGTAGCTTCTACAGGAACATATAGCATGGTTTCACAACTAGCTTGCCGGTGGTAAGTCTACATTACAGTCAGGCCGGTGGTAAGTCTACATTACAGTCACGGGCGGTGGTAAGTCTACATTGAGTGGTTATGGCTAATAATCAAAGTCTCGTTGCAGAATATGAATGGGGGAAATACTCTTCCAGAAACCAGGTGTCACGTGACTGTTGACTTGAGCTGTATTAACTAGTCTGGTGTCAAAGCTTGGATTTACAGCCTCCATCAGGCACCCCCCCCTCCAGCTTAACTCTACCCACATTTGAAGGCCCAAAATCAGCCTCCAGGACCCCTTACGGGCACCCCACGCTCCAGGAAGCTCAGCAGCATCCAAACAGATGAACTAACAGAAGGGAGGAGGACACCTCATAAAGCTGGCACAACTAGGTGTCAATACGTCCACATCAATAAAGCTGTTGATTTAGTGTCTGAAGCCAGCTCAGATGATAATTATGCTCTTCTCTGTCTCTGTCTCTCTCTGTATCCAGGTCCACAGACTGGTTGTGGTTGATGAGGAGTCTCATATCATTGGTATTGTCTCTCTGTCTGACATCCTGCAAGCGCTGGTCTTAACACCCGCAGGTACACACGCACACGCATGCACACACGCACACACACATGCACACACGCATACACACACACACACACACACACACACACACACACACACACACACACACACACACACACACACACTTAAATATACACACTATAAGTGTTGTTAGGAAATAGTAAATAATTATTATGAATGATGAATGTGTTGCCTCATGATGCGTGTCGGTGATCTGTCGGCCTGTGATTTTCCAGCTCGCTGTACAGAAATAACAGACCGCTGAATGTCATGATTGACCAATAAGGATCGAGCATTCAACCAGGCCACGTGATAAAATAAAATCTCCCTTCTCTCTCTCTCTCTCTCTCTCTCTCTCTCTCTCTCTCTCTCTCTCTCTCTCTCTCTCTCTCTCTCTCTCTCATCTCTCCAGGTGTAGTTAGGAAGGACAGTCTTGCCAGTCAGCCAGCATCTCTGCATTCGACAGAACCACAGATGGGAAGTGAACCTGGACCAGACCAGGACCTGGAGCCTGGCAGTGAGACAGGCAGAGAGACAGAGTCTGAGAGAGAGACAGGTGTGTCTGCTATAGAGACTGACGCCAGCTTAGAGACACGTGCTGTGGAGGAGAGAGGGACGGATGGAGAGGCAGAGAGACAGGCAGACACAAAGACAGAGGGAGAGACAGAGACAGAGGGAGAGACAGAGACAGAGGGAGAGAGAGACACTGATGACGTCACACACTCCGAGAGCGAAGTGAACACGGAGAGGGGAGGCGAGGCAGAAGGACAGAAAGAGAGCGAGACAGATGCAGAGGCCACAGAGGGAGAGAGAGAGACAGAGGGTGAGAGACAGACAGGATCACGGATGGAAAGAGAGGCGGAGGGTGAGACAAAAGTGACAGACACACAGACAGAGGGCGAGACAGACGCAGAGAGACAGACAGAGCTGTCTGCCGTGAGTCAGGAAGAGGCGGAGCTTCAGCCAGAGAGTGAGACAGGACCGACAGAGAGAGACGGAGGAGAGGAAGGAGAGGAGGAGGGAGAAGGAGAGAAGAAAGGAGAGGAGAGAGAGGAGGACGCAGAGTGACATCATCGTCGGGCGTTTCTCTGGACTTTGTCATGACTCGCGGAGGTCGTGTCGAGCCACTCGCCACAGGAAGAGGAGGCTGACAGGAAGGGGCGGGACCAACAGCCCCGCAGGCTGACGTGGGATTGGCCAGGAGGCCCTGATAGTCGCTTTTTCATTGGCCGGCGATCGGGAAGCGTGGCATCGATGCGGAGCTGAGTGAACTTGGTTTAATCACATCAGGAGGCGGGTGGACCGGGTGATTGAAATGTGCTTGAGCCAATCAGGGACTTGAGATTGCTTGTTTCTCAGAGGATCATTTATTGTTCATCATTGTTCAAACCTTGTATCTCCAAGAAGTCTGATTTCCAGTCGTTAAGTCTGCCTGACGACCAGGTGTTTCTGCCTGACGACCAGGTGTTTCTGCCTGACGACCAGGTGTTTCTGCCTGACGACCAGGTGTTTCTGCCTGACGACCAGGTGTTTCTGCCTGACGACCAGGTGTTTCTGCCTGACGACCAGGTGTTTCTGCCTGACGACCGGGTGTTTGTGAAGGCTTTTCCAAAAGCTCGGAATGAGCTTCATAGCCCTGGAGTCATGTAACTAGCTTTAGCTATAAACTACCGTTAGCTATAAACTAGCTTTAGCTGTAAAGTATAACCTAGCTTTAGCTATAGAGAATCACGCAAACCTTCGGTTGAAGTAAGAGCATGAAAATCCACTTTCCGTGCAATAGCAGTGACTTTAAAGTGATAATCTCAAAGATTTTCATGTAAATAAATGTCTGTTAAGTCACTACTGTATCTATCGCAGACTGAGTTAACATGGTCGTGATTGAGCCTATGGCCCATTGATGGAAGCCTTTGCATTTTCAGTACTGCAGCATTTATGAACTTGGTGTCTGTGGAGACACCTCAGAGAGAGTAGGCGGAGCTAACGCAGTAGAGTCGCTCTACAACTGCCGTTACTAATTAGGGCAACTATACCGTTACTGTAGGTTCCTGACAACTCTTGTGTGAATTAGGGTAAGAAAGCTGCTTTTTGTCTGGTCTCTGCTAGCATTACGGGTGGTTACTATGGCCGAACAAACACAATGCAACATGTTGATCTCGCCTGCAATCACCGCTCATCGCCATAGGTGTCACCAAAGAGAACGAAACTGAAATCTTAGAGATTATCACGTTAAGATAAATGAACTCGCTATACCGCGGTACAGATCATATTGCAGTTGCTGCAAACGAACTAGCGATGGACATTTTCAATATTGGAGTAGACTACTCGAATTACATCATTATCCACCTTATTTCTAGCTGCCATGATGCCTATGGGTGCTTCTTCCGGTGTAATAGACGGTTTTAACTTGACCAATAAAAAACGTCTATGAGGGTTTTACAGCAGAGCCATTCTGCTCTACAGCCGTAAGGGTTAATATGTCACTTTTATAAGTTTAGAAAAAAATATAGACGTCAAAGTAACCATTTAGATTACTATTGTGTGCTCAGTTTATCAAAAATAACGGCTATTTAAAAATCTGGTTTTCGTTTTCAGCTTTATTTTATACATTAAATGTCGTTCGGGTGCTGGGATAACGTAATGCATTATGGGTAGTCAGCTATTGTGGCTAATGCTAGCGGCTAACTACGGTTAACGGTTAGTTACTTTACATGTCAGTAAAATGCCACTGAATGACCAAATGATTTGATGATGATTGATTTAACTTTTAACCATTTTGAGTAACACTGTTTCCATACATACCCCAGCGTTGGTTAGTTGTTTATAACGTGACTGTCTATATATATAATGTTTATACTCCGGTTTGCCGTTTATAATTCGGTTCTGAATACAGCCGCGTATAACAAAGGAAATGGCAAGCTGCAACAATCAAGTCACATTAAACCGGAACTTGTACCCATAATTACAGTGGGGCATTCAAAAATAAGGTGGATAGAGTACAATAATGATGAGTACAATAATGATGTAATTAATGCAAGTAGGCTACTTTCATTAATTACATCGTTATTATAGAGAACTTGAGTACTTGCATAAAATAAATCTGACATAAGAGTATGGTCTGAAATTGACACCCGAGTGAAAGTGCAGGTAGGGGTCTGTAAGAATATGTATTGAGAATATTTATCACTATCTAATGTTAGAGCAGGGCTAATCTGCTCTAAGCACAACATTTGGAATGAGTTTTATCGGGCCTATGTTATGGAGAAGCGTCTGTCTGTCTGTCGTCCATCTGTCTCGTTGGCTCCGCCCCCTGCATTGTCGGATTCCGAAAGGCTTGGTCAGACGTTCCTACAGACACAATTGGGCGTGTCTGTGGGTGGGAAGCCGGTGGGGTATGACTGAGTCCTGGTCGCTGCACTAGCGCCTCCTCTGGTCGGTCTGTTCGGTTGTGGGGAGGAACTGGGGGAAACTGCGTGATCCTCCCACGCGTTACGTCCCGCCGGTGAAACCCCTCGCTGTCAGGTGAAAAGAAGCGGCTGGCGACTGCACATGTATCGGAGGAAGATGTGCTGGTCTACAACTCTCCCCAGATCAGCAGAGGGGGTGGAGCAACGACCAGGACAGCGGGGGGATTGGCCAAAAATGGGAGGGATTATATATATTTATATATTACACAGTTAATAAAATCAAGTCTGTAGTATTGTTATTTTGGTGTTAAATTTTAAAATGATGCTGTAAAAAAGATCGATTTTAAAGTTGAATTTATTTATTTTGAAACCAGTTTAAAGTTGTGTTCTGCTGCTGATAACAGATTAACATAAGAACGGAAAAAAGAACAGAAAATCTGTTAAAAAAAATAAAAAATAAACACTTGCTTAAATCTGGATGCTTATAGTTGTTTTTTAACCTTTACTTCTACAGGGGGTCTCACTGAGAGCAATGCTGTCTCTTTCAGGAACGCCCTAACCTATCACAGAAAAGGATGGCGGACAGATGACCAAACGTTTCAGCTATATTTAGAAAAAAACATTTCACTCACACCAAAACTTAAAAAAACCAACATTGAAAAAATATTTTCTTTAAATCCGGAATATTTTTACGTTTTGGTCTGAGTGAAATGTCGTATGATGTCTCCTGTTTCTAAATATAGCTGAACCGTTTGGTTTGAACAAGTAAAACTATTTTTTATAAGCATTTTACGAAATGTCTATGGGAAAATAAATGGCGGATGAAAATCTCTGGTACAGTGCTGAAGCAGGAAGTGACGTTCACTTTGGCTCTCTATAGTGGCCAAGGCGGGGGGGGGGGGGGGGGGGGGGTGATGTCATAGACACACGAACACAATGAACATCCACAATGGCATCAACAGTTCACTTTGCCTTGCCTCTCTATAGCCTAGCTCAGGGCTTCCCATAGCCTACTTTTCTGTCCAAGTACCACTACGTACCAAACCAAATTTCCCAGGGACCATGTCCACTGCATATATCAAACACCCCCCCCTTCCCATAAACAGGACGGCAGGGTGGCTCAGTGGTTAACACTGTTGCCTCACAGCAAGAAGATCCCGGGTTCGAACCCCGGTCTGTCCCAGGTCCTTTCTGTGTGGAGTTTGCATGTTCTCGTGTCCGTGTGGGTTTTCTCCGGGTGCTCCGGTTTCCTCCCACCATCAAAGAAAGACATGTATGTTAGGGTTAATACTCCTGTCAGTGCTCCTGACCAAGGCACTGGCAAAATAACTGCAGTTGGTCCCCGGGCGCTGCACTGTGGCTACCCACTGCTCCTAGTTCTAGGAAGGTTCCTAGTAGAGGATGGCTCAAATGCAGAGGATGAATTTCCCCAAGGGGATAAATAAAGGATAACTTCACTTAAAATACAATTTGCTGCTTTAACCATGCAATAGCAGCAGAAAGGCTAAATGACAATATAAGGCAGGGGTGGGCAATATTTTTTCCAGAGGGCCATACTGACTTACATCAAGTAAACGAAGGGCCACACATTGGACATCATACCTGCCAACACTCCTGATTTTTAACACTCTCTCACTCTGTGATTGATCATTTCTCCTGTTAATCCCCTGATATAATATAATGTATAGTGTGATACAAATCCAATGGCTGTAGCAGATGAGATTTATTAACATCATTCTGCCTTTTATTGATTTTTTTGGGGTTGTTTTTCTTCTTTTGAGTATGTTGAGGGTCGGATTGAGATGGTCCAGGGGCCGGGTCATGTGTGATAAGGCTACTAGATGGTTCAAAACGGATATACACACACACCTGCCAAAATAGGCTGTCAAAAAGAAGACCCGTTTGGGGCCAGATGCGGCTTGTGATAGCAGGGTGCCCCCCCAACGTGAAATAAAGTGTGACTGAGCTCCAGCTAAATTGTCAAATAGCGCTGTCCGGGTACAAATATGTAGCCTACTTAACTTAACCTAACTTAAATTAACCTAACTAACCATCCTGCCTGTGTGCACATAATTGTCAGACTAAACTCCGGCAATCTGCTACAGAACATTTTACATTAATTAAGGTTTGTTTATTAACTGGCTCCCATCATTTTTGCAAAAGTGGCCCTGGGCGCAGCTGAGTATCCGTGGCCTAGCCTAAGGATTTGTCTAATGTCTATGGAGAAAATGAATGGTGAATTCTCTGAAAGTGGGTCTATTTCTGTGACATCACCACATGGCCATTTGGTAGGAAAATAACAGGTGATTGCAATCAATTAATTACAATTAAGTGACACAAACAGCCAATGAGCTGTGTGTGTGTTGTAGCACCATAATGGTAGGAACATGCTTGTGACAACATGGGAATAGACTATAGGCTACCTAAAAGTTAGCCTATTAGCCTACTACATCAACTGCTCTGTGTAGAGATGGGCAGTTTTTTCTCTCGCTCAAATGTGTGTGTGTGGGTGGGTGGGTGTGTGTGTGTGTGTGTGTGTGTGTGTGTGTGTGTGTGTGTGTGTGTGTGTGTGTGTGTGTGTGTGTGTGTGTGCGTGCGTGCGTGCGTGCGCGCGTGTGTGTGTGTGTGTGTGTGTGTGTGTGTGTGTGTGAACAGCTGATCTCTCGCACAGGCACACACACACACACACACACACACACACACACACATACACACACAGTGACAGCCCCCACCTCTCTCTCTCTCCGGTTACCGGGTCCCTCTGACACCGGAAGCACTCCCTCTGTCATCTCACCAGCAGATAACGGGAGGGAGAGACAGATAGACAGACAGAGAGAGAGAGAGAGACGGACAGGGAGAGAGAGAGAGAGAGAGAGAGAGAGAGAGAGAGAGAGAGAGAGAGAGAGAGAGAGAGAGAGAGAGAGAGAGAGAGAGAGAGAGAGAGAGAGAGAGAGAGAGAGAGAGAGAGAGAGAGAGAGAGAGAGAGAGAGAGAGAGAGAGAGACAGAGACAGAGACAGACAGACAGACAGACAGACAGACATAGGGAGAGATACAGGGAGGGAGGGGAGGGTAAGTAGGAGAAATATGACATTTCCTTCCTTCGGTGCCATGATGAGACGTCGGGCTGCACCGGGATATTTCTATTAAACGATACGATAATCGTGACCGAGCCCGGCACGTGCCCGCGGCCAGGCGCGTGTCCGCTTTGTTTACCGGACTCGACCGATCATGTCTGTGCCGCTGCCGCCCTGCGTGATAGACTGCGGGACCGGGTGAGTGCGCACGCACACACACACACACACACACACACACATACTCACACGCACACATACTCACGCACACGCATACTCACACGCATGCACACACATACTCACACACACACACACACACGCACACGCACACACACACACACACACACACATGAGTATGGCCTACACGCACTAGGCTACTGTATTATTTTCATTGTTGATTGATCTGTCAATTATTTTCTTTATTAAGCCCAAGATGACGTCCTAAAATGTCTTGTTTTGCATCCACAACCCAAAATATATTGAGTGTTTGCATGCTGTCATACTGTAGATAGAAGACTTATAAGAGATTCAGAGACTTTTGACTTTTCTTCATTTCTTAAATTAATGAGGCTACTCATAATCTATTATCAAAATAGTTGGTGAGTAGCCTATATAGGCCTATAGGCTATAGTAAATTTGGCTAGTCTGTCCACAGAGAGTTGACAGAGTTTGTATCATTTCAACTGCTTAGCTCACATCATAGACCACAGTAATTAGAGCCGCAGCGGTGCCTGCTATAGACCCTTTTCGCGGGGGCCATTTTGTGTCAAAAAGGCAGGGTAAACAACAACACAGGTGCAAGCAAAACAATAATGAGGGTTTCCAACTTCCAAAGTTGGAAACCCTCATTAGTGTTTTGCTTGCACCTGTGTTTACCCTGCCTTTTTGACACAAAATGGCCCCCGTGGAAAGGTTTCTATTGGTCTGTGATGATCGGCGAGCTGTGCGATCACTGGACAGGCGACCTGTCAAACACAGGTGCAAGCAAAACACTAACACTAATGATGGTTTCCAAATTCCAATCATGGAAGTTGGAAACCCTCATTAGTGTTTTGCTTGCACCTGTCTTTACCCTGCCTTTTTGACACAAAATGGCCCCCGTGAGAAGGCTCTATTGAAGTGAAAAGAAAAAAAAAAGCCTTTATTTAAAGTTGGCTAAACCCAACGCATGTCGGCACAGACTGCCTTCATCATGTCGGCACAGACTGCCTTCATCAGGGGTGAACATCATCAGGCTGTATTGAAGAAGACTTGCAACTAGAGATTGAGACCATCAACTCATTAGGAACGTGTTTACTGAGGTCATCAATCAAGTGAGAAGTAAAGTTTTTCTCCCCATTCACTTCCATGTAACCGGACTTCTTTTTGCAGCCAGTGGAATCGCCCCCTGCAGGCCATTAGAAATAATACAGGTTTAAGTTACTTGCGCATTGGTTTCACAAACGGAGCTACTACAAGCTAATAGCCCACTGCTGCGTGACATCCAACCATTCAACTGTCTGTAGAATGTTTAACAGATGATCAAATATATGACCATTCATAGACATAGCCTACATAATACACACACGTGTCATGCAGTTCTGACATTGAACACAGGGGGGGGGGGGGGGGGGGGGCATGAATGTAGGAAGTAGATATAGCTACGCTCCCACTGGAGGTGTGTGGACCAGCAAGCAAACAAATCTGTTTGTTGACTCTCAACTAAGCTGTTGAAATGTTCCAAATACTCTGTAGCCTCTGTAGATGGACTATCCCATTTTGCATGGAAAGACTATATATACTGTATTGTATAATCTGTTATGTCACAAGCTATGTTAGGCAGAGGTTGTGGTGGTGGTGGTGGTGTGGGTGGCAGAGTTAGTCTATTATGTCAGTTGTATACGTAGGCTATAATGGCATAATTCACCCCAAATTAAAATTCCAGCCGGATGTCAGTGAAGCCTCTGTGATGTTCATGAGAAAACCAAACAGTAACACTATTATCAGATAAGCATCCAGACTGGCCTCAGTCTCGCTGTTTGGTTTTGGCTTCACCGTGCGGACGTGGTTGGGCTAAACCCTCCATCAGAACATTATCGGAGGAAACACCAACAAGCGGCCAATTCACTATGCCAGGCAGCATGTGTATAACTGATGACATCACTGATGACGTCATCCGTCATCTGGCTGCCTGCCACTGATGACGTCATTTGTCCTCAGGGTTGTGAGTCATTCAGTCAGCTTCAGACAGACTGCCAGAGAGAGGCCCGGTAGCCAGCTGTCGCCCGAGTGATTGTGATGTCAGCAGTGATGTCATCAGTGAGTGGTGTCATCAGTGAATTCTGTCATCAGTGATGGGTTTTCAGTCAGTCAGTCAGCCTTCCTGCCGACCTTCAGAGCCAGGAAACTGTCCCTCAAATGAGTCCAAACATCTGAAGCAGCAGAGTCCAAGTGTGTTGACTATGCTCTTTGGGCCTGATGTGTGTCTCACTCTTCTCGGGGCCAAGTTTGTCTCATCGAAAGTTGTTTTCACCTGTTTTTCCATTTCCATCATGATGGCACATTGAATGAATGGACTTGTTGTGGAAGAAGTTGAAAGACAACATGGCGGACGTGTGGGAGGTGTGGTTGATGTTGGTAGTTGTATTGTTGTTTTGGGTGGTCCCTGGAGGCCAGGTGTGAGGAACTTTGTAGTGTCTGCTCTCTGTCCCCCACTCCATCTTAGCCCTGTTGTGTTGGTAGTAGGCTACTGTATGTAGTGTTGTGAGTGGTAGTCAGTCATGTTGGTAGTGTTGTGTTGTTAGCATACTGTATAAAAAGATGGGTGTAGCTGTAGCCTCTGCTCCGTGACGTCACCCATTGGTTCATGGACTCCTAATTTGAAGCCTTGAGTTTCGCATTGTCACCGTCGCCATCTTGTTTGTTTTGTTTTGGAGACAGAAGTGACCATATTTGGACAAGAAGAGCCACAGTGTGCTGATCAGCAGACAGACAGACAGAGAGACAGACAGACAGACAGACAGACAGAGAGACAGACAGAGAGACAGACAGACAGACAGACATACAGACAGACAGAGAGACAGACAGACAGACAGACAGACAGACAGACAAGCAGGCAGACAGACAGACAGAGAGGCAGACGGACAGACGGACAGACAGACAGACATACAGGCAAACAGACATACAGACAGACAGACAGACAGACAGACAGACAGACAGACAGGGAGGCAGACAGACAGACAGACAGACAGACAGGGAGGCAGGCAGACAGACAGACAGACAGAGAGAGAGACAGACAGACAGACAGACAGACAGACAGACAGAGAGACAGACAGACAGACAGAGAGACAGACAGACAGACAGGCAGAGAGACAGGAGAGAGACAGGCAGAGAGAGAGAGACAGGCAGAGAAACAGACAGGAGAGAGACAGGCAGAGAGACAGACAGGAGAGAGACAGGAGAGAGACAGGCAGAGAGACAGAGAGACAGGAGAGAGACAGGCAGAGAGACAGACAGGAGAGAGACAGACAGGCAGAGAGACAGGAGAGAGACAGACAGACAGAGAGACAGGAGAGAGACAGGCAGAGAGACAGACAGACAGAGAGACAGGAGAGAGACAGACAGACAGAGAGACAGGAGAGAGACAGACAGACAGAGAGACAGGCAGAGAGACAGAGAGACAGGCAGAGAGACAGACAGGCAGACAGAGAGACAGGAGAGAGACAGACAGACAGAGAGACAGGCAGAGAGACAGAGAGACAGACAGGCAGAGAGACAGGAGAGAGACAGACAGACAGAGAGACAGGAGAGAGACAGGCAGAGAGACAGACAGACAGACAGACAGAGAGACAGCGGGACATGTGAGGATTATTAATTGAAGTGATCATTGTTATTAATAACAGATTACAGGGAGCATCTGTTGTTCTGGACAACATCCAGGGAAGAGAGAAAGGAGGGGGAGGGGCCACCTCAAATCAAACTGACGGTGCCATGAGCACATGCGTGCGGAAGCCCCGCCCCTGACCCAGTGACTCCGCCCCCTGACCCAGGGACTCCAGGCCCCTGACCCAGTGACTCCACCCCCTGACCCAGTGACTCCACCCCCTGACCCAGTGACTCCACCCCTTGACCCAGTGACTCCGCCCCCTGACCCAGCAGCATGGTGGTGTGACATCATCAGTCCGGGTCTATTCTGGTCTGAATGTAGGGCAGCTGGGAGGAACAGAGCAGCAGCTTCACTCTGCAACACACTCAAACATTCATTACTAAGACTACTGATTTCCCCATTCCATACCAGTCCCAAGCACACTTCCAATACCATATCCATATTTCAGTTACAAGAACAATTTTGCTTGGATGGGAGAGAGATTCTCAAAGACCTAATGGTGTACATTGTACAAGGAACCTTCTAACCTGGTGCATTATTAAAATATGAATGTTCACAGATGTTTTTGGACGAGATCTCGTTGTGCTACGAACCCTAACCACGCGAGTAAAACGGGGTCAAAACTTTGAATGAGGTTGAATGAGGGCATGGTTTCATCATAACTGCTGTTTTAAAACCAACGGCAGTGACACCTGAAATATAGATGGTTTGTTGTGTTGCTAGGGAACAGTTTGGAACCTAGCTGTCAGTTATTGTACTCGCAAACGCAGCAACAGGAAGTAAGCTGGCTGAAATGTAGAATGTTCTGGAGTTGAAACCGTCTATAACCAATCCATTTGTTTACAAACATGCTGAATCGGAAATTCCCAAGCATTACTGATACCGGTGGCCATTAGGGTAACTGCAGTCAGCAGCCTGTTGCTCACGCGATGCTTGTAGGCTACTCTGTCAGCGCGAGCGAGCAATGGCCAAAAGAGTGATGTTAGCGAGATAGCAATTCATTCACGTTAGCAAGCATGCTAACGTTATCTAACATTAGCCAACTAAGACCACAATATCACAATACATTTGTCACAGTCATTTTGTGTGTCACTTTTGGCTCCAACCAGCTGTTTATTGTGGTAGCAACACAGTGGTATTAGCTCTTCTGCAAACAGTTTCATGAAGGCTAACACAACAAGCTACAAGCTAAGACATCTCTCTGTGCTCTACATCTGTCTGTCTGTCTGTCTGTCTGCAGGTACACCAAGATCGGCTATGCTGGAAATACAGAACCGCAGTTCATCATGCCGTCCTGTAGGTGTCACACACGCACACGTGCGCACACATACACACACACACACTGAAACATTTGTGGCGTCATGCCCATTGTAACTGAGGGGGCAATTGCCCCCTCAGATTTTTGAGAGGTAAATTTTTTTTTTTTTTTTTTTTTTTTAATAAACATAGGCTATAATATTATAGGCTGTGTGTGGTAGTTGAAACATAGTTTCAAGTTGACGTTTATTTATGTTTGTAGTTAAAACAAAAACATAAATACTGTATAGTCTACATACAGTACAACACAAAAGGCTGTTATTTACCCTTTGTCGCCACCTGTTGAGTAAATATATATAACTAAAACCATTAAAATTGACAACCGGTCCGCAACTTTTTTTTCCATGTATCTACCAGTCCTTGGCACAAAAATGGTTGGGAAGCCCTGCTCTAGAGGACACTAGATGAGACTAATGGAAGAGAAAACATTTCTACCTTCTGAAAAGGCAATACCAGCCAAAATAAACTGCTTTGAAACGTGTGGTCTCCCTTTTTTGTCAAGTCCATTGAGCCTGGGCAGTGGCAATGTACTTAGTCTGGTGATTATGGATCTTTCCAGGAGGCTGAGAGCAGTTTGGAAAATAGCCTTATGGTTACACCTGCTCACTCTGTTAATTTAAAATGAGATCCAACCCCCCAATTTTTTTGGGTTCGCCCCCTCGGATTTTTGGCTTGCATGACGCCCCTGTGTGTAGCGTTTGACCCTCTCACACTCCCCCTTACCCATGGGCTTGAGCCGAGGTGTGTGTGTGTGTGTGTGTGTGTGTGTGTGTGTGTGTGTGTGTGTGTGTGTGTGTGTGTGTGTGTGTGTGTGTGTGTGTGTGTGTGCGTGCGTGCGTGCGTGCGTGCGTGTGATCTGTACCAGGCATCTCTATCAGGGAGTCGGCCGGTGTGGGGGAACAGGCTCAGAGGAGGCTGGTGAAAGGGGTCGACGACCTGGACTTCTACATCGGAGACGAAGCCGTCGACAAACCCAACTATGCTACCAAGGTGAGAGGAGAGGAGGCACCTGTCTTAAGCTCTTCTTTACACACCAACAGACATTCATAGAGGACCGCAGGAAGGAGTGCGGAAGTAGGCTACTGTAGCACTTCAGGTTCGTACGAGGAAAAGTGAATGGGATTTTATTATGGGAATTTCTGTTAAATGGATGAAATAAGGAGTGTGCTTAACAAAAGTTTGTGAAACAGCGAAGTTTGTGTTCAGCAAGATAATCTTCACAAACGAGCAACACTTTTGTGACTTCTGGACCCTGTACTACGAAGCTAGTTTAACAGATCCGCGATAAGTCCCTTTGATCTGGTTTGACTGAACAGGATCAAAGCTATCTACGGTAGTTTAAGGATACTACGACGCTGGTTTTGTAGTCGATAACTGAAGCTGGGATCTGCCTGTGCACGCGCACGTTTTTCGCTCGTGCACAGGCGCGCGTCCACGCGAAAGAGGTGCGCTAGCCAATCACATTATGAACAGCTGAGTTGATCCACGCCCACACCCATTTCCACACCCATTTCCTCATTCAGCGCAGCCACAGTGTGATCAGAGATTTTTGCGGATATTTAATGTATCCGCGATTTAATGTCAGAATGAAAATCCGCATTGGATAGTCTGCTGAAGGGCTGTCTAAAGCAGCAGCTTGTATTCACATCAGTCATTTGATTTACTTTGATCAGCGATTTCTGTCTGATACAGCTGCATTGATACAGGCAGCAGCAACAAATGTAAAAGTGTAATCTCAGTCTATACATTTCCACAATCTGTAAGCCTATTTAGACCATAGATTTAGAAACGCATGCTCAATGAATAATGATCTCTATCACTCATGTGTGTGGTTGCACTGATCGAATAATTCATATATAAAATAGCCTAGTATAAAGCCTAATAGCCTAAAAGAGAAAACTGCTGAACTGAATTGAGACGATGCGGGCATAGTTATCATTGATAAAAACTAGCCTATTTTTGCTCATATATTGGCATACAGCCTACAGGACACAGTTCCAGCTGAAAGATGCAAGAATAGCCTGCATATTTAGTATTGGGGCTATCCCATATTTAAACTAATATCTATATTATATGTATAGGCTTTCTGGCATGTAGGAGAATATCACCCTCACTGCATTTGAGGGTCCGTTCATGATATGCGCCGCGGTGATTAATAGTGATCATATTTCTCCACGCATCGTTGAGCTGTTAAGACATAAAGTGGTAAGTAGGCTTAATTTAATTATGTAGCCTACAGAGCCACGAATGTTTTGCTTGTTCTATTCTCAGTTGACTGCAATCTATTTTTCATATGGCGATCTTATATGAATGGTGAGTGACTCCAGAGAGCCGATTATATGGGTCTCTCATGGATTTTGATCTTATCCTCTGAAGCTAACCTGGTCGCGACCAGGTTAGCTTTGCAGCGTCAGTTGCCATGGTGATTGAAAGTTAACTTGCTTTGTAGTACGGCTAAACCAGGTTTAAACTCAAACTTACTCGGATAAGGCATTAAACTAGCTTCGTAGTACAGGCTACAGAAGTGTAAATGTGTGTTGTTGTTTTCATAAAATGCTTCAGAAAAGATGTGATGGGATCTGATGTTTAGTTGTGTGTGTTTTGCTGCAGTGGCCGATCCGTCACGGCATGGTAGAAGACTGGGATCTGATGGAGAAGTTCATGGAGCAAATCATCTTTAAATACCTCCGAGCCGAACCTGAAGACCACTGCTTCCTCATGGTGGGTGTGTGTGTGTTTGTGTGTGTGTGTGTGTGTGGGTGGGTGTGTGTGTGTGTGTGTGTGTGTGTGTGTGTGCGTGTGTGTGTGTGTGCGCGTGCGTGCGTGCTTAATGTAGAATGTATGTGTGTCTAGGCAATGTTTCCTCATAAACTGTTCATACAACATGAGTGTAAAACTTGAATGAGGGAAAAATAATTTGGTCATAACTTTAACAATAAAAGCCCCGAGATGACAGAATTTGAAAACATTTAATTACTTCCCAAACATTGGTTGTAACAGCTATTAGTTTAAATTGATTAACCCCGGAAAACAGTAAAAGGGAAGACAAACCATTGCGATACCAATACAAGAAAAACAAATCCAGCACTTAGGCTACAATATAAAAACCACCTATGACCATATCAATGTCAATGTTACGTTTATGCAAGTAAAACAGCTTGGTGAAGGTTAGGCTTATGGTTATGGTTTGGCTTAAACAACCAAAACGTCAAATGTAACTTCTGGTTGAAATGTCGACTTTGAACATGGGACTCGAACCCGTTCTCCAGCATGAAAGGCAAAGTGTTGAACCTCTTCACGGCTTCATGGCTCACATCTGTCACATCTGTGTGTGTGTGTGTGTGTGTGTGTGTCTGTGTCTGTGTCTGTGTGTGTGCATGCGTGCGTCCGTGCGTGCGTGCATGCGCGTGTGTGTGTGTGCAGACAGAGCCTCCTCTCAACACTCCAGAGAACAGAGAGTACCTTGCTGAGATCATGTTTGAGACCTTCAACATCCCTGGGCTCTACATCGCTGTGCAGGTGAGCTGTGCTGTCTCCAGCTCCGCACATTAAAGGCACTCAATGTTGTTGTTCTTCTTTTGCCCACTAGATGTCATCTTCAAACAGCTGTCTGATGTGTGCACTCGACAGGCTGTGCCAGGGATGACGTATTTTTGTAGGCTTACCCAGAAGTCTCTGCACTTCCTGGTTCTTAGGGCTGGAAATGGGAATTTCGTATGGGGATTTTTGGTTAAATTCATGAAATAAGGTCTGTGGTTAACAAAGGTTTGTGAAACAGCGAAGTTTGTGTTCCGCAAGATAATCGTCACAAATGAGGAGCACTTTCATGACGTTTGAAGTGTTTTCTGAAAATTGCGTTAAAAAACACATTTACGCTTCGAAAATCATAAAAGTGTTCCTCATTTGTGAGGATTATCTTGCTGAACGCAAACTTCGCTGATTCATAAACTTGCTGCATTTTGAAGCTCACCGAGTGGAGCGCGTACCAGAGGCCCAGTCCTCTCTGCAGCGACCCGGGTTCGAATCCGGCCCGTGGTCATTTGCTGCATGTCTTCCCCTCTCTCCCTCCCATACATTCCTGTCTCTCCCACACTGTATGTCCAGTGCTGTAGTGGTAAAAAAAAAGTGGGTAAACTATACTTTTGACTCGAGGCAGCTTTCTCACGCGGCACCGGCAGTGTTATAACGGCGGATAAATAAGCTTCCGTGACCGATATACAAGACAAAATATGAGAGTATATAGAACAACTTAATCTGAATCATATAGCCCTATAAGGTATATCAGGGGGTTCCCCCACATTTCTGAGTAGCCAGCCAGATAGAAAAAGTAGCTGGCTATGGGATGGGCCTTGCCCCTCAAGGGGGGTCCGGGGGGATTCTCCCCCGGAAGATTTTTTTTTTACATTTTAAAGTAAAATTCATCAACCTGGTGCATTTGAGAGCAAAATGAACTACACACATCTCTAATGTGTTGTGACTTTACAAATAATTAGCCCTAAACAATCAATATAAAATGTATTTATTGAACATTTGTTGAATTTCTCCAGGTATGAAAAGTTAAATGATACAGTAGGTAGCCTACTTTAAAGGACCTTGTATGAACCCTGTATATACAGTTTGAAGAGTAATATAGTTCTCTCTCTCACACACACTGTACCTGTGATTGTCAGCTTCAGCTTTATAGCTAAAAGTATGTAGACAGATTGAATCTGTGATTCTTGAATACCAATATATAATTCAAACTGTCCCCAAACACATTGGGCAAGGATAGGTAGACAACATACTGTACATGGAAATAAAAGTGGTTCTGCCACTCTGGCCACTAAATTTTAGTCAGCCAATATTTATTTATACAGATCTCGGCACAACAAACACCAGTATGTTTCTAGATAGTTTTCAACATGGTCGTATTATATTGGCTTTATACAGTAGCACCTGGACTATTCAAGTCGACTCGCACGCACCTAATGTTACAAACTTTAGCTACTTGATCAGAGGGAAATCAATCATGTTTCTTACACCAGTGATTCACTCTTCAGTTGTAAAACGGTGAGCCTATATGATTTTCCCCACTCCGGACACACATTTTTAACCAACCTTACCTATGTTCAGCTCACCATGAGCTGGTCTCCAAATGCACATCTCCAAATGCGCATTGCGCATCGCTGGCACAATGGCACCGTTAAGTTGTTTGAAGGGAGCGCTGTCTGGCAAGCACAGCTCGATAAAGGGACCAACGTGACCGGGGCTGTGTACCTTTCCCGCGGAGCGCTCTACAAAAATAGGCTACGGTTCGCGGAGATCCTGGTCAGTGCCATGCCCATGAGTAATCTTTTTTCTTTTCTTTTGGTGTGTGACGTGCTTGGCGTGGTCTCCGCATCAACGGAGTTTACGCGAACGTGTTAAAACTCGTGCAATAATAAGTGTGCATAAACGATTTAAACATGTGAGTAAACGATCTTAAAAGGTGCCTAAACGCTGCAGAGCATTGAAAAAGGTACGTAAACGCCGTTTACGTGCGTTTAGCCACCACTACAGCCCTGTGTATGTCTATCTATAAAGCATCTGTCCTTTCATGTGTTCATTTACACCTGTCCTGTGGTCAGGGACTAAGTAATGGAGGAATCAATTAAGTGAGCGAGTAAACTTGTTAAACTAGTGAACTCTCTCTCTCTCTCTCTCTCTCTCTCTCTCTCTCTCTCTGCCTGTCTCTCTCTCTCTCTCTCTGCCTCTCTCTCTCTCTCTCTCTCTCTCTCTCTCTGCCTGTCTCTCTCTCTCTCTCTCTCTCTCTCTGCCTGTCTCTCTCTCTCTCTCTGCCTGTCTCTCTCTCTCTCTCTCTCTCTCTCTCTCTCTGCCTGTCTCTCTCTCTCTCTCTCTCTCTCTCTCTCTCTCTCTCTCTCTGCCTGTCTCTCTCTCTCTCTCTCTCTGCCTGTCTCTCTCTCAGGCGGTGTTGGCGTTAGCGGCGTCCTGGACGTCCCGGCAGGTCGGAGAGCGAACGCTGACCGGTGTCGTCATTGACAGCGGAGACGGAGTTACTCACGCTATTCCTGTGGTGAGTCAGACAGACAGACAGACAGACAGACAGACAGACAGGCAGGCAGACAGACAGACAGACAGACAGACAGGCAGGCAGACAGTCAGGCAGACAGACAGACAGACAGACACTGACAGACACTGACAGACAGACAGACAGTCAGGCAGTCAGACAGACAGACAGACAGACAGATAGTCAGGCAGACAGGCAGCCAGACAGACAGACAGACAAGCAGGCAGACAGACAGAGAGACAGACAGACAGACAGACAAGCAGGCAGACAGACAGACAGGCAGGCAGGCAGACAGACAGACAGACAGACAGACAGTCAGGCAGACAGACAGACAGAGAGACAGACAGACATCAACTACATCTCTCGTCTCGCATAATATACGTCAAACCAACATGGCCTGGCGGGAGGGACGTCACTTGTGCGACTGGTTGTGTGTCATCTTTCTGATTTATAACTCTTTTTTTTGGGGGGGGGGGTTTGCCTTTATTAGATAGGACAGTAGGCAGACAGGACAGGTGGGGAGAGAGAGGGGAGGACATGTGGCAAAGGACCTCGTTCTACCAGCTGAGCCACTGGCCCCTCTGTTTTATAACTTATAGTGCAAAGGTTTTACCACAAGCTGCGACTTTCTTGATAGTTCTCTTTTAAATGGACAAACATCATGTGTACCTCATGGCACAATTCAAACAGGATCAAAAAATATATTGTCTTTCGTCATTCACCACCATTCATATTTCTTCCGACGTTGGTTCATGCCTCGAACGGAAGGGGCGTGGCTTTGGTCTCTATTACACACAGTTTTGACTCCTAGCTCTCTGATTGGTCGGTGTGTCTGTCCGTCAACAGGCAGAGGGCTATGTGATTGGCAGCTGCATTAAGCACATCCCCATCGCGGGGCGGGACATCACCTTCTTTATCCAGCAGCTGCTGAGAGACAGAGAGGTGGGCATCCCTCCAGAGCAGAGCCTGGAGACCGCCAAGGCTGTCAAGGTAACCACCTCCACACACCGCTCACTGGAGACATCTGCTGGTCAGTGGTCGCATGTGTGTAAGACGCAAAAATACACCTTAACATGATTCAAAAATGTACCTACCATGATTCAAAGATTCTGAAGGTACTTCCAAGAGTAGTCGACAATATCTGGAAATAAACAGACCCCATACGATGCGGGCGTGGCGCTGTTGAGCAGCTGAAACGCGGAGTAGCGCACCAGAAGAAGAGTCTTTGTAGAAGCAAACAAGCGTTTGCGGGGAGAGAAATAAAGCTCATGTTGGTAAACTATAGACTGTTTCAGAACAAACAAACAGCGGTGTGCGAGACGACACCGTGGCTACAAGGTGCCTACTTTTTATTTCAGATTGGTGCATGTTATGAAGAGAATGCAGGGAAAGTGTGCGGGATCCCATGATTACAGGGGGGGCGAGCGCAACTCTAAAAGGAAAGTCCTTTAGAGTTGCGTGTCAGGGCTAGGTTCAGAGCATGTGAGCGGAGCGGAGCGAGCGGGTAGCGGAGCGGGGGGATTTTGGCTTGAGCGGGGACCAGAGTGGTACCGGAGCGAAAGTTGGAGCGGCACCGATCACCCGCTCAGTCCCGCTCCAGTTTCCATCACAACATGTTGGAATCAGAATGCATCGGTGTGTGGCCGTGTGCACGCCCACTATTTTCTTGCCAGCTGCTGCGAGACGAGAAGGAAGAGAAACGAACATGCAGCCGACTCTGCGGAGCTCATGTTATTTGTAGTGAGCAATGCCCATCGCCCAGGCGTTTAAACGCAAATTAAAACACCCTGGCCTTTTCATCTTTTTTATTCTTTTGAGCGGTGAGTGCGAGTGGGTGAAATCTGTATCGATCGGGGAGCGGTCTGGAGCGGAGCGGCCGGGAGCGGCTGTGAGCGCTGGAGCGGGTGGAAAGGGCCACTCCGCTCACATGCTCTGGCTAGGTTTAACCAGGCTAAGAGACTAGAGGATAGGGCTGTCTTCGAATATTTGGATATTCGAATATTCGTTCATAATGCTGACATTCAAATTTAAAAAATTATATTCGATTATTAATATTAATTAAAAAAATAATCAGGTCTCCTCATGTCCCACAGGCCGATTCATTCATGGCTATATAAGGAATTAATCAATTGACATACCGGTATAACTCGGATTACTATGTAGCTTTAATATAACAATCTAGTAGGTGGCGGTAATGCAACACTTAAGTCACTGTCTAGTGCAGGGGTGCCCAAATTATTTCCCATGAAGGGCCAAAATTCAATCTGGGTGGAGGGCCGAGGGCCAAAAATAAACGTTGTGGAATTACATTAAAATGTATTGTGTTTTATAGAAAATTAACATTCTAAATCTAAAATAACATTTCAATATAATAATCTACTTTTTATCTGTTTGGTAATTGTAATAATTTGCAATTGGTTATATATATTTAAAAAAACATCTGCATTTGTGGGGAGCTTAAACATTTAATCAGTAAACACCCAGTTAAAAACAGTTGTATTTTCCACCTTGTAATCAAGAGAGAAATTTGACTTAATTCACAACTTGAAAAATCCTCAAGGTACTTTGAAAATCAGTTTCGTAGTGGCGACGTATATTGTACTCTTTCAAAACAGCCACTCTCTGTCTGCAAATGAGACAAACCGCTGTTGAATTTACTTCGGGAAAAAAAATACTCGTCTTGCCACTCCGTCCTAAACTTTCTTTTGTCAGTGTGCCACTGCCGTGATGATGATCTGTCCATCTTGCTGAGCTGGTGTAAAGCCAGTGACTGGGGAGGGATCAAATATCAGAGCTCACCCCCCAACCAGGTGATTCAGCCAACCAATCAGGAGCAATCAATCCTCAGATAGCAATGCCTCACACCCGTGTGATAGAGTCGGGGAGAGAGAATACCAGCTGCACAAAATTAACGTTAATCGTAGATAGAAGAGTCCCGACATCTCCATTCAGGCGCGGACTGCATAATCGGGCACGTCGGGCAACTGCCCGGTGGCCTGGCCTAAAGAGCCTAGACCAGTGGTGGGCCCGCGGTCTAGTGCAATTAGTAATTAGTCTGTGATTTTCACTGCAATTATATTAATAAAAAAAAATTATATAAGAAAATGACTTATATGTATTCCGGTGAATCACTTTATTACATTTGGGGGGTATTTTTTTTTTTTTTTTTTTGAAGTAAGTCATGATGACATCACAGCAGACATTCGAATATTCGTGGGAAACCTCAATAGAATATTCAAATTTGAAAAATCAATTTGAAGACAGGCAGCCCTACGTTTTATTCATCCAACAAGCTTCTGAATCTGCCTACCTGCCACCTTCCTTGCCACTCTCGTCCGGCTTCCTAACACCTCCTATGGGAAAATGGATGGTGACACAACCAGCAGATGGCGTGAGCTGACATTTCCCATTCCCATTTCTCTGTGTGTGTCCATGTGTGTGTGTGTGTGTGCGTGCATGTCCGTGTGTGTGTGTGTGTGTGCGTGCATGTCCGTGTGTGTGTGTGTGTCTGTGTGTGTGTGTGTGTGTGTGTGTGTGTGTGTAGGAGCGGTACTGCTACATCTGTCCAGACATAGTGAAGGAGTTCAGTAAGTACGATAGTGACCCGGGTCGGTGGATCAAACAGCACCGCGGCCTCAACGCCGTCACCAAGAGCGCCTTCACCATCGACGTGGGCTACGAGCGATTCCTGGGCCCGGAGATCTTCTTCCACCCCGAGGTGTGAGTTATATCAAAATTCACCCACCGGACAGCTGTCATGAAAGGTGAAAAAAAATAAAAAAATTGAACCAGGCTGTAAACATGCTTAAAGGGGAAAAACTCCCTTTTGGATACAGCCTCGAGTGGCCATTCGAGGAACCACAGCTTTCAGTATCACTTCGCGGCTTCCTCTGTCAAAGCCCGAGCTAGCCCACTGGTACAGATCCTGACCTGGGAAAATAAAATCCTCACTTTGTGCACTAATCTGTGGCTCGCCCTGGCTATTCCACCTCTGGCTGCTGTCCACAATAATATACATGAAATAGCCTAAATGTGGTCTAAATTGAACGTTTACTCGCAACATAGTAACTATTACATGATCAAAAACAAATTTCAACAAAACATGGTCTGTTTTGAATGTGTGGGGTCACTATACTCTAGTGACGTCAAAGTGGGGTCACGAGCAAAAATAGGTTTGGAAGCACTGCATTAGGCTGGTTTCACACCGGCGACCCAAGCCTTGCCTATGCCTTGCCTTTACCCACGCTTTTTAATAGGCGTCCGTTTTAGTCAACGAGGCTGTGTACACCGGACGCCTGAGCGTGAACCCTGCGTGTACCCACGCCTTGCCTGTGCCTTGCCGATTTTATCGAATAGGCGAGAGTTCTATTTTCATGCTGACAAGGCGCGTGCAGGCAGGCTTTTCTGTCAAGCCATGAAAGAAAAATGCGACAATATCCGTGGGAACTGGCAAAGTCAACTGAATTTCAAAATAAAATGGAGTTTCTACAACAGTATTGAGCAGAGAGAGAGAGCGAGAGAGAGATTGACGGGTGGCTATCACGTGGGGCTTTCTCCCTGTCGGCAAACAAATCTTCATGAGAGAGAATAGCGACCGAAGAAGCAAGATGGACAATGTTGTTGTGCCAGCACATATTCTTGCAAGATCACCTCTCTAAAATGTCCGACTATAGTCAGACCTGGTTATACATATCCAGCATCAATAGAACATTAAATATATCAGATTTATTTTACCTAGAGGCTACCCATGACAATTCTGGACAACACGTGAAAAAATACAGTCGGGAGAGAGGAGAGGCGCTTGTGACTCGGCTCCAGGTTCGGCGTGCAAAAGGCGTGCGGTGTGATCGCAAAAGCGTGTAACAGGTTCACGCCCAGCTCGGCGTAGGCGTGGGTTGAGGCAAGGCAAGGCGTGGGTCGTCGGTGTGAAACCAGCCTTAGGTTAAAGGAGAATTTCGTTTTTTTTTAACCTGGAGCCATTTCCTGGCATTAATTATGAATTGGCCACTCACCTAGCGATGTCTGCAGCGTTTCTGGGCGTCCTAGCGTTGTTTTGAGATCAATATCGTCCAAGTCAGTGTAAAATGGAGTTGATTTGGGGCCAAGTGGTAGCCTGTATTTCCTGCATCTAAATAGCTATTTTTCTTCCCGTTTTCGCCACATATCGCCATAATCAGATCCGTCAACATCCAGCCGAGTGTTATTTCACCCCAGGCTGTTTCCTGGACTGCACACGGATCAAATTACCTCAAACGTGATCTAGGTCACCAAGTCTCGTGAAGTCCCGCGATACTTTCCTGTCGACTGGCCAAATACAGGCAGGACGCTTTGCGGTCGTGGTTTTAGCGTAACCTATGTGGGGTTTGGCGTAACCTATGTGGGATTCGAAATAACGAAGGTTATGCCAAACCCCACATAGGTTACGCCAAACCCCACATAGGTTACGCTAAAACCACGACCGCAAAGCGTCCTGCCTGTATTTGGCCAGTCGACAGGAAAGTATCGCGGGACTTCACGAGACTTGGTGACCTAGATCACGTTTGAGGTAATTTGATCCGTGTGCAGTCCAGGAAACAGCCTGGGGTGAAATAACACTCGGCTGGATGTTGACGGATCTGATTATGGCGATATGTGGCGAAAACCGGAAGAAAAATAGCTATTTAGATGCAGGAAATACAGGCTACCACTTGGCCCCAAATCAACTCCATTTTACACTGACTTGGACGATATTGATCTCAAAACAACGCTAGGACGCCCAGAAACGCTGCAGACATCGCTAGGTGAGTGGCCAATTCATAATTAATGCCAGGAAATGGCTCCAGGTTAAAAAAAAACGAAATTCTCCTTTAAGGTCAACGTAAAGCTTTAGGTGAGGTCAAGGTCAAGAGGTCAAAACAACGTTTTGGGTGAAGGTTTTGTAAATATAAAGTTTTAACGCCCCCCTCCAGTGTATTTGGTCATTTTTAAGATACTAGAAATCCTGCGCGCTCGATTCCTAGGGTCGCCCACTGTGCGGCTTTGCCCGCAGCTCGGCTGCTGCGTGATGCGTCGCATCACTGATGACATCACAATTGCTCGAGTGACCATCACTGATCACATCATGGAGTGCTCGAGTGACATCACTCAGCGCACAATTGCGCAACTTTGCATCACTGATGATGACATCAGTGAGTGATCAGTAGTGAGAGAAAAGTAGAACCCACAAATTGACTGATGATGTCACAGACACTGACACAGTGTTGGGAAAGTTACTTTCAAAATGTAATATACTACATATTACATTACATTACATTACATTACATTACATTACGTCATTTGGCAGACGCTTTTATCCAAAGCGACAATAACACATTTTTGTCAGCAATAGAGCAATCAACTATGGAGCACAGTCTATGACAACTACAATTTCTGAAGGAACAGTGGTACAAGTTTAGTTTAGGTCAGTAGTTTTTTTTTTTTTTTTTTTTGAAAGAGAGAGAACGAAGTTAGATCAAGAAGGGCCCAGATGGAGCCTGAAAAGGTGAGTCTTTAGTCTTTTCCGAAAGATCGGCAGTGATTCAGTTGTCCTGACCGAAGGTGGAAGCTCGTTCCACCATTGAGGTGCCAGGGACGAGAAGAGTCGAGATCGGGATGAGTGACTTTTGAGCCCCCGTAGCGAAGGAGGGGCGAGGCGTCCTGCACTGGTGGAGGAGCGAAGGGAGCGCTGATTACTATTAGTAGTTACTTTCATTTGAAAGTAATAAGTTACTTTACAATATTACTATCTGTGTAGAGTAACTTGTTATTATTTATTACACTACTTTTGCATTACCAAAATAACAGCAGTAGCAGAATGACATCGCTGCCCCGGAACCATCCCGAAAAATAATTTCAACCATCTTGAAGTTGAAGAAATTGCTGTGTGAAAGCGAACCGGACCAAATGAGAATTGCAATAATGTTGTAACTTCACCACCCCCCCCCCCCCCCCCCCCCGAATCGCACCGAGTCCACCAGCGAATATGTGAAAGCGACTTAAGAGTCCGCCAGGCTCAAAACGCCACTCAATGACCAATGTGATATAACTGTTCACCAGTTGGAGTCACGCTCTTTCCATAAAGTCCACCAGCTTTGATATCTGTTGGCCGGTTGTTCATATTATAGGAATATTGTGGCTTCTAAACAAACGTTTTTATGGAGATGCGGGGAGACAGTAATGGCGGCGTACTATTTCTGGTATTTCCGCTGTTGGCGCAGACAAAGAGTTTAATGAAGACGAGGCGAAGCTGTTCTGCCTTTTTTTTTATTACAACAGCGCTGCAGTTATGATGCTGCAGTGGAACAAACTATTAGCCTTCGGTTCTTATCAATCTAAGTTCTTTGGGGCAGTTGATGATGTGCGTTTACACAGCACGCGCTCAGGTAAAACAGCTGACTGGAGGGGGCGGGGCCCTTTAAGGTCAATGTTCATGTGTTTTGATAGAACAGCTGACTGGAGGGGGCGGGGCCCTTTAAGGTCAATGTTCATGTGTTTTGATAGAACAGCTGACTGGAGGGGGCGGGGCCCTTTAAGGTCAATGTTCATGTGTTTTGATAGAACAGCTGACTGGAGGGGGCGGGGCCCGTTAAGGTCGATGTTCATGTGTTTTGGTAGAACAGCTGACTGGAGGGGGCAGGGCCCGTTAAGGTCGATGTTCATGTGTTTTGGTAGAACAGCTGACTGGAGGGGGTGGGGCCCTTTAAGGTCAATGTTCATGTGTTTTGGTAGAACAGCTGACTGGAGGGGGTGGGGCCCTTTAAGGTCAATGTTCATGTGTTTTGGTAGAACAGCTGACTGGAGGGGGCGGGGCCCTTTAAGGTCGATGTTCATGTGTTTTGGTAGAACAGCTGACTGGAGGGGGTGGGGCCCTTTAAGGTCAATGTTCATGTGTTTTGGTAGAACAGCTGACTGGAGGGGGCAGGGCCCTTTAAGGTCGATGTTCATGTGTTTTGGTAGAACAGCTGACTGGAGGGGGCGGGGCCCATTAAGGTCAATGTTCATGTGTTTTGATAGAACAGCTGACTGGAGGGGGCAGGGCCCATTAAGGTCAATGTTCATGTGTTTTGATAGAACAGCTGACTGGAGGGGGCAGGGCCCATTAAGGTCAATGTTCATGTGTTTTGGTAGAACAGCTGACTGGAGGGGGCGGGGCCCTTTAAGGTCGATGTTCATGTGTTTTGCAGTTTGCCAACCCAGACTTCATGCAGCCCATCTCGGACGTGGTCGATGAGGTCATCCAGAGCTGTCCAATCGACGTGCGGCGGCCCCTCTACAAGGTGACACAGGAACACACCACATGACCCCATCTGAGCGTCTAACAGACCGCTGGGACTTCATCTGCGTGTGTGTGTGTGTGTGCGCGTGTGTGTGTGTGTGTGTGTGTGTGTGTGTGTGTGTGTCTCT
This sequence comes from Poromitra crassiceps, assembly GCF_964638095.1. NCBI lineage: Eukaryota > Metazoa > Chordata > Actinopteri > Beryciformes > Melamphaidae > Poromitra > Poromitra crassiceps. The sequence goes on from NC_139624.1 coordinate 14,985,995, forward strand.
CAGAACATTGTGCTGTCCGGAGGCTCCACCATGTTCAGGGACTTTGGGCGGCGTCTGCAGAGAGACCTGAAGAGAGAGGTGGACGCCCGACTGAAACTGAGCGAGGAGCTGAGCGGAGGACGCATTAAGGTGTGACACAGAGAGAGAGAGAGAGACAGACAGAGAGCCAGACAGACAGAGAGACAGACAGACATAGAGACATACAGACACACAGACAGGCAGACAGAGAGCCAGACAGACAGACAGATAGGCAGAGAGACATACAGACACACAGACAGACAGACAGAGAGCCAGACAGACAGACAGATAGGCAGAGAGACATACAGACACACAGACAGACAGACAGATAGACAGAGAGACAGACAGACAGAGAGACATACAGACACACAGACAGACAGCCAGCCAGACAGAGAGACAGACAGACTTCCAGCGTGACTCAACTTCACGAAGAACTTACGTTACAGGCATAGTCTGTGACGTCACGTTGAAGGCTGGGTTCACCCAGGCTAGTTGTTTATCAAAATGCATCTAAATCAGACTTGGATACACTTGACACTGCATAGAATAGAATCTGTAAATGTGTCCTTGGATGTCCTTTTCACACTCATTGCACTGTGTATGATCACTGGCTTCAACTCATTTTATTTTTTATTTTTTTATGTATGTGTGTGTGTGTGTGTGTGTGTGTGTGTGTGTGTGTGTGTGTGTGTGTGTGTGTGTGCGCGTGCGTGCGCGTGTGTGTGTGCGTGCGTGTGCAGCCCAAGCCCATGGAGGTCCAGGTGGTCACACACCACATGCAGCGCTACGCTGTTTGGTTTGGAGGCTCCATGCTGGCATCCACGGTAACCACACACACACACACACACACACACACACACACACACACACACACACACACACACTTATCCATTGCTGCGCTAGATTCCCTGCCTACCAACACGAGGGTCGCAGGTTCAAGCCCTCGTGTTACCTCCAGCTTGGTCGGGCGTCCATACAGGTCAGGCACAATTGGCCGTTTCTGCGGGTGGGAAGCCAGAAGGGTATGAGTCCTGGTGGTCGCAGCACTGGCGGCTCCTCTGGATGGTTGGTGCACCTGTTCGGAGGGAGGGGAACTGGGGGGATAGCGTGATTCCTCCCATGCGCTACGTCCTGCTGGTGAAACGCCTCGCTGTTAGGTCAAAAGAAGCGGCTGGCGACTGCACATGTATCGGAGGAAGCATGTGCTAGTCTAAAACTCTCCCCAGAGTGGCAGAGGGGGGAATTGGACAAGTAAAAAATAGAAAAGAAAGATAAAAAAAATAGGGGGGGGGGGACACTTGCTTCAATACAACATGCTGTTGTTTATTGTTGTTGTTGTTGATGATGTCCTTGTGTCTCTGTGTTCCAGCCGGAGTTTTTCCAGGTCTGTCACTCCAAGAAGGATTACGATGAGATCGGCCCCAGCATCTGCCGCCACAACCCGGTGTTTGGCATCATGTCCTGATGGCAGCACAGCTACGGAGAGGGCTAGCGTTAGCCTGCAAGGCTGCTATCCTCTCAGCCTGTGTTAGCCTGCAACGTTGTTAGCCTGCTAGGCTGCTAGCTTGTTAGCTTGCTAGATTGCTAGCCTGTTGGCTTTCCATCTTGCTGGTCTGTGTACCTCTCCCACCCTCCAGCCTGTATCATAAGCCGCCACATTCAGATTGTCTATATTTGTAAATTAAAGAATAGTTTATCAGAGCAGAGAATATAATGAAGAAATCAGATATCATATAAAGTTACATAATAGATATAATACATGTTGTAAATGATATACACTGTAGGCTACATTGTGCACTGAGGCATCTGTGTGATCCAGGAACAGGTGAAAGCACACGCTGCATCAGGTGGCTGAACTCGAGTCACGAGTCCTGGACACATTTTCAGGACTCGTGACTCGACTTGGACCTGAGCATTCAGGCATTCGGACTCGGAGTTGGAGACAAGAAGAGACTCTGACCTTTTTTTCTTCTTCTTTTGTTCATTTGTTTTTTTTCTTTTTCTTCATGTTTTTTGTGTGTGTAATAGGCCCTAATAATTTGGCATAATATTTTAGTTTAGACAGTGAAGTCATGTATATTACAATGCAGAAATGACAATATAGATATTTAGTTTTATGAGGTCCACACAGCAGTAGTGAAATCATATTTTTGTCCGCTACAAGAGAAAGGAAGAGGCTGCTGACCCTCTCAACCATGACAGAGGCCCTTTCTCAATACCAAGAATGCATTCTTGTTCTTGTGTTCTTGGGGAGAGCGTTCTTGCTAGTCGTTCTTGGAAGAATGAACTTGCTAGGTCACAGGCACACATGACGCTGTTGGCAGTTTGAGACGATGCGTTCTTGAGGGTATTGCACAATACCAGCGCAGAGGCCGCCTGCAGTACTACACAAATAAAAAGCTCAGCTGATGTAGATGCAGCCAATAGACCCTTCTCACGGGGGCCATTTTGTGTCGAGAAGCCAGGGTAAACACAGGTGCAAGCAAAACACTAATGAGGGTTTCCAAATCCCAATCATGGAAGTTGGAAACCCTCATTAGTGTTTTGCTTGCACCTGTGTTTACCCTGGCTTCTCGACACAAAATGGCCCCCGTGAGAAGGGTCTATTCAAGTCAAGTCAAGTCAAGTTTATTTATATAGCCCTAATTCACAAGCATGTCTCAGAGGGCTTCACAGAAAGTATGTCTAGCTGATTCTAGCTAACACACAGTAACAAGAATATACAGAATAAAGATAACATTTGAACATTTGAAGAAAGCAGGAGAGTGGAGGAGGGAGGGAGAGGGAGGGGAGGGGGGAGGTGGGGAGAAAATAGGAAATGTGGAGGAGGAGAGAACAGAGGAGGAGAGATGAGGGTGCAGGGGAGGGAGAGCCAGGGTAGGGGTAGGGTCTAGGGTTGGGGGAGGGGAGGGAGTAGGATACGGGCCCGGATTAGGGCGAGGGTGGGGAGAAATGGGAAATGTGGAGGAGGAGAGAACAGAGAAGGAGAGGGTGCAGGGGAGGGAGAGCAGGGGGAATGTGAGAGGGAGGAGAGGAGGAGAGAACAGAGAAGGAGAGGTGGGAGGGCGCAGGGGAAGGAGAGCAGTGGGAATGTGAGAGAGGGGAGAGGACAGAGAGGAGGAGAGAACAGAGAAGGAGAGGTGGAAGGGTACAGGGGAGGTAGAGTAGAGGTAGGGTCTAGGGTGGAGGGAGGGAGTAGGATACGGGCCCGGATTAGGGCGAGGGTGGGGAGAAAATGGGAAATGTGGAGGAGCCAATTGTGCTCTGGAGCTTTTTTGCCATTTTTCGCCATAAATGTTGGTAAAGTGGCACTTATTGAAACCTACTACCCTGCTTGTAGGCCTCAAAAGTCATCAGAAATTAATTTAGTGATGAAATAAAACTTTAAATTATTTAAAAAAAAAACTTCCCGGAGCTTATGGCGTCTTCTCTGCTGCGTTCTGCCTCCGCTTATGCTGAAATGAATGCTGGGATATCTGCCTTGCCAAATTGACACAAGTCACCAACCAGAGATATCGTCGGTGAAGTGGGCGTGTCGAGAACACATCCGGGAATTTTAAGCGTTCCTGGCTAAATACTTTGCATTGGAACAGTACTTTGGCTGCGACTGATGACGTTTCACAGTCAGGGACACAAGAACACACAAGAACCCTTATTGAGAACGGGCCATTATAGATGTGTGGAGTGAATGGAGGACATGGTCATGTCATCTGTGGTTTGACCGCTAATGAACTGAGCTGACGTCAATAAAGACTGAACACCTTCAACAGACTGTGGGCTCTTATATGATGCTGTCAAACTCGTATAAAGGGCCGGTATATAAATCAACAAGATTAGGCTCATCTGCTTACAAAGAAACTGCTCAATCACATTGTGTATGTTTGTTTTGTACATTTTAGTCCTCCCCACTCCTCCCATAGGCAACACAAAATGACAGGAGAGAACCATAGACAGTCAAAGATGGACGGAGTGTGTGGGGATGTCACCCATTGCTCTGTGGACTGTGCTTTGAAGCCTCGAATTTGGCGTTTTGGCCGCTGCCATCTTGGTCTTCTTCACACAGCTCGTTTCCACAGAGCTGTTGCTTTGTCTGCCGGCTATTGGTCCGTGATCAGCGAGCTGCGAGATCACTGGACAGATGACCTGTCAATCACGCGTCTTTATGGAACCCACCGCAGATTTGGGCAGACCACGCCCTGCGCCCGCCTCCGCAGCAGTCGAGCGCCGGGACTGGCCAGGAGCGAGCCTTTTGTTCCCTTTTGACAGCTCGAATCTCCCACCTCAAACACTCTGCCCAGCCCAGCCCCCACACACACACACACATCAAACACTCTGCCCAGCCCAGCCCCCACCCCCCCACACACACACACACACACACACATCAAACACTCTGCCCAGCCCCCCCACACACACACACATCAAACACTCTGCCCAGCCCAGCCCCCACACACACACACATCAAACACTCTGCCCAGCCCAGCCCCCCCCCCCCCACACACACACACACACACATATCAAACACTCTGCCCAGCCCCCACACACACACACACACACACACACATCAAACACTCTGCCCAGCCCAGCCCCCCCCCCCACACACACACCCCCCCCACACACACACATCAAACACTCTGCCCAGCCCAGCCCCCCCCCCACACACACACATCAAACACTCTGCCCAGCCCAGCCCCCCCCCCCCCCCACACACACACATCAAACACTCTGCCCAGCCCCCCCCCCCCCCACACACATCAAACACTCTGCCCAGCCCCCCCCCCCCACACATCAAACACTCTGCCCAGCCCAGCCCCCCCCCCCACACACACATCAAACACTCTGCCCAGCCCCCCCCCCCCACACACACACACATCAAACACTCTGCCCAGCCCCCCCCCCCCACACACACACACACACACACACACACACATCAAACACTCTGCCCAGCCCAGCCCCCCCCCCCCCCCACACACACACACACACACATCAAACACTCTGCCCAGCCCAGCGACTTCATTAACCAACTGAATTACTCTTGATAGCGGACATTGAAATAAATTATGCTCATGTAGCCCTTAATGTATATTGGCTTGCCCAGGGGTGGATTCGAACTGCCGACCTTCGGCTTACGAGGCGGACACGCTAACCACTGGCGGAGCTGATTAGCGTGTCTTTATACTGGGGGAATGAGTTGAACCAACTTACTCGCTACCACTCACGAGGACTCGCATTCATTCGCTCACCCTCATTAACTCACTCCACAACACCTACCGGGCATCCGGGGTCACCATTGTAACGGCATCGTGTTTGATGGTAATTGCAGCAACCGCTGGACAAATATATAACTAACTAGAATAGACAAAGGCCAAGTAGACTATATGAAAATACAGCCAGAACGTCCTGAATGGCCAAATGCCATTTGGCCGTCGTCAAAAAATGTGAATGCTATTTATGACATCGTAAGGAGAGAGAGAAAAACAGAGGTGTCAAAAATCATGCTGGGAGGATCTCTGCCTCCCCTCCCCCCCTCCCACACATCCTTGAAAAACTGGATTTTGCAAAAACTCCAAAATCAAGGGGGCGGGGCATCGGGTAGTTTAGGACACGCCTTTTTTACCCAATCCCATCTAGCCCTAAAAATGAGAAAGTGTAAAAAGTGGATTTTGCAAAAACTCCAAAATCAAGGGGGCGGGGCATCGGGTAGTTTAGGCCACGCCTTTTTTACCCGATGCCACGCCCCCTTGCTTTTTGGCATTTTTGCAAAAGCCCAAAAACCTCCACCCTAAGTAAACTACTAATTTTGTTCTGCTCTCATTGTTTTGACATAGGATTAGGCAGTGTTATGCCCAGCCTAGGGGTAACAGACATAACATAAAAAAGTGACTCCCCCTTTCCCCTCTCCCAAGGATGACCAGGCCACCATGGCTGCAGTCCAACAACAGTTGTTTTTAATGTAACTTTACATGACAGCATTCTTAGGCATCAGGATGTGCACAACCCAAAACAATAACCAAAATATATTTATTATGAGATAAGCTTACCTGTCAAATAAAAAGATTCAACATTCAAGATTTTTATTGTCACTCCATGGTACAAGTATCACGTGTGAAATTCTTGTGCTGTGGACTCTGTTTACAACATAGTACAAATATAACAGGGCATATGAGTGCAAAAACAACAAGAGACACAACAAGCAATAAGGCAGTATAGTGATAAGACAAGTCAGAGACAGTGGCATATTCACTGCACATAGGTGCACATGTCATGTGCATACTTTAGACGTGCTTAAACATTTTAAATTCGGCGTATTTGACATACAGGTGCAAATAGCATATTCCTTATTAAACATACAATTAAACTCGGCGTTTTAAATTCGGCGTATTTGACATACAGGTGCAAATAGCATATTCCTTATTAAACATACAATTAAACATTAGACATACGTAATGGTAGCAGCTACAGTACGGTACAGTACGGCTACTACACTATTTGTGTATGTTAAGGAGTCTCGTGGCCTGCGGGAAGAAACTGTTCCTCCCCAAAGAAAAGAACAACCCCAAAGAAACAACCGGTATCTCAGCTAACTTAACTAATACGAAACACAGGAGAAAAATAACTCAGGAAACCCTCACAACCCTACATGGCTGTCATGAGGACTGCAATAGTTAATAATAATTAATAATAAAGATAAAGTAGTTACATTTTACAAGTAGGCTTCGTATAATAGAAGAGTTCCGACATCTCCATTCACTCCAATGGACCAGTTTTTTTCCAGGAAGTAGAAAGTGGAACTCTTGAGTAAAAAAAGCAGCACTGTCGAGTTGCAGCTAAATAGACAGTGTTGTACTTTTAAAGGGTTTTTCATCCCTTGAAATGAATCAAATTGTACATTATCGGCTTTATTTTAGCATGCAAAAGTAGCGCGAGACCCATTCCTGGCTGTTCATTGGCTAATGAGTCTCGCATTTTGGTCCTCCGCTGACGCCACTCTCTTACTAGAGCACACTAGTGCAACCCACTGCTGGAGGCTAAGTTAACAAAGGGATCGGCTACTACAGTAATCAGAGAGAAGGCAGTTTTACTTTCATGTGTACATGCAAAAGTAGCCTATGAGTTGTGCCAAACAAACGTTAATATTTCAAAAAGTGTAGGCTACATCACATCACTTATATTTTGACATTCTGAGTGAGAGCAGAATTAGCTCAAGAGTTTTTTGTGGGCCCAAAAAAAAACCTTTTTGGGACAAAAATGATGTAGCCTAGATGCAAATAATAAGGTAGCCTACAATGGCATAAATAGTCCTGCATGCATGAAATTTAGCAGGAGGTATGCTGGAACATAGGGGGAAGTAGCAAAATAAGATTGCCCTCTATTTATGACATCGTAAGGAGAGAGAGAAAAACAGAGGTGTCAAAAATCATGCTGGGAGGATCTCTGCCCCCCCCTCCCCTCCCACACATCCTTGAAAAACTGGATTTTGCAAAAACTCCCAAATCAAGTGGGCGGGGCATCGGGTAGTTTAGGCCACGCCTTCTTTACCCAATCCCATCTAGCCCTAAAAATGAGAAAGTGTAAAAAGTGGATTTTTTGCAAAAACTCCCAAATCAAGGCTGCCTCCCTGTTGGCCAGGCGTCAGGTGTGGACTCGAATGGCTGAGGGGAGTGAGTTTGGACAGACAGAATAGCAGAGGTGAGTCAGAGCCAGAACCTTGTAGAGACGTGCAGGGTATCCGCAGGGTCTTGAAAAGTATTAAAAGTTGATGAATCAATTTGGGGGAAATTAAGGCGCCTAAAAAGGATTAACAAGTTTTAATTGCCATTGGAGAGGTATACAATTTGGTAGCTATTGTGCTGATGGTGTTCAATGAGCATAATACAGTATTGTCCCATGTCGATCGCAGACCCCTGAATTGAATCGAAATCGTATCGTGGCAGACTGTATCTCGTATTGTTGTCCAAATAATCAATATACCGTAAATTCCGGACTATAAGCCGCACCTTTTTTCCCGTTTTTTGGGCTTTTTTGGCCCCTGCGGCTTATATAACGGTGCGGCTTATCTATGGATTTTTTCAAAAAAAAAAAAAAAAAAATCTCTCTTTTTTAGCACTCTTTCTAACTATAAATCCACTTCTGTTTTAATTTCCTCTCTTGCCCTCTTTTCACCACACTGTATGACACTGTATGACACTGTATGACACTGTATGACACTGTGTGCACTGTAAATAACAACACAGGTGGTGTTGTGTTATGTTGTTTTGTTGAAATGTTAATAAATGGGAGCATTACATATGGTAATTAAACATTAAAACACAATTAAAAAAAAAAAAAAAAAAAAAAAAAAAAAAATTAAAACACCCGCGGCTTATAGTCCGGTGCGGCTTATATAAGAAAAAAATAGTCAACTTTGAAGGTGCGGCTTATACACCGGTGCGCCTTATAGTCCGGAATTTACGGTAATTTGTATCGTGATGCAACTTGTGATTTACACCTCTATTGCTGATGTGACCAAAGTGGCGTTGAGGTCTGGAAAAGGTCTTGAAAAAGGTCTTAAAAGGTATTGAATTTAACTTCAGGATTCCCTCATAGGCTGTGTGAAGCAGGTCCTGGCTCCGCGGGGGGCAGTGTTGGTGTGGGCGACTCAGGAGTGAGAGGCAGTGAGAAACACTGTTGTTGTACAGTATATTAATGGACTCTTTCTTTCTTTCTTTCTTTGTTTACAGCATCTAAGCGTATGGTTCTGCTTCCTGAGAGCCCCCAAAAACGGTAAGAACCTAAGAACTGAAAACACTTACAGAAGCCCCGCCCCCTTTAGATATTGGACAGCTTTAAATAAGACTAGTGCAGTGCTCGTTGGCATCAGGTTCAGAACCTCTGCCTTGCTGCCCCCCCCCCCCCCCCCCGCCCATATGAGTGCTGTTGTACAACAACAAACTATTTCTCATTTGGGTCTTCTCTCTTTCAGGTTAGAAGCGAGTCTTCATGAGGCGGTAGAGCACATGGATACGGATCGAGTGGATGAACTGATAGCAATGAATGGAGATCTCTCTTCCCACGTAATGAAAAAGAAAGGGAAATAATGGTGATCTCGTTAAAGGATAGGTTCACCCAAAAATGAACATTCAGTCATTATCTACTCACTCCCATGCTTGTGGAGTGCCAAGTTAACTTGAAAAGATGTCATTTAAACCCTGTTTCTAGCTGAAATCTTCACAGCTGAATGTCCCGTTTTCACGTTAAGCTCAACGCTACAGTGAAGAGTTCATCTAAAAACAGGATGTAAATATTTTCTAATCAACTTGGCATCTTGGGGCTTCTGGAGACTTGGATTACACCAGACGAGCAATCCCACATTTTTTTCACTATTAATGTTTCCTTTTTATTTGTGTCTTGTGTCTTCACAGCTGTCCATCTCCAAGGCTGAGGTGATCAGGCTGAGATACACTCTGGACTTTGCTCAGGTGGAGTGGAGCAGAACAATCTGCTGCCTACAGGGTGAAATCAACCAAGCTACAGCCGACAAGGTCCGGTTGATTCAAAATCAGCAGGAGATGGAAAAGTACTACGAGTCACAGGTGAGTGTGATCTCGCACACTACCCACTGAACACAACACACTTTTCAATTTCTCTCTTGTGCAGATCTCTAAGGCTGGCTTTACACGGTGAAACTTTCACGCAACTTTAGTTGGTTGAAACTGAGGTGAAACTAAGTTGCAAATGATTTGCATGGTCTAAAGCCCTCAGCAATGCACTTGAAACGTGTCTGAAACTCTGCTGCAACAGTTGCAAAACTCTCAACTTTGTGAAACTAGTTCCATGCAACAGCCAATCAAAACGCTGATAAGTAGGCTATGCTATTAATGCACTGATGCATGCGTGCATTTGCATGAAAATTATGTTTCATGCAACCTGCAACTAGTTGCCTGAAAGTTTCAGTGTAAAGCCAGCTTAACTTAATTGTTGAATGCGAGTTGGGGGTACATTTGTTTAGAATTAACATAATTACACCAGAGTATTTATTTAGAAGTAATTAATGCTTACTTTTGATTTGTGTCTTGTGTCTTCACAGCTGGCCTTCTCCAGATCTAAGCTTGGCTGGCTGGCAGATTACCAGGCAAGAATCTGCTCAGGCAGTGTGGAGCAGCCTAGAGTCTAAACTCAATGAAGCTACAGCCGACAAGGTCAGGTTAAAACCTTACATTTAGCCCATTAAGACCTGATGCGTCATTTGTGATTATTTTTTATTATTTTGAAATATATAGCCTACTGTTACAATGTTGGATGTTCATATTAAAGCAGCTACGTGATTTTGAGGTGGATTTTCCCTTTACGCAAATGTAATTTTTAACCACTGCACAATTCCTCTTTCCACAAACTGTCTAAAACAGGAAGTGGTGGAGAAGGAAGTGATGGATCTGAAGGATCAGCTGAAGACTGCATCAAGCTCCATGAAGCTCATGAAGGATCAGCTGAAGACTGCATCAAGCTCCGTGAAGCTCATGAAGGAAAGCCTCTCTGCTAAAGACCAGGTGCTGATGAAAACACAGCAAGGCTACCAGGAGGCAGAGGCGAGTGTGATCTCACACAGTCACCACTGAACACAACACACACGTGTGCATATCTCTAACTTAAAGCAGCTACAAGCAACTTTTTCGATTGTTATTAAACAGTATAATTACAATATTGATGCATCACATCTTACCTATAATAGTAGCTGATACCAAAGCCTTGTCAATCGGAGATTGCTCCCTTAGGTGATTATTAAGTCTGTGTCTGTCTAAACTCGCGTCAACAGGGGGCTCTCTCTCTCTCTCTCCTACGGCCGGCCCGGCTACACCCGGAAGTGAAACGCGGAAGTGAAACCCGGAAGTGAAACGCAGCTGCCTGCCTTTGCCGTTTGCGCTGCCTAGCAACATAACATAAACAATGTGAACGCCACGGATACTCTCGGGAACATCTCTCGTTATATTCTAACAGTTTTTTTGGAAGTTATTTTGTGGTTATGGCTGAAGTGGCTGCTGCAAACCGTTTCATTTCACTTCCTGATCTGCCCTGGCCAGACAGACTACACTGGCCGATTCACTCGGGGTTCAAGCTAGACTACTCTGCCTTGGTCTCGTCGACTATTAGAGGTAAGATGTGATGCATTGATATTAAATTTATACTGTTTAATAACAATCGAAAAAGTTGCTCGTAGCTGCTTTAAAGAGTATTGATTTTGAAGTAAAAAAAAAAAAGATAGATTGTGTGTCAAGACACACACTCTGTCCCCTTCATTCCTCGCCCACCAATCTCATTAAATCCCTGTCTGTATCTTCCTCCAGTCTTTTTTTATTTTTATTTTGCATTTATTTATACAGGGAAATCTCTTGAGAGCAAGCTCTCATTTTCAAGAGTGCCCTGATTACATAGAACACATACAAGAAGTTTCAGTTGACAAACCAGATGGAGCAGCAATAAGAATAAAGATAAAAAGAAAATAGTAAAACACTAACACATTTTAAATAAAACAAGAGCATTTCTCCTGTAGAGTACCCTTTAAGAGTTGTTTAAATGACTCAAGAGAGATTAGATGATCCAGTTTCAGTTTGTTCTGGAGCATATTCCATTTACTGGGGGCATAGAAAGAAAATGCAGTTTTTCCTTGTTCAGTCCTTACACGTGGAACAAACAGACGGATGTGGGACTGTGAACGTGTCTCGTAATTTATGTTATTGAGAGAAATGAGTGAAGACAGATATGATGGGAGCTCCCTGAGAAGTGCTTTATAAATGAAAGTCAGACAGTGTAGTTCTCTGCGTGTTGTCAGGGAGGGCCAGCCTACCTTTTCATACAAAGTACAGTGGTGCGTGAGAAAACCATCACCTGTTACAAAACGTAAGGCATTGTGATAAACGGCATCAAGTAGCTTCAGGATGGAAGATGAAGCATGCATATAAACAATGTCACCATAATCGAGAACAGACAGTATCAAAGATTGAACAACAGCTTTCCTCGAATGAAATGAAAAACAAGCTTTATTCCTGTATAGGAACCCGATAATTCTTCTCAATTTCTTTGTGAGGTGGTCAATGTGTGGTTGAAAGGAGAGTTTGGTGTCCAGCCAGATACCAAGATATTTATAGGACATTACCGATTCAATATTTTCTCCTTGAAAAGTGCAAATGTTAAAATGGTTGGTGACACTAAGTGTTCTAGAAAACAGCATCCATTTGGTTTTCTTCGGATTCAGGACTAATTTGAGCTCAGTCAGGGACTGTTGGAAGGAGTTGAAAGCTGTCTGAAGACCCCCAACTGCCTGAGCCGGAGTGGAGCCAAAGCAGTATAGGACCGTGTCGTCGGCATAATAATGGACTTTGTTCAGCCCGGAGGGAAAGAAAGTGTTATTAACTCATTGAGTGCCAGCCACTTTTGGAGAACGGACGCTCCCAGTGCCAGAGTTTCAGAGCGTTTTCAGTGATTTCTCGAGGCCCACAGAATATTGTGTGATATTACTATGTAAACACTGAACACGCACAAAGAACGATGAGACTCTATTCTATCATCTGCAAAAAAAAGTTTATTGATCCCATTTTCCGTTCTTTAGTTATGAGCCGGAGAAGATAGCTTGATTCATCCAAAAACAGCAATTTTTTTCTAGAAGCTGAGATAATTGGCCTTTTGTGAAATTAAACATTTCAAGCACATCACTGACTCTGAAGCTAATCTTTTCTAATGTAGTCACACCTCAAAAATAATTTCCTTCAATAAAACAGTTTAGGCCAGGGAATTTTGTTTGGCAGAATAATATTTTTAGCTACAACCAGCAGCGCTGGCCCCTGCGTGCGCTGCTGGTTGCAGCTTCTTGCTGGTCTTGATTTGCTGCTGGTGGGCATCGGATATTCTGGCTTGCGTTTGTCAATCCTGTCCTGCTGCCTGGGTCTGTCTGGGTGTTGCGTGCTGCTCTGCGTGCCCCCCCCCCCCCCCCCCCCCCGCCGCCCCGCCCCGCCTCGCCTCAACTGCACACTCCTCCTCCTGTCTGTGGTGGCTCTCTGCTGAGTTTGCTGTGCGCACAGTGAAGGGTGCGCAACATCCAGTTTTTTTACAGCGTTCCGCGTGTGTTTGTCACCGGCAACGATGCTTCCAGTTGAGAATAATAACAACTCCAGGGTGTGGATGTGCGGATGTGCTGTCGTAACCGACACGGAGCGGCTCAATTGTGGGAGCAGATTGGCTGCTGCAGGCACAGCTGCAGTAACGTGCTTCAGCATATCGATGCATACGGATGCGATGCGATTTCCGTTTCCATAACGACTTCTTCTCTGTTTTTTCCTTGCCTTTCTGTTATGTGGAGAGCACTGTCGCCACCTAAGGGTTCTGTAAAATAGGTTATAGACCTCCAATAGCTACAATAGTTGTACCAGAGATGTATCAGGGATTGATCCACGTCCCACCGTCAAAAAACGCAATTGACGACAATCGTCGTCTTTGGCACTCTACGTCAGTATTTGAATTGACGACAGCTGTCGTCATTGGCATTCAATGAGTTAATATAAATAGCAAATAATACTGGACCAAAAATGGATCCTTGCGGCACGCCCTTGTCAATACACAGGGAGCTAGATTTGATGTCGCTGGCTACAACGGCCTGTTTTCTTCCGGCCAGGTAGTTGGTAAACCACCTGATGGAAGGCCCGTCCAGGCCGCTGTAGGACAATTTAGCTAACAGGATGTCATGATCTACCGTGTCGAAGGCTTTCGATAGATCAATGAACAAAGTCGCACAGTGTTGGCGGGTATCGAGGCCTTTTAAAATGTCATTAACAACTAGGGATGTGGCTGTGACAGTACTGTGTCCGGGTCTGAATCCTGATTGATTAGATTGAAGTATGTTATAAGAATCCAAGAAAGCACGTAATTGATGGTTGGCCAGGGTTTCAAGTACCTTTGCCAAACAGCATCATTTAGAAATGGGACGGAAATTGTTCAAGTCTGTTTGGTCGCCACCTTTGAGAAGAGGCAGGACCTGGGCTGTTTTCCATACGGAAGGAATCTCACCTGAGATGAAAGTCAAATTGAATATGTGTGCAATCGGAGCTGCGATTAGGTGGGAGCTAAGGCGCAAGAAGAATGGGGAAATTCCATCCTCCCCCTTGGATTTTTTAACATTTAATTTTAAGAGAGATTTACGTACTTCATGTACACTGATCGGCCTGAAAGAGAAGAGATCAGGTAGCGGAGGGACGGTTGGGAGGCCCTTTGCAGAAGGAGATGGAGCTGCAACAGGAGAAATCGGATTTGTATGGAGCCTATCAAATAGATGGCCAGCTGAAATGAAATGTTGGTTGAAGGCTTCATATATTTCTGATTTATTAGAAGTTATACCGTTTATACCTGAAATCTGTGCAGGAAGGGTAGAGCTTGACGTGGACTTAAGTGACTTAACCGTTTTCCAAAAGGTAGTTACATTTCCCTGCGTGTTTTGCAAGGAAGCGAAATAAAAGTCTGATTTGGCTGTTCTGATTGATCTAATGCATGCATTTCTCAACTTCCTGAATTCTGACCAGTCGGCAGAGATGCCCGTGGCTCTGGCCTTGGACCAGGCTAAGTCTTTGAGACGTATAGCCGACTTAACACCGTCATTGAACCAGGGACTGGAGCGTTTTTTTACTCTGAGATTTTTGTACGGCGCGTGCTTATCAGCTAATGAGTTAAAAATAAGAGAAAAGTGTTGTGTTGCTAATTCGGGGTCCGGGACTAGGCATAATCTCTCTAGGTCGGAATGATAGAGGTCATGAAGAAAGCCTTGGGCTGTGAAATTTTTGAAATTACGTTTGTTTATGAAGTGTGTTTTGGGTTTAAAAGCCCTGGTCAGCCTGACACACGCGATGGGACAGTGGTCGCTGACACCTAGAGCGAAAACTCCAGATTGGGGGTATTTAGCCGGTCTATTGGTTAATATAATGTCTATCAATGTGGATTTGGTGGGATTTTTTGTGTTTGGTCTTGTGGGATGTAATATAAGCTGTGTTAGATCCAGTTCTAAGCAGAGCTGCTTCAGAGAAGAGGAAGACTCAGTGAGCCAGTCCTGATTCAAATCTCCCAGAATTATCGGTTCAGAAGAATTGAAACTAGCTAAAACCTTTCCGATTTCGATTAAGGCTGAACTCGGTGCTGAGGGGGGGTGATAGACACCAGAAACTGACAAGTGTGTATCACCTCCCACACAGACATCCAACACAATACATTCAAAACATTTAGGAGAAGAGACAGCAATTGAGATTGTAGTAACTATATGCTCTCTGACATAAGCAATTACACCTCCCCCTTTAGCTTTTCTGTCAATTCTAAAGGTGTTGTAACCACTCATGGCAACATCGATATCAGAAGTCCTACTGGATAGCCATGTTTCGGATATAATAAAAACGTCAGGGGCAGCATCATTAATCAAAATATTAATAAAATCCAACTTTGGTAGTAAACTCCTGACGTTCAAGTGCATGAGCTTCAAGCCGTGAGCGGCCTGAAGCTCAATTGGAGAACTCAGCCTAGAGCCGGTATTTACAGTAGGAGAGGAGAGAGTGAGTGAAATGGGTGCGACTGGGATGAGAGAGAGGTTCCTCTCCACTATTCCCCTTGGCCTAGATACGTGGCGGGGGAGTCGCACAGTAGTGGGGGCCAAGATACTAATATTATTAGTATTATTAGCTGTAAAAGACACATTTTGTTCATCCTGATCTTGAACGTCACATGAGTTTATGTTAAATTGGGCTGCATCACAGATGCGCTCATTCAAGCATGACAGTTTAGTGTTGGACACAATCAAATCTGAAATAATAAAATTTGATGAAATAAACATTTGTGGAGGCCCAGGCCCATGCTGGGATATAGAAGTATGATCGCTAGTCCGGTGGACTAGGGGACCTGGACTCCAAGCATATCATTTGTTCTCTGGCTCCCATTGGGTAGAATTTAGTGTATAATTAATATTGGAGGAGAGCAGTCTAGCTCCTTTCC
The DNA here is from genome assembly GCF_964638095.1 of Poromitra crassiceps. Classification (NCBI taxonomy): domain Eukaryota; kingdom Metazoa; phylum Chordata; class Actinopteri; order Beryciformes; family Melamphaidae; genus Poromitra; species Poromitra crassiceps. The sequence continues at coordinate 15,002,003 of NC_139624.1, forward strand.
TGTTTACATGAAGCCCATCTGCATTGTAAAGATCATGCCTATTATAAAACAATAAAAAATTATCAACATATGGAATGTCCCAATAAGAGCAGAGTCCTTTCAACCAGACATGCAGTTGATGCAGACGGCTAAATTTCATTCCCCGGACCTGAGATGGTGAAGTTCCTGCCAGTCCATCTGAGTCGATCAATAAGTTTAATGTATGCTGATTTTAGCAGTTCCGATTTTTCATCAGCAATGTCATTTGTACCCACATGAATGACTATTGAGTTGATTTGTGCCATCTCAGGCATCATACGGGGCAGCATTGCATCAAGGTCTGCTACTTTAGCGCCTGGGAAACATTTTATTTTACAGTTAGGCACAGTAACCTGACATACAAGGGAGTCACCAATAATGAAAGTGTCACATACCAATGTGTTCGGGGGGACAGACCCGGTGAGGGGGGGAGTGCTGGGAGGATAATTGGTGTTGCCCTCTGTATGATGAATCCCAGCAGTATCAGTAGCAATGCTGGGGCAGGCTGCGGGTGGGCACTAGCCTCACCCCCCGTCGGGAGTCCGTTTGTGAGCGGTTGATGAGCCGCTCCGGTGCCGTTGATGAAAGTCGACACCAGATACAGGGGGTCCAGAATGACATAATCAGCAGAGAGGGTGATAGGTGGGTGAGTGGTGTCACCCTCTCCAGGCTGAGCCTCAGAAGCCCCAGCCGCAGCCGTGATCCCGTTCCCTCCGGGGGGCGGGCCGGTGATGGTGATGCGGCAGGCTTCAACAGGAGCACCAGCAACGTTCCCTGTAACGAGATCACTGATGGGCAGGTGTAGAGCAGCGGGGGTGAGGGTGGAGATGGTTGTCCTCTCTGTGCCTGGAGCTGTCAGCGGGTCGGAAATGATGAGATCTCTCGTAGTCCTTGTGTGATTCTTCACAGCGGATTCGAGCAGTTTGCGACGTGCAGATTTACTCTCCGTGTGTTGGTTGTCGAGGTCTGGAGGAGGGGCTGGGGTGGTGGGATCTAGCACTGAATAGCGGTTTGATAGCTTCAGGCTCTCGGTTCGTTGGCACAAATCACCCACCTGCTGTGGTCTGGTCAGTGGGTCTGGCTCTGCAAGGCGAGAGGCCTCCTCGGCTAGCGAGTCCAGGAGCCGTTCATCGTCTTGTATAGAATACAGCAAAGAGATCCGACCTTCTAGTTCTGCTATTTTCTGGCTCATATGAAGGCAGCCAGGGCATTCTGATGATAACGCAGAGGGTCCCATTGTGGAAAGTAATTATGTTTGTGTATTGTCCGTGAGGAATTCTCTGCTTAGCGTCTAGCTGCTCGGCTAGCCTAGTTGCTCAAGTTAGCAGCTCCAGCTGCTTGATAGCCAGGAATGTCCAAACTCTGTGTCTAGTGCTGGCTGTCCGATCAGGTAGCTGTATTCATCCGATCAGGTAGCTGTATTCATCCGCAGATTCTGGAGCTCTGCAATCAGAGAATTCTCCGTGATAGATCGGGAGTCAGGGCTCTGTAATCAGAGAGTTCCCCGTCCACGATGAGGCACTTAGCTTTTGGTAGCTAATAGGCTAGTAGTTGCTACTCAGTTAACCCAGCTCCAAGCAGCTAGGGACAGCCAGAGAGCCCCAAGATCCTCCAAAATGAATCACGCGACCAGTACCAGCACCATGAAGTCTCTCATGCCAACAGGTTGATACAGATCTTGGCTAAAGACAAGCCACACTGTATCGGAGGACGATGCTGCTGTAACGTCGGGGGCTGCTGCTAGCTAATTTGCTTCAGCGCGGCCCCACGCGCACCCGACGGACACTCCTATGTTTTGATTTATTTTACCTCCTATTTAAGTCCCAGTGGAGAAGAGAGTCTGTGTTTTCTGCAGAAGAAAGGAAGCATCCTCCTTGGTCACTGTCCCACAGCTTTTCTCAAACTCCGCACTCCCCCAGCACAAGTTTACAAACAATCGTTCGGCCAAAGTGACGTTTACCCTGCTTGCGCAACTGGCTATCCAGCTATCGTTAGCGTCCAGCTAAACAGCTAACGTTACTGGCAATCGGTAAGAGTCCAACAGAAGACCGACGAGCAGTAACGGACCAGCGGTTCCGTGCCGATGGCAAGTGCCTAGCGGCTGGACTCGTTGGTCTGGTGCTCAAGGCAGCAAGGTGGAAGGGGACAGGCAGTCTGAGCAACCAAGTTTAGCAACACTTTGTGAAGTGGCTCGGGAAGTCTTGCCTCTTCCCGAAAATCTTTGACTACAAAGATGAACTCGACCCTCCTGGCAGCTCGTCTGAGCCGATCCTCTCTGCGTCCATGATGCCTCCTGACCAGCTGCACGACAGTCAGACTCAACCCAAGGTTGGTTTGCTTTGACTATTGTTGTTGGGGACGATGAATATTTGTTACATTTTGCACTAAATACTGCTGGTTGCTATAATGTTGGCAATTTGTCTCCCTGTCTCAATCTGACAGAAAAACGTCTTCAGCTGTTTCGCCCGTCCCTTCTCTTCGAGCACCCCCAAGAAAGGCCTGAGCAAAGGGCACAGCGCTCAGGTGGCAGCTGAAGCAGCCAGGAAGTCTGCGCGAGTCACCAGCAGCATGGCCAAGTTACCCAGCCTGCCAGGGAGCTCTCGCATGGTGAACACTATGTTTGAGGGACACACTCTGAGCCATTAACCATTCATTGATTCAGACTCACTGAGAGATTTAATAATATAAATACAAGGTATATACGCACTAGCGCCTCCTCTGGTCGGTCAGGGCGCCTGTTCGGGGCAGAAGGGAACTGGTGGAAATGGCATGATCCTCCCACGTGCTAGGTCCTGCCGCTGAAGCTCCCCGCTGTCGGGTGAAAAGAAGCGGCTGGCGACCGCACATGTATCGGGAGGAAGCGTGTGTGTGTCTACGGCTCTCCCCAGATCGGCAGAGGGTGGGGCAGCGACCAGGGCAGCAGGGGGGAATTGGCCAAGTACAATTGCGGGGAAAATCAGGAAATAAAAAACCTTCATTGATTCACTAAGAGATTGAACATAGAAATACAAGGGGCCTCTTCTCTGTTTGTATAGCAGGTGAGACTGTTGACCATCATTACAGTTTCATCTGATGTTATATTCCCATTTGGTTAAAAACAGCGTAACTATACTATATACAAAGAATCCAGCCAGGAAAATTTATATATAATGCAAAGAATCCAGCCAGGAAAAGTTTATATATATCATCATCATATAAAAGGGAGCAAGTGGGCTTTGTCTGTTCGTTTAAATTTTTGTCCCACTGATGATGTCCCATCACCATGTCATCGTGGATATCATCTTATGACATCACTGATGATGTCATAGGCACTGATGATGTCATAGGCATTGTCAAATCATCAGTCACTCGAGCAATTGTGATGTTTTTTCTTATAAAAGGGAGAGGCAACGGCCTCTGAGCAATTGTTGGCTGCACATGCCAATAGAGCAGGCGAGGCCATGCAGCAGCCGAGCTGTTGGCGATGCCGCGTATCGGCTGAGCTGTGTAGCCGAGCTGCAGGGCCAGCTCAACGAGCTGCAGGGCGGGCGAGGCCGCGCAGCGGGCGAGCCTAGTAATCGGGCGCACGAGATGTCTAGTATATATAGATACTGTATGTAATTCCTCCAAGTCTATGTGAGAGGTGGTGCGAGAGAAGAGGTGGTGCGAGAGAAGGTCTGTTTGTCTGTCTGCACCAGATTCATATTAAAGAAGGATTTTCACTCCGTAAAGGTCAGACTCTGCAGAAAGATCTATTTGTTATTGTGGTTTCATGCAGTTCCCTCTTAATCCCTCTGGAACTAATAAAGTTATTTTAATCTTAACTGTGTTTGCCTTCAATTTTCCTCACTAAAAACAGTAAACTGAACTAATGGGTCCTTATGGGAATGTTATAGACCGTTTTCACAGAATTGTGTCGCTATAACAGTTTGGAACCTAGCTTATATCATGTCAGTTATTGTACTAGCAAGCACTGCAACATGAAGTAAGCTGTGGGACATTTCAAAAGTTTATGTTAAGTTGAAACTGTCGATATAAATATTAGTCAATATAGCTCAAATGAGATCATAATTTCTAAGAAATGACTGAGTCATATGAAGTGAGTTTTTGCAATGTCACCTAAGCTGGCCCAAATCATAAACAGAATAAAATACCCCAGCCAGCAGATAAAGAGCACATTATTGTTACCGTAAAATCTCTATGGTCCCCCTACCTCACGGGCCCCAGTGGAACCGCACTGTATGTCTATATCTACTACCTCACGGGCCCCAGTGCATCCACACTGTCTTATATCTACTACCTCACGGGCCCCAGTGCAACCGCACTGTCTGTCTCTATATCTACCTCACGGGCCCCAGTGCAACCGCACTGTCTGTCTCTATATCTACCTCACGGGCCCCAGTGCAACCGCACTGTCTGTCTCTATATCTACCTCACGGGCCCCAGTGCAACCGCACTGTCTGTCTCTATCTATGCCCTGATCTAGTCAAAGATGGGTTACAAACAAATCAAGTAGAGGTGGCAACAACAATAAGTAAGGCAGAAAGCAAAGCTTTCATAATTATGGAGCAGGGACAACATGCAGTGGCAGAGGTTCTGGGATGGAGACCAAAGGAAGGCATCTGTATCAGATCAGATCCAGCAATAAGTCGGAGAGGGACGGTCACTGGGGGGGAAGTAGGGAAGAGGAGTGCATGATTAGTAGGATCAGAATGGAACACACTAAGTTAAGATGCATTAGGGCTCATTCATTTTGGAAAATAAAAATGTTCCATAGTTTAATTCCTTTACAATATTCAAGACAATTCGACATAGAAGAATTATGGACAGGTAATGTAAAAATAATGTAAAAAATGTTTTAGCTCATGTTGTAGTTCCCACAGAAACCACAAGATGGAAGCACAAAACAAGGAGCCAAAATCAGGCCTGCTCTCCACGTCTCACTGTTGGCTACTGCATAATTTCAGTACAGGTGTCAAATATGAATGATCAAGATCAATATTATACATCTATATTTAATATGAACCTCATCCTGTAGTCGTGCAATGGAATCTCCTAACTTAAACGAATTCAAATTTAGATGAAAAATGCCACACCAAATTAACCCTCTGACCATCACTGGCAGTATCAACCAGCTTTTTGCGGTAGTCTGCCTCCTATCAAACTATCAAAACAAACCACTACTAGTCAAGGCTTGGGCCAAATAACATGTTAACCTACTGAGCCAGCCTCTCTGGATACTTGCACACTGAAATCAATATCGTGCTTCGCTAGCCTACTTGATTGTTTCTTTTTCAATTTAAACAAGAACTGGATTCTCTGATGTTGCAGACTTGATACGTATTCTATACATCTGTATGTAACAATATATATATGTTTTGACTTTGACTGATTTCATTTGTCAAAGTGCAAACTGTTTGCATTAAATATCGCCTGTCACCTTTGCCATATAGGCTCTCGTAAAAGGCTATGGTCTCATTTCTCTAGCAATCTAAAATCTTTTGGAGACAGACAGGTACTTTTGCATGTACACATGAAAGTAAAACTGCCTTCTCTCTGATTACTGTAGTAGCCGATCCCTTTGTTAGCTTAGCCTCCAGTACTTGTATTTGTAAAATGTAACTACTTTATCTTTATTTTATTGGGGCCGGTGCAGAATGCAGCAGGGCCCTTACATTCGACTCTGTCGCTGCATTTGCGCACCCATCCTGGCCGAGTAAATGTCTTTCCAGTCCGGTGTCCGGTAGGTGGCGGTAATGCACCTCTGGCTAATAAACACATAGTTGCCTTGAACCAATGGTGACTGGTGAAAAGTGAAAAAGCTCTCTCTGCTCTGTCTGCTTCATGTGTGGGCGTGCCGACTCCCGACACACAGGAGGACAGACACAGCGAGTGAAAAAAGCTCTCTCTGACTCTGTCTGCTTCATGTGTGGGCGTGCCGACTCCCGACACACAGGAGGACAGACAGCGAAAATGGCAGCGGCTTCTAGGGATGGGCATTTTAAGCAATTTAAATAGTCTATTATGAACGAGTGCTCAAGCACTCGCGCGGGGGGCGCGGGCTGTGTGATTACTATGGTAATGTCTGAGCAGGGGTAATCTGCTGTGTATGGGGCTGTTCACACATAACGTTTGCATTTTTGCATGGAAAAAGCGCTACCTGGAGCATTTTTTTGTCAGGAGAGGGACTGACTGTGATGATATTAGGTGACGCTAAGCTAACATCATTCTAAAGCCTACCTTTAGACAGTATCTCCGGTTGGAGTAGCGCTTTGGAGCAGACAAGTTGTGAAACAAGCGAAGGCATTTCATTTCCAATACATGTCCATTGTTGCTGAATAGTGATCACCATAATGCGATTGTCTCCCAAAAAGTGATTATTTCTCCACATTTCTTGTGACTAACGTTATGGGAAACGACAGTGTAGTCAGTAAACTAGTGCAACGTTTTGAATGAGTTTTATCGGGCGTGCGCTATGAAGAAGAACAATACACCACATAATAAGCCTACATTTCAATAGCCTGCATTTATGTGTGAAAATAATATATATTACTAGATTAACCATAAATCTGGCACTTCATGTTAATGAAGCTTAAACCCAGGATTATTAACCCACATAGGCTACACTACAGCACAGGCACACTACACAAATGACTCAATACAGCTTGGCAGAGTTTTACTGAGCACACCGGCCCTATGCCAGGTTTCGACCTGGCCTTGTTTTTTTATTATTATTTTCAATATTTTATTTTACAATTTTCAGAAGAAAACAGAACAACAGGCTCAAACAAAGACAAAAACAAAAACAAAAACATACCAACATTTCAACATAGCTACATGGTGATACCAGCCACGTGAAGTGTCAATGTAGCCTACTTGCAGGAAATGCGCAAGGGGTCCGTTAAGAGTCAACCAGGCGAGTCATCAGTCACCTTTAACCTCGCCCAAATAGGCCAGAAACAGATCCCAGACCTCAGAGAATTTCCTAAGTGAATTGATCCTCAGAAACCGGAGTCTCTCCATATGTATAACCGAGATCATGTCCATAAGCCACAGCTGGAAGGAAGGTGAAGAGGGGGACTTCCACTCCGAATAAATCTCTTGGCGACAGATCGTCGCCTGTGTCAGACAGAGACTGCTGCACAGCCATAGGGAGAAACAGCAAGGATTCTGAGCAGCCGAAGATGGCGAATTCTGCCTCTGGTTGAAGGGCTACTTTGTAGGCCTTAGTGTAGGCTACCAGTCAAATAAGCCTACTAGTTAAGTGCCGCGGGGTTACGCATTTTTGGGTGGCAGGCAGTGACGTCACGCTGATTCGTCCTATAGTGCATGTTGTGTTAAAGTTGTGTGTGCAGTTTACACGGTCAGCCGGCTAGAGTCAGATGCTCAAACTCAGGCTCCATAGGGTGGCCGTTGCCATCCAGTGAATATGATTTAGGCCTAGCCTACAAGAAAAGCCCTGCGGTAGCTGTTAGTTAGCCTATTTACCCTTTTTTGTTATTTATCAGCCTATGTCATTGTCTTGTTGTTTTGATTTATATTTTGTCTGTTCTGTGATATGCACCTGATCCTATTGATATTTTTGTAAAGATTGAAAGATTGTTTGTAGCCTACATGAATATTTGCAATAGAGAGGCAAAATGAACGTCACTTCCTGCTTCTCCCTGTACCAAGCGCTGAAAAAATATGAATGGCGGTGAACGGAGAATAACGTTACTTTTTATTATCCCGTTTGAATTGTGCCAGGGGGTGCCAACGTTAATTTGGTCAATTTAAAACGTAACTTTGCATGTCAAGAAAGTCGCAGTCTGTCGCCAAACTGTTGGACTATAAGTTATAAATCAGAAAGACTACACTGTCGCCTAAGTGACGTCACTTTCTCTACCGGCAACATGTCACGAGCTGCCACGAGCTATGTAGTTTTTATACGAAACTAACCCCTACGTTTCAGTTTGATGACAAACTGTGACTTTCTTTACATGCAAAGTTATGTTTTGAATTGACCAAATTAACGTTGGCACCAATTCAAACGGGATCAAAAAAGTAACGTTATTCTCAATCTCCGTTCACTGCCATTCCTATTTTTTCCCAGCGCTGGTACAGGGAGAAAGCCATAGGGAGACAGCACGATGTCACGTTTCACTCTGACTCTCTATATAAACAAACAAATACACAAATAAATGTAAGACGACTTGGGTCTGACCACATGAGACTAGTTTTCCTGCTGCGTGTAACCTCGCGTCACCAGGCTCTTCAGCTGCGTGGCGTGCTCGACACTCCAGCCCAGTTGGTGGCGGTAATGCACCCCTCTAAACTGGTTTACCAATCGCAATTAAACACCAAAGAAGAAGAAGGACGTGTGGCTGGCTACAGTGAGCTCGAGGTTAGCTTGGATGTGAAAACAACCGGGAGGATTTAACTATTTATCCGCGATGATTGTGGTAAGACACGTGCGACTTCACTTTACGATGAGTTTAGAAACAGAGACTCTTAAGTCGTGATATGACTTGAATGTAACGTGTAACGTTATGTCCAGGACCAGATTTGGTTTGTTGGAGTTCGAGGCAGACAGAGCCTCGTTATGTTGTGTGGAGAGAAAACAATGAAATCTGTCAGTTTGATCATTCTCACAGGTCGACAAAGTTAGATGTTAACTTATACTCATAACTCCAGTATGAATCTTTAATAACCTGCTCCACTCTCTCCAAGGTTCAGCTTTGCCTTATGTAGTTTGATTGACTCGGAGTCACAATAAACACTTGAGTTCACTTTTATTAACTTGTTAAATATACCAGTCAGGCAGGAGAGAGTTGTTTACATGACAGCACGGGAACATGTATATCTTATAAGATCACGTTGCAACTCTCACGAGACTTATGTCGCGTACGGCAACTCTCTGTAGTCAAAAGAAACAGTACAGTGCGCAACTGTCTACACTAGACAAAAAAAAAGACAAACTTAAAGGGTAAGTTCTCCCAAAAAATTAAAATTCAGTCTACTCACCACCACCATGCAGGTGGAAGTTTGCATGTAGTTTTGTAGTCCACAGAACAGTTATGGAGTTTCACAGCAAAGCGCAGTTGCAGAACTCTCCTAACCAATTGAAGTTGATGGTGACCAACTTTCAAATGTAAAAAAAAAAGCCTCCATACTGCTAACCTGGCATAATCCAAGTCTCCACAAGCCCTGAGATGCCACGTTGACTTGAAAAGACGTAATTTAGTTTAGGTCACTTTCTGTATGTATGTATGTATGTATGTATGTATGTATGTATGTATGTATGTACGCTTGAATGTATACTAGGGATGTCGAAAATCATAATTTTTCTTGACCGACAACCGACCCTCATTAGCCGACAAGTGTCGGTTAACCGAGAAGATTAAAATGTGCTATTTTACTGTCTGTGCCCCATTATACAATTACCACAACAAATGCTTGATTTTTTTTCATTAGAAAGCGTTTATTTTTTACATCTACAAGCAGAAAAAAACACATTAACAAAACGAGAAGACAAGTTGAATCCTCGAGCCATCTAAACAAAAACATTCCTCCGATAGGCTATACTGCTTAGAGCTGCACGCTTTGCATATTAAGGACACGTCAATTGACACGCAGCCGCCCCGTGAGGTACTGTTTGAGCGGACGACAGCCCAGGCTGCAGGCGAGGGCGCACTGACAAAGTGCGCATCGCTACAGTATCTTCTCTTTTAGCAATAGTCTCACTAATTCCACAGTGGTTTACCTGCTTTTGAGATCTGCAAAAAATAGTTTGCTTCTGTCTCACCCGTTCTCCCTCTCTCTTCACACGAGGGCTGTGCTCTCTGTGTCTTGCAGGGCTCCACAACATTATAAAAACGAGTCCGCACTCCGCACGCAGTCTCTTGTTGTGAAACAATTTCTCCGAACTGCCATGTGTTGGACAGTAAAGACTAACGTTAATTGATACTTTTCAATCGTCAATTCGACCGCTTCATGTCTGCAGTTTTGTAACACGGTAAAAACTACTGTTTCATCATTGAGTGCGAGCGTATGCATGCGTGTGCCTGATGAACATGCAGAGAGGGAGGGAGAGAGTTAGACCGAATGAGACAGTGAAGAAAAAGTAGCCTAATGACAGCACACACGGAGTTAACAAAACTATAGAACATGTATGAGCTGATTGTTTCGCTGGGTGTGTTCATCATTCTGAAATCGTCACCGAGCACATCTGAGCTGTGTGCTCAGACAGGAGCAGCAGAGGGGCGGGGCAGTCAGTGCGCTCACTTCACTGTGACTGCAGCAGGTGTTCAGCTGTGTGTGTGCTTCGCTGCGGAATGCGTTTGATCAGACATCAGGTAGATAAAATCAACATGAACCATGTGTTTATTTCCAAATCTAGCTTGATTAATACTTGCCCCATCGTTTAATATACTTATGTTACATTGCTGACCACGACGGAGCGGGGGGAATCGCCACATTGGCAACACTGTTGCAAATTAACATGGAAATTGACCGTTTAACCGACATGCTTAACCGACCAAAGACGTTCTCGGCGATTAACCGGTTAACGGTTAACCGTCGACATCCCTAATGTATACACACGTAGAGTCTAGACTGCACAGGCACTATTGATCTCTCTTACCCTGTGTCCCTTCCAGGACTGCTCTTATCTTTTTTATCTTCTTATTTTGTATTGCCTCTTTTTTTAGTCTTTTACCGTGCTCATCTGTACTTTGTTATTTGTACACTATGTACAACTGGAAGCCGCTGTACAACAGAATTTCCTTCGGCATTAATAATCTCTTAGGTTTTATTTTCTCGTTCAGCACAAAGACCACGAGCTGCAGGATCTCAGTCGGACATGGTCATTTGGCTGAGTTTCTGACCCAGAGGGAGAATAAAACCTAACTCTAGAATAAACATGTCGGCCGTCCCCAGGTTCTCCAGATGCTCCAGGGGAGAGAGGACGGAGAGAGGAGAGCAGCCGAGCAGGAGGAGGAGGAGAGGAGCAGGGAGGTGGGCTGCCAGTGGGAGAGTCCAGAGGACCGGAGAGAGGTGGGCTGCCAGTGGGAGGATCCAGAGGAGAGGAGAGAGGTGGGCTGCCAGTGGGAGGATCCAGAGGAGAGGAGAGAGGTGGGCTGCCAGTGGGAGGATCCAGAGGAGAGGAGAGAGGTGGGCTGCCAGTGGGAGGATCCAGAGGAGAGGAGAGAGGTGGGCTGCCAGTGGGAGAACCCAGAGGAGCTAGGGAATGAGGAGAGGAGAGAGAGTCCAGAGGCGAGGGAGAGGGAGAAAGGGAGAGAGGAGGGGAGAGTAAGTCCAGAGGAGGGGAGGGAGGTGGGCTGTCAGAGCGAGGCAGCAGAGATGAGAGATGCTGCTGTCGAGGTGGACCTGCTCAAGCAACCAGGTGAGAGAAGACCTGTCTGTCTCACACATCTGTCTGCCTGTGTCTCACACATCTGTCTGCCTGTCTGTCTCACACATCTGTCTGTCTGTCTGTCTGTCTCACACATCTGTCTGCCTGTCTGTCTCACACATCTGCCTGTGTCTCACACATCTGTCTGCCTGTCTGTCTCACACATCTGTCTGTCTGTCTCACACATCTGTCTGCCTGTCTGTCTCACACATCTGTCTGTCTGTCTCACACATCTGTCTGCCTGTCTGTCTCACACATCTGTCTGTCTGTCTCACACATCTGTCTGCCTGTCTGTCTCACACATCTGTCTGCCTGTCTGTCTCACACATCTGTCTGCCTGTCTGTCTCACACATCTGTCTGCCTGTCTGTCTCACACATCTGTCTGCCTGTCTGTCTCACACATCTGCCTGTGTCTCACACATCTGCCTGTGTCTCACACATCTGTCTGCCTGTCTGTCTCACACATCTGTCTGTCTGTCTGTCTCACACATCTGTCTGCCTGCCTGTCTCACACATCTGTCTGCCTGTCTGTCTCACACATCTGTCTGCCTGTCTGTCTCACACATCTGCCTGTGTCTCACACATCTGTCTGCCTGTCTGTCTCACACATCTGTCTGCCTGTCTGTCTCACACATCTGTCTGCCTGTCTGTCTCACACATCTGTCTGTCTGTCTGTCTCACACATCTGTCTGTCTGTCTGTCTGTCTCACACATCTGTCTGCCTGTCTGTCTCACACATCTGTCTGCCTGTCTGTCTCACACATCTGTCTGCCTGTCTGTCTCACACATCTGTCTGCCTGTCTGTCTCACACATCTGTCTGCCTGTCTGTCTCACACATCTGTCTGCCTGTCTGTCTCACACATCTGTCTGCCTGTCTGTCTCACACATCTGTCTGCCTGTCTGTCTCACACATCTGTCTGCCTGTCTGTCTCACACATCTGTCTGCCTGTCTGTCTCACACATCTGTCTGCCTGTCTGTCTCACACATCTGTAGTACCAAAACCCTCACCTTGTGACCCCGGATGACTTGGGCTTGGCCCCTGGCCAAGTATTATATATAAGTATATTAAGTCATATACTGTATACTATTGAGGTTTTCCACGAATATTCAAATGTCTGCTGTGATGTCATCATGACTATATATATGACTATATATATATATATATATATATATATATATATATATATATATATATATATATATATATATATATATATATATATATGACTATATATATATATATATATATATATATATATATATATATATATATATATATATGTAACAGCGTTGTGTAGGTGGTACTTGCAGCAACCCATGTTAAGGGCTTGCCCAGGGGTGAATACAAACCGCCGACCTTCGGCTTGGGAGTCAGACAAGTTAACCACTGCACCAAGAGAGCTAGCTCCCTTGGTGGAGCGGATTAACTTGCCTTTATACTGGGGAGTGAGTTTAACCAATCCACTCCCTACCACACTGGACTCACGAGGAATCTACGCTGATTCACCTCGGTCAGTTTCAAGTATACATACTACAGCATGCGCTGGGACGCATCATCAGTGATGTTAACTGGGGTCGTAAGGTGTTTCGGGTCTCTCAACATCATACACCCTCGCCCAGTAGACCCAGCCGATTACGACCCCGACCCGCGTCCCAGAAGCAGCCGCTCACGGATCAGCCTTCCTACTCTGTCTGCAACGTTGCCTGCGGAAGGGTTGATCATGCCCAATCCGCTGCAATAGAGCTAGTGCTACACCGCAGCATTGAAAGACCTTCGGTGCATGGAGGTCTAAGGCCCTGTGGGGTGATTCCAGGCCGGTCACCTCCTTCGTCTCACCAGAACGTCCTGTGGAAGAAGGCAATCCTACCATGCCGTACCATGGGCAGGGAGGATGCCTCAAGAAGGCCTGTGCGCTGCACGTCATTCACCTGCGCCGAGCACCTCGCTCTAGCCTGAAGGACCCCAGGCCGCGCCGATGTTTGCACAGATTTTCAGGAGGCTGATCCGTAGCGCTTGTGGATTTCTCCCTCACGAGAGAGCCAGGCTGGGGTGCTAAAACCCATCCCGTACTGGATGCCGTCTCTCCGACCGTCAACTGTCTCTCCAGCTTGTCACCAAACTATACTTGGTTGTCACCTAGTCTATTCCTAAGTGTCACTGGCCAGGGGGAGCCAGGATTTTAGTTTCAAGTATACATACTACAGCATGCGCTGGGACGCGTCATCAGTGATGACAGTGATGTTACATATATATAGTTAAATCTAGTTTTTTTAATGAATATAATTGCAGTGAAAATTGCACAGACTAATTTACTAATTGCACTAGACTAGTGGTTCTCAACTGTTCTAGCCTCACGACCGACATTTTTCTTTAGTCATTAAGTTGCGACCCAAATTTCAGATTTTTCCCCGCCAAAATGTTGCCTACTTTGGAGCATTATTTAGCTCCCTTCTCGACAAGCTAGCAAGTCAAGTCAAGTCAAATTTTATTTATATAGCACCTTTCATACACAAAGGCAATTCAAGGTGCTTTACAAAAAAATAATCGAAAAAACAAGCAGCAAAGCAATGCACATATAAAAAACACATAAAAAACACAGCCGACAGTTTTAGTTAAAATATATACTCAAATTAACAAACATGAAACATTATTTCTGTTTTAAATAAGTTACAAGGCACTCTTCAGTATTATTATTACATGTACAGTCCATTTGTTGGAAATGTACAGGAAAAATCTTTTTAAAATTACAGGCCGAGAGAGGCAGTAGTTTAGTAGCAGTTAAAAGCAAGAGTAAACATAAAGGTCTTTAGCTTGGATTTAAAAATAGGCAGAGTAGGGGCAGATCTAATGTGTTCAGGGAGTTTGTTCCAGTTATGAGAGGCATAGTGGGAGAACGCGGCTTCACCATGTTTAGATTTGGTCCTTGGGACAATTAGTAGACCAGTGCCTGAAGATCTCAGGGATCTGGATGGTTCATAGTGTAGAAGCATTTCAGAGATGTAGTGTGGGCCTGACAAGCAAGACAAGATTGTTACCAATGGATGCCTTAAGTAGGTCTTCTAGTTTGGTCCAGCATCTTCAGTGTCTGAAAGACAGTAATATCGGCGGTGGACGCCGGCATCCTCAAGAAGTAGAACTTTTTTTCTCCATGCACACATCCACGACCCACTCAAAACTAATTCCTTATACAGCCATGAATAAATCGGCCTGAGGGAAATGAGGAGTGGTGATTAGTTGGGGTTAGTTAGGGTGATTCTTGCAAAAAAAACAAATATTTTTTAAATTTGAATGTCAGCTCAGTGACGCTCTGGCCAATCAACTTGCCCTGCATAAACTTTCACGGGCCATGGGTTAGGTCGGAGCCTGCTAAAAGCCTGTCTCTTCCTCTCTCTAACTGTCTCCCCGTCTGTGTAGGTGTGTCCGGTGTGATGTGTCAGTGTGTTGGAGCTAGAGCAGATGGACCAGGAGGTGGCGCTCTGCTGCAACACTGCACACAGAGGACAAACAGACAGACGGGCAGTGAGACAGACAGTCAGGTCGACCCGCTCCAGCTGTACTGGACCCAGAACCTGACCAGCCTGACTCCCTTCCTGCAGCAGCAGAAGAGCCAGCCTTCTTCCTCTTTCCTCTATCGTCTTCTGGGACTGCAGGACACTGCCCCGTTACCCAGCATGCCCCTGTGCAGCCCTGTGTGTGGGAGGTGGGAGGCTCCTGCAGACGTCTCACTGCCCCCCGCTGGACTCATCGCTCCTCTCAGCCCACGGCTCGCAGAAGAGGAATGTAATGATAACTGTAAGTCGTGGGTGGTTTTCGAAGTTGGACCCGACTACTCAAATTTAAAAAGTAAAAAAAAAAAAAAGTATAGCTAAAGGCTAGATTTTGGAGATCTCCAGAAATCTCTGAAACCTTTTAGTTTTCTGTCTCATAATGAGACAGAAACATCAATAAGTAATTACCAATAAGGAATTTAACTGCATAATGGCTGTTACAGCCCGTTCACACCATACGCCGAAGCAACGCTCAACCTACGCTGAACCCACAAGTTTCATTTCGGCGTCCTTGTTAACATGCGAAGCCGTTCACACAGCAGCCGCGCGCGCCTTGCTCAAGGCACGCTCAAGCGATCGTTCAGGATTCAATCCTATTTTCGAAGCGCGTGAAACGTAAAGCTGCCAGGCATGAAGTCAATGGGAGTTGTGGGAGGGTTCAAGGCGCGCCGAGCGAGGTGCTGAGGAAAAGGGAAGGCTTCTTGTGTGAACGGTTAAACGTGAACTCAGCTTGAGCCTGGCTCAAGCTTCAGTTCTGCTTATGTTAAGCACCAGGTGTGAACAAAGACTGAGTGTTACCGAGATAATGTGAGTCCTCATGTGAGGCTACACTACTGTAGCATAGACAACACAACACAGGCTACAGTACTGTAGCATAGACAACACAACACAGGCTACACTACTGTAGCATAGACAACACAACACAGGCTACAGTACTGTAGCATAGACCACACAACACAGGCTACACTACTGTAGCATAGACAACACAACACAGGCTACAGTACTGTAGCATAGACAACACAACACAGGCTACACTACTGTAGCATAGACAACACAACACAGGCTACACTACTGTAGCATAGACCACACAACACAGGCTACACTACTGTAGCATAGACAACACAACACAGGCTACACTACTGTAGCATAGACCACACAACAGGCTACACTACTGTAGCATAGACCACACAACACAGGCTACACTACTGTAGCATAGACAACACAACACAGGCTACACTACTGTAGCATAGACCACACAACACATGCTACACTACTGTAGCATAGACAACACAACACAGGCTACACTACTGTAGCATAGACAACACAACACAGGCTACACTACTGTAGCATAGACCACACAACACAGGCTACACTACTGTAGCATAGACAACACAACACAGGCTACACTACTGTAGCATAGATCACACAACACAGGCTACACTACTGTAGCATAGACCACACAACACAGGCTACACTACTGTAGCATAGACCACACAACACAGGCTACACTACTGTAGCATAGACAACACAACACAGGCTACACTGCTGTAGCATAGACCACACAACACAGGCTACACTACTGTAGCATAGACAACACAACACAGGCTACACTACTGTAGCATAGACCACACAACACAGGCTACACTACTGTAGCATAGACCACACAACACAGGCTACACTACTGTAGCATAGACCACACAACACAGGCTACACTACTGTAGCATAGACCACACAACACAGGCTACACTGCTGTAGCATAGACAACACAACACAGGCTACACTACTGTAGCATAGACCACACAACACAGGCTACACTGCTGTAGCATAGACAACACAACACAGGCTACACTACTGTAGCATAGACAACACAACACAGGCTACACTGCTGTAGCATAGACAACACAACACAGGCTACACTACTGTAGCATAGACAACACGACACAGGCTACACTACTGTAGCATAGACCACACGACACAGGCTACACTACTGTAGCATAGACAACACAACACAGGCTACACTACTGTAGCATAGACAACACAACACAGGCTACACTACTGTAGCATAGACCACACAACACAGGCTACACTACTGTAGCATAGACCACACAACACAGGCTACACTACTGTAGCATAGACAACACAACACAGGCTACACTACTGTAGCATAGACCACACAACACAGGCTACACTACTGTAGCATAGACCACACAACACAGGCTACACTACTGTAGCATAGACCACACAACACAGGCTACACTACTGTAGCATAGACAACACAACACAGGCTACACTGCTGTAGCATAGACCACACAACACAGGCTACACTACTGTAGCATAGACAACACAACACAGGCTACACTGCTGTAGCATAGACAACACAACACAGGCTACACTACTGTAGCATAGACAACACAACACAGGCTACACTACTGTAGCATAGACAACACGACACAGGCTACACTACTGTAGCATAGACAACACAACACAGGCTACACTACTGTAGCATAGACCACACAACACAGGCTACACTACTGTAGCATAGACCACACAACACAGGCTACGCTACTGTAGCATAGACCACACAACACAGGCTACACTACTGTAGCATAGACCACACAACACAGGCTACCCTACTGTAGCATAGACAACAAGGTCAGCAATGCCTGTAACTTGTTATCCATGTTGAATTGACCACTGGTAGTCAAGGCCGATGTAGTTTGTCTTCTTTCCAGAAAATGGTCAAGTGATAGGGGCGTGACGAATCATGGAAAGACACGTGGTGGTGACTAGGCTCTTTCACACACAGATCGCACAAAATTGCAGTTCTGAAGGCCCGCAAAGCCAGCACCCTCGCCACAGAAATTGCTTTCACACAGAGCCAAGCAGCACAGCCACATTCCCGTCCTGCGGTTTGCTTTCAGGCGACAGCCACTGCTCCCGGATTGAAAGGCGAACTGCTGGAGGCATTTCCACTCAGCTCCTCGCTCAAATTAATATTTTCATAGGTTAGTGTAGCCTAGCCTACTGTATGATGAACAAATTCATTCAACAACCAAACATCGCTGAGGTGCAGCTGCGGTTGTTAAGGATAAGCTGATGAAGCTGGTTAAGGATCAGATAAAACACGAAAGTGTTGTCCACATGCATGGTAACAAGGCTTTCAATATTCATCTGATCGACTTTATCTTTATGCATCACAGACACACCATCATGTAGCCTATTAGGTAGGCTACAAGGCTAATTCTTTTCTTTTGGTTCCAGTTTTTTGTAAAGCAAATTATTTCCATCAAGTAGCCTAATTAGGGGCCGTTCTGAAAGACGACGCCCACATATCAAACAGCTGCAGTCTGCATAACGTTCTTCGGGGGAATAGTAGCGTATAGACTACTATAACGTTAGTAGTTTTTGTAAGGGAATGCACAGAGCTGATTTCGAGAGGGAATATCCTCAGACCAACTCGCCACAGACAGCTATAGCCCTCTGAAGCTTATTATTATATCTGTTAATTTTACCTACTAATGTCAACATCGTTTGAGCATAAAGCCTAACCTACTACTTACTAGGCACGGAGCATTCCTCCTGGCGTCCCTGCAGTCATGATTGTATAGGCTACTTTTTTTTACTTTCACTCGTGCACTTTCTTGCTACATGAGGTGATTTCCCCTGTAATTCTTTTATGAATGAGCTGACCATTCGCACTTCTTTTCCGGCTCGCTGCGACAACGCTTTCAAGTGGAGGCGGGTTGCCTGCTAAACCGGCGTTGTGACATTTATCCACCAACGCGCGTTCACGACTTTCACATCGGAGGCGCGGATCCTATTTTCCGTGCATTTTTCGGCTTTCAAGGCCGGTGTGAAAGAGCCTACTGATAAGACCCAATCAGGAAGCAAGTGTGCATGTGTGCGTCAGCGTTTTCAAAAGACGGTTTCCACCCGTCCAGACTAAAACACAATCCCAGAGTTTTCCAAATAAAACGGGCTCAGCAGCATTTAGGGCTTCAAAAATGCCAGAGTAGTGTGGACGCTAGGCGTAAAAGGAGTGAAAGTTATGCATTTTAAAACAAAAAGGTATTAGTGTGGACACAGCCTGAAACCAGATTGTGAATCAGTACAGACAGAAGATGGCCTTAGGTTTGCCTGTGGTTCACACTGTTCAGACAGCATGTCCAACCCACACTGGGACATTAAGAAACCAGATCTTAACGTGACCACTTTCATATCAATGACCAGGGTTAGACCAGGGTTACCTGACCCATATTCAACCCTTATCTTGTAAATCCACACCAAGTTAGTCCACACTGTGTCATCCCTGACCCCCAACCCATCCGCTTTCATCCCAAAAATCAACCTGAGAACAACCCTGGTTGGTCCCTTGGTGTGAAAGGGGTAATGACCTCCGGTCATGACCGCTATTAGTGTCGTGCAAGTTCACACTTCACAAGAGCTAGCTCAAAGTTCAGCTCACACATTCAAATGAATTAACTTTGAATATAATTGAACGAATTGCGTGCCAATTAAAGTTCATCCGAACTTTATTTTTGGAAAAAGTGACGGCCCTACATTTAGAGCAAAAGGCTGCACCCAGTGCTCTTTTAGCACAACACTGACTGCTACATAGAGTGAGCATTAGCACAACACTGACTGCTACATAGAGTTAGCATTAGCACAACACTGACTGCTACATAGAGTTAGCATTAGCACAACACTGACTGCTACATAGAGTGAGCATTAGCACAACACTGACTGCTACATAGAGTTAGCATTAGCGCAACACTGACTGCTACATAGAGTGAGCATTAGCGCAACACTGACTGCTACATAGAGTTAACATTTGCACAACACTGACTGCTACATAGAGTGAGCATTAGCACAACACTGGCTGCTACATAGAGTTAGCATTATCACAACACTGACTACACTGACTGCTACATAGAGTTAACATTATCACAACACTGACTGCTACATAGAGTTAGCATTAGCACAATACTGACTGCTACATAGAGTTAGCATTAGCACAACACTGACTGCTACATAGAGTTAGCATTATCAGCACTACACTGACTGCTACATAGAGTTAACATTAGCACAACACTGACTGCTACATAGAGTTAGCATTAGCACAACACTGACTGCTACATAGAGTTAGCATTAGCACAACACTGACTGCTACATAGAGTTAGCATTAGCACAACACTGACTGCTACATAGAGTTAGCATTAGCACAACACTGACTGCTACATAGAGTTAACATTAGCACAACACTGACTGCTACATAGAGTTAGCATTATAACAACACTGACTGCTACATAGAGTTAGCATTAGCAACACTGCTGCTGTTTCTCCATTGGTTTTCTCACTTAACACCATCCCCCATTTCCTGCAGGCCAGTGTTCCCATGGTAACAAGCGGTCTCTTTGGACCGAACGCAGCACGCACATCTGTAACATGTGCGGTGAAGGCCACGGGTTCGAGTCTGTGACAGCAGACCGAGGAACGGCTCATCACCACCACGACGTGTGTGACTGCAGGGCTGACCGTCCCGGAGGCCCCGCGTGCAGGAAGAAGAAGAGCACTCGCATAACCGGCCCAACGCACTGCAACAGCCAGCGCTGTCACTTCTGTGGCTTGAGCCCCAGCGGTGGGACACACCCGATGAGCCACACGCCGCCACAACCGCCAGGCCAAAGCCAACGCACACACGCTAGCAAAGGTGCTAACGGGTGTAAAAGCAAGGGGACTGCTGAGGGGTATACCGGAGGAGAGCACCCAGATCAGAGGAGGTGGAGCGACGGCCACAGAGTGACCAAGAAAAGGAAAACGGGCGAGGAGGGAGGGGACAGACAGCCGAGAAAGAGGAGGGCGGTCGGTCCGCCAATCAGATATCTGCTGGAGGCAGAGGAGCAGTCCTGCGGCCCCATGGCATCCAATCACGTCGGAGCGAGCAGACTCAAAGAGAAACGAGGACAGGAGAGGGTGAGGAAGGCTCTGCCGGAGAGTGAAGCCAGAGGTGGAGCAGAGGAGGAGGGACAGAGACGGGGTGGGGGGGACAGCGGAGACGCAGCGGGGACAGCCGAGGACGGAGTGGAGGGACCGTGGCAGCTCTGCGAGGTTCGTCAGCACAATTGTCCTTTTCCCAGAGTTAAAGAGCACGGTGCAGTTTGGAGAGAGTACATTGCATGAACATGTGAGGAGGGGCATATTAACATGTGGGAGGGGCATATTAACATGTGGGAGGGGTATAGAGCAATGAGATTTTGGGTTGGGCGGGGTAGGGGTTAAATCACACATAACTGCATCTAGACTCGTTTTTGTAAACTGCAGTGGGCCCTGCTTCTGAAATGGAACTGTACACCTGTGATGTCAGCTGCAGCAGAACTTCCAGCAACAAGTGATGTCACAGGTGTTGAACGCCCATTTAGAATTCCACCTTTTTCTCCATATTTCTGTAATTTTTTTTGTACTACTAATCATGAGCCCACAATGGGAATTCATATGTTTTAATTAAAGCTGATTTTTATGGCAGGGCACTTGACACCTTTGATAAGTGTGACTGTCACTCGACAGAAATGACGTATTTACTAAGGTGGCAGCGATGTTTTGAGCCAATCAGTACAGTCAAAACTGACTCAACCGCTGCTGCTTCTTCTGTTGTATTATACTAGGCATCTCGCGCGATATGCGCGCTCGATTTCCTAGGCTCGCCCGCTGCGCGGCCTCGCCCACCCTGCAGCTCAACCCATGTTCTCTGTTTACATTTTTGCCCGTGTGCAGTGATGTCACAATGCTGATGACGTCACTGATGACATCAGTGATGTTACAATGCACAATTGCTCAAGTGACATCACTTATGACATCAGTGATTTATGACATCACTGATGACATCATCAGTGGGACAAAAATTTAAAAAGAGAACAGAGAGAGAACAGAGCCTCTGCTGATCACAGAAAAGGTGGTTTGAGTTTTTTCCCTGTTTGTTTCTCAGCCCCTAATCTTTTTCACTTTGGTGCTGAAGAAAATGGCTTTTTAATTTCCCTGTGGAGGAAAAACCCTTTCTTTGTATCTTCACTCGGCTGCCTGTTATTCTGCTGCTGACCTCCAATTGCAACCCTCCAGAAATAAAGTATGTCTCTCTCTGTCTCAGATTTGTGGGTTGAACTTCACCAGTCGCTCCGGGCTTCAGCGGCACATGTCGATTCACCGCGGGGTGTGCTGGTTGACCTGTGACCTCTGCGACAAGAGGTTCACCGGCTCCCGCAGCCTCCGGCTGCATCAGAAGCGTTACCACGGCGATAAATCCGGTCAGCAGCACGGCACCACAGCGTTCTGGAGAGGCGCTGTCAGAGGCGTGAGGCGTGATGACAGGGACTTGAGCTGGTCCAGTACCAAGGCAGAGCACCTGCACCATGTAGGTCATACTTTCAACAAAACTCTAACATACATACACATACATTAGAGATGCACGGATGAGCTTTTATGCCATCCTAATCCGCGTGTATGCATGAACCGTCCGCCTGCCATAAATCCGCGCAAATTATTTCATACTATTTATAGATCCGCGCCCGCCATGCACCCGACGCTATAAACGCTATAAAAGGAGCAAACTTACGGTTTCTGCTGCCGTTGGTGCGATCGCTGCAGTCCAAGACTCCAAATAAACTTCCATGCTGTATTATGTCCAGTCCACCACTTGCCCTCATGTAGTTTACTCGGCTAACGCTATAGCTTTAAGTTTAGTTTACTTGATTGCCTCATTGTATGGGAAAATACGAACGCGTCTTCTCTTCAAACACGTCTTCAGCGGAGACAGGTCCGGCTCCAGACCCAAGTTACAGAGGGGGCCTGCCACTAGCTTGGGGGGGCCAAGCTACCCAAGGGGGGTCCGGGGGGATTCTCCCCCGGAAGAAGATTTTGTACATTTTAAAGTAAAATTCGTCAACCTGGTGCATTTGAGAGCAAAATGAAGAGGCTAAATCTGTGAAGAACTACACACATCTCTAATGTGTTGTGACTTTACAAATAATTAGGCCTAAACAATTAATATTAAGTGTATTTACACATTGTGCACAAATTGCATTCATTGTGACAAATTTACAATAGTTAATATCCAGCCAGAATCATTGCAAATGGATGTTCAAAGTAACAGTTAGCAATAGCATTCAGTTAATCAATGCCTAATGACAGCCAGATTCCATGTTAAACTTTAAAACAGAAAAACGGAAAAAACGTTTAGCAAAAAAAAAAAAAATTTTTTTTTTTTTTTTTTTTTTGGAATGGGGGGGCCAGTTTGTTGAATGGGGGGGCCCGGCCCGGTCAGGCCCGCCCCTAGCGCCGGGCCTGAGCGGAGACTCCTTTTTGAGGGTGACATCATTGACCATATGGACGAAAAGTGGAGCTTAGCGACCTAGCAGCACATGGCTATTGTTTTGTTTACGGCCGTGGGTCCTTTGGGGGATCTACAATAGGCGACTAAGAATGTGCCTGACGAAAAATGTAGCTTAAAATACGTTCATAGACTAGAGAACGTAATTAATATTATTTTTCCTCATTAATGATACATCGTTTCAACCGCCCGCAACCCATCCGCTATTAATCAGAATGTTTATTTTTATGATCCCGCCCGCCCTCAGGGCGGGATATCCGCGGTCAGCGCGGTTATAACTGCGGCCCGCACATCACTAATATACATACATAATACAAGACACTCAGATTCACCTCATTCACCTTGTAGATCTGACATTCACCCCCCCTACTGTCACACTACTAAGAAGCAATGTTCAATACACTACAGGGGCCGGTTGCACCAAGTGGTCTTAACTATGCCTGGTCGTAACTCCTACGTCGGTCTTAGTTAAGACCAGTCTTTAGAGTGGATTTACGCCTGTTGCACCAACACGGCTTACGTCTGGTCTTAACTATGCTGGTCGTAGCAATGCGCGTCCATGTGAATTGCCAGGGAATGCACCCTGATTGGATGATGTGTGCCTCGCGACCTGCTTGGAGCGCACTGTGCCACTACGCTCTCTCTCAGCCACTACTGTAAGTGCATCACTACACCCTCCCTCCTCCCACCCTCCCTCGCTCCGGGGGGAAAATGGCGGCGATTGAGCCAGACAGACAGTCTGAATGAAATTGAATGTAACGTTCCCAATTCTATGTATTAAATTCTAAAAAATTAACGGCAACATTTGGGAAGGCTAAGCCACACAACTAGCTCGTTGTAATCTAACATCATGCTTCAAAAGACGGAGAACTGGCTGTGTTACGACGATGACGGTAAGGACTCAAAAAGGTCTCCGCTGATAAGACACGGAGATCTCTGTCACAGGCAGGCACTACGCCTCCTCCTGACCAGGCGTAACTCTTACGCCTGGGCGTAGTGACAAGAAGGCTTACGCCTACATTCCACTAGGTCCGTGTTCGGTCCGTCTGCGCTGCGGTACGGCATCGGAGCCGATACGTTTCCACTCTAATCATTGTGGCAACTTCCACCTACTCCGCTGCGTTGCGTGTCTACTCCGTCCCAGCTCCGACGATCCGGAGCTCTCCGAAAAAGATACGCAAGGGTTCTATTTTTCACGGATGACGGAGCAAAGCCGCAGCAAGTTGGGCGGAGCCAGGCATGGAGTCAACAGGGCAGAGGTGTTTACAGCATTCAATATCAAGCCAGAGGACAAACATGTATGAGGAAAAGTTCATGATTGAAGTGGAAAACCACAAAATAATATATGACACAACACATCCTTTTTACAAGGACAACACCAAGCAAGCCCACCCCTCCTCTGCTCCTCCAGTTGGGAACAATGATCTTCTGCCTGTTTGTCGTTGTATTTATCCCACATACAAATTGTCTCGCTCGATTTTACCGTGATAACCTGTGGGTCTCGTCACTCTAGCTGTCTGGCGGAGCAGAGCCGTGACGTGCTCTGCACGCAGCCGGTTAGTGTTGGCGCAGCACAGAGCACGGAGCAAAACCGGAGAACAGCTGCAACGCAACGCAATGCAACCAGTGCAATCCCGGCGTTAAGCCGTCTTGGTGCAACCGGCGTAGCTGTTAGGTCGTAAAGTTACGACCAACTTAGCTTAAGACCAGTGTAAGACCAGTTGGTGCAACTGGCCCCAGAGGTGCAGTACTATGGAACACTCATCAATATACATCGATCACACATACATCACACATACACCTCACACTGCCTTTTTAACTGTCTACTTACTCTTTTTGGTTGCTCTTTTGTTTTCCTTATATTGTTCTTTCCTTTTCCTTTTTCTTTTTTTTTACTGTTGCTGGTCTTTTTCTTATTTATTGTCTGTGTGTTTCTTTTATCTTGCGTTTGTTTATATATTGTATGCTTTGTACAGATTCTTTTTATTGGTTTACTTTCATAGGGCTCTATCGTCGCAAAGGTGGTAATTTTGCGTTTGCGCCCGTGATTTTGCGTTAGTGCCGTGATTGTGGGCGTGTTTAAGCGCATTGCCCCGCTGCGCTCTGCGTCACCTCGGCGCAAACCTCCATATAGGCGTGTTTATGCCCAAAAGTATTCACAGGTGTGATCATGTCCCTTAAAAGTATTCACAGGTGTGATCATGTCCCTTAAAAGTATTCACAGGTGTGATAATGTCCCTTAAAAGTATTCACAGGTGTGATCATGTCCCTTAAAAGTATTCACAGGTGTGATCATGTCCCTTAAAAGTATTCACAGGTGTGATCATGTCCCTTAAAAGTATTCACAGGTGTGATCATGTCCCTTAAAAGTATTCACAGGTGTGATCATGTCCCTTAAAAGTATTCACAGGTGTGATCATGTCCCTTAAAAGTATTCACAGGTGTGATCATGTCCCTTAAAGTATTCACAGGTGTGATCATGTCCCTTAAAAGTATTCACAGGTGTGACCATGTCCCTTAAAGTATTCACAGGTGTGATCATGTCCCTTAAAAGTATTCACAGGTGTGATCATGTCCCTTAAAGTATTCACAGGTGTGATTCATGTCCCTTAAAAGTTCACAGGTGTGATCATGTCCCTTAAAAGTATTCACAGGTGTGATCATGTCCCTTAAAAGTATTCACAGGTGTGATCATGTCCCTTAAAAGTATTCACAGGTGTGATCATGTCCCTTAAAAGTATTCACAGGTGTGATCATGTCCCTTAAAAGTATTCACAGGTGTGACCATGTCCCTTAAAAGTATTCACAGGTGTGACCATGTCCCTTAAAAGTATTCACAGGTGTGACCATGTCCCTTAAAAGTATTCACAGGTGTGATCATGTCCCTTAAAAGTATTCACAGGTGTGATCATGTCCATCCCCCTTAAAAGCCACAGCGTCACGTCTGTGGCAGCAGCTTCCTTCTTGCTGAGTGGGCAAGCAGAGGGACAGAGTGAGAGAAAGAAAGAGGGGGAGAGAATTGGAGGATGAACCAGTTTGGATTCAATATAGATAAACCATTAGAAACTAACAAAAATTGGTGCTGATGGAACGATATTCCATTTGAAACACACCAAAGGGCTGCCACGCAGTTACGCAGTGGATATCCCCATGGTGTTATGTCCCAAAGCGTGCGTTTACTGTAATTAGACGTTTCGTTCATATACAGTAGGCTATAATATACACATGTAAAAATATTCGTTTCTTTAGGGTAGGGATGTGTGAGAATTTAACCCTATTCTATTTCAATAGCCTATATCAGAATTGTCCACATAATTGCAGTCCCGATTGAGGGGGCGTGTTCCGGTGGGAAAGTGACGTCGGTGCATGCATGCCCTCTATTAGGTGGTCTTAAAATTGCGTGCAAAATGACATAACACAAGAGGCGCGCAAAGGCCAGTATTTAGCGCGGACACACCTGGGCCACGCCTGCAATTGTGCCTGCGCTTAGATCGCAGCGCAAAACTGGATGGTCGAAATAGACGATAGCATAAGACGCAGGGAAGATGGCATAAGAGGTGCGCAAACGATAGCGCCTGTACGACGATAGGGCCCATAGTCTCTACCTGCACATGCTTTTGTTGATTTCCTTTTCTCTGTTTCGGTTTCTTTTTTTTTATAGGTGCAAAAAAAGAGGCAGGAAGAAGAACAATGGAGCACGACGAAGAGGGAGGAGGAGGAGATCCAGGAAGTTTGTGTGAAGCAGGAAGAGATTGAGACGGAGGGAAATGGCAGGTTAGAGGATGGAGGGATGGAAGGAGGTGAAGAGGGCTGTGTAGAGGAGGAGATAGAGGATGGAGGGATGGAAGGAGGTGAAGAGGGCTGTGTAGAGGAGGAGATAGAGGTAGTTTGTGTGAAAGAGGAAGAGATGCCGATGGAGGGACATGACAGGAGAGAGGATGAAAGGCTGCAAGGACAGCGAGGAGACGAGGAGGCTGAGGTGAAGCCTGGGTGTTCAGATGGTGCAGAGAAGAAAGGAGGTGATGGAGTGAAAACAGAGAAGGAGGAGTGGAGGGTGACTGATCCAAGACCCAACACAGACAGAGGAGAAGAGGAGGGAGCAGGGCTGAAAGAGTCGGGAGAGAAGGTGACGGAGCGACCGAGAAGGAAGATGGTCGGCCCACCAATCAGATACCTGCTGGAGTCGGAGGAGGCACACGGGCCGACGGCGTCCAATCACATCAGAGCAAAGGGACAAAAGGTGAACAGGTCTTTGATTATAATGGGGACACATTCACACATCAGTACAGCTTAGCCTTTCTTACCGTTAGGTACATAAACTACAGGTTAAAGCAGCTACGAGCAAGATTTTCGATTGTTATTAAACAGTATAATTACAATATTGATGCATCACATCTTACCTATAATAGTAGCTGAGACCAAAGCCGTGTGAATCGGAGATTGCTCTCTTGATGATTATTAAGTCTGTGTCTGTCTAAACTCGCGTCACCAGGGGGCTCTCTCTCTCTCTCTCTGCCTACCGGCGGACCGGATAAACCCGGAAGTGAAACCCGGAAGTGAAACGCAGCTGCCTGCCTTCCCCCGTTCGCGCTGCCTAGCAACATACCATAAACAAGGAGAACGCCATGCATACTCTCGCGAACATCTCTTGTTATATTCTAACAGGTTTTTTGGAAGTTATTTTGTGGTTATGGCCGAAGTGGCTGCTGCAAACCGTTTCATTTCACTTCCTGATCTGCCCTGGCCACAGACAAACTAACACTGGCCGATTCACTCGGGGTTCAAGCGAGACTACTCTGCGTTGGTCTCGTCTACTATTAGAGGTAAGATGTGATGCATTGATATTAAATTTAGACTGTTTAATAACAATCGAAAATCTTGCTCGTACCTGCTTTAAGAACTTATTTTTAAAGGTCCCAATTCGTGCAGCTGTAACCTCTTAAAAACGTGTGTCTCTGGTCCATAAAACATGATTCTGGATTAATTTGTCGAAAATATAGCAACCCCGTTTGTTGTGACGGAGTTCTCACTTCCTCATCTCGTCGCTTCCCAAGAACGGTCTGTTTTCTATAATATATTCAGAACTAACAGTTCCCATTGGCCGCTGAGGGAGAGCCCGCCCCAGGCTCCCAGCGGCCAATCAGATTAGCGTCTGTGGACCAGCACGCTAGGTTGCGAGTTATCGTTAACTTAACGGTTACTACGCTAAAGAGGACATCTCAAAATGCCTAGACTTACCGAATGCACCTCTGCAGTTGCTGGATCACGTACAGTTGGCGTCGCTCCAGCTAGAAGTGTTAATTTTGTGGCTATAGACAAAATGGTGCAGGTAGCTTGTGTGAGAGAGACCCGCGCAGTATGCGTGAGGAAGCTTGTGACGTCCCAATTCCCCTCTGGGCAAACGAAGCGTTTGGGGGTGTGGCTTGGAGGAGACTGCAGGGGGAAGCTGGATAGGGACAAATCCAACTGTGGCAGTTCTGAGCTTGTGACCACTCATTACAGGGAGGGCTGACAGCAGTATATATGCATTTACAAGTAAAAACAGCTTTTGCACGGAATGGGACCTTTAAAATACAAAAATGTGAAATTATTATCGGTTATCGGTCATGAGAAGCAGATATTTATCGGTTATCGTATCTGCTGAAAAAAATCCATATTGTGCATCGCTAATCAATGTAACAAAATCTTTGTATGAAATGCTTTTTGAGGAGGAGAATGAAAGGCTTAAAGAGACGGACAGACTGGAGTGGAGAGCGGACGTGGAGCAGCCGATGAGGCCAAGGACGAAGATGGTCAGTCCACCAATCAGATACCTGCTGGAGTTGGAGCGGTCAAAGGGAAAGGGACTCAAGGTGAACAAGTCTTTTAATATGGGGACACATTCCGGGACTTTTACCGGGACTTTTAGGCCATGTTTAGACGACAACCGTCTCTGCATAAAACGTCAAACTAGCGTTGCGTCCTCACCTTTTATTTCGCATTTATACACAGCTGGTGTGATAACGATTTGCGTGCAGACTTTCAGGCTGACTGAAGCCGCAAAAGCCTCAAGTGAGCCAGAATAACATTGAAACTTCTGGTTAAAACCTTCACAATAATGGTAATTAAATAAACTAATAGTCTTATTGATGCATGTCGCAATGTTTTTTGTGTGTGATCCGAAATACACAGAAGACATATAGAACACAGACAACTAAAAGTCCATTTTAACACGCAGTGAGTCGACGACCCTGATTTTTATTTACCCAGTTATAAAATACGGCTTTTATTTTGAAGGTAAAAACGCCTAGCTTCCCCTATTCTGTCTGTTTCTAACGGGCTTGATTTAGCTTTGTGATTACAGTTTTTAAATGCATTTTCCACGCGTCTGACACAGAAGTCACAAATGGTAGCCTAATAAACTGCTGCAGATCATGCTCCAGAATGGATTACAGAATAAAAACCCAGTAAAGCAACATAAAAAAGACCTGAGCACAAGTGGGACTTCACTTGAGGAAATGCATCGCAGACAGTTGTTGTCAATTATTCAATGCGGGAGACAGTGATTAATAGGCTATGTGTGACGTTAGTAGGGGGGACTTAACGCAGATTGTGTTTTTAGCAAATCGTTATCACGTTTGTTGAATGTCAATGCGACTCATTATGCCTGTGCCATAAGGCTGTATTGGGCTAGTTCAATGTTCCTATTGCCTACCATTGTGTAACATGGTGAAGGGGGGCTGTGTCATCACCTGAATAGAGTTTCTCCACTTTACACGGTGACAGTAAGGGGCAGCGTTATCAAGAATTCCACTCTGGAACCTGTTTTCAGATTTTGGCGTTTTCACCCCCCAATAACACCGTCACCATGTAAAAGGAAGGCACTAACGCTAAAAAAAGGTTTGCCGTTTAATGCAGGGAGCGTCGCCGTGTAAACAGGGCCTTAGTGAGGAGACAGCCATGACTTTACTACCATGTCATGTCAGGAGGGGGGCTAAATAACGCTCCAAAGTTAGACTAAATTTTGGTGAGGAGAAAAATTGGCATGGGCATTTTCAAATGGGTCCCTTGACCTCTCACCCCAAGATATCTGAATGAGATTGGGTTCTATGGGTACCCACGAGTCTCCCCTTTATGATAATTCCATGCAGTTTATGCAAAAACCATGCAGGTTTTTTTGCATGCAGTATAAATGTGTAATTTTTGTTTATTCCATTTGAATATTTCTGCATACTGGGGTCCCTAAATAGTCTTGGAATTGCATAACTTGGGTATACAGTACAGTATAACATACATGACGTATTGTGACCTCTAGGATCATCATCGCAGCCTCAGGAAACTTGACAACCACAAAGTAGAGACCGAGGGCATTCAGGGAATGTATTAGGGCTGTGGCGATTCACTTATCTCCCGATTCGATACTATCACGATTCTTGGGTGCCGATTCGATTTATATTGCGATTCTTAAGTATTGCGATTCTACGATTATTGCGATTCGATATTACGATTTATTGCGATTTTTGTTAATTTTTTTCATCTTTTTTTCAGTTTGTTTGCTTTTTTACACTAGATTAGAACATGGGAAAAGTTGAATCATACACTAGAGACTGTATATTATATATCATGAGTAGGGCTGGGCGATATAGTTAAAAACAGGGGCGGACTGGGATCATAATTCAGGCCGGGCATTAGATACCAAGCAGGCCAGGCCGATATGGGCCGACGCGCGTGAAATTTGGGCCGTTTGAAGCCCAATTTGGGCCGTTTGAAGCCAGATTTGGGCCGTTTGAAGTCCAATTTTACAATGAGATGCACCCACTTTAACCCTGAAGTGTAATTATTACTTCAGACTAACTAATAAAGTAATAAAACCACTAGTAAACCAGTAGGCGGCGCCTGGCCTGCTGTTCAGTGAGTGGCCTGACTGCAAGCACCCAATTTTTTTTTTTTTTTTGCGATTATCGATTCTGGAATAAAAGATCGATTCAAAAAATCGTGACATTAAAAATCGCGATACTTAGGTGAATCGATTTTTTCCCCCACCCCAAGAATGTATACTTATGTATATGGAAAATATGGGGGTTTCTGAACAATTTCCAGAACAGAAGAGCAGAACAGAAGTGCTCGCCACCCTATCGCTGAAAAATTTGATTCTTACAGACATTTTCAAATGTCAAAAGTTTTTGATACCAAATCACAGCATGGATGTTTCTATGGTGTTGCTATTGTCTTAACGTGGTATTCTGTAGTTTGTTTATTTTTTACCATAAAGAAATGTGTGTATGATAGGGAGGGGTGGAGTAGAATAATGCTAGCTGATGGCCATGTTAGAGGCGGGACCATCAAGCCAGTTCATTTCTTTTTCCAAAACTACGCTCCTTCAAGAGCCTTCCTCCGCCGCTCCTCACAGAGCAGCGTAGAGCGAGGTGCGCCGCTCTGTTCTGACTGAGCTGAAGTTTCACAAGATCCTGCTTTGAAGCACTCCACCAAACTGTTGGGCAATAGTCAAGGCGGGATAGGACTAAAGATTGTAATACTAGTTTGAGTGTTGTAGCATCCAGCAGATGAACACACCTTCTGATCATTGAAATACTACTACCGGTACTCATTTTTCGACACTATGTTATTCATGTGAGTTGACCAACAACGCTTTTCATCAATAATTTTTCACCCAACAATTTGGCCTCTCTAACCTGCTCAATGGCAGCACCATTCAACACTAGATGTAGTTCAGGATCAGATTTTAAGTGATGTCTAGAGACCAACATGATGATACTTTTTGTTTTTGAAACATTTAACTTCAATTTATTTTCACTAACCCAGTTAGAAACCAGCATTAACTCTTCTTGCAGCAACTTGTTCACCAATTTTTTTATTTTTTTTTATATGTACGGCAAGTCATTAATGAAAATAGAATAGAGTAAAGGACCAAGGCAGCTTCCCTGGGGAACGCCACACTGAACGGTCTCCATATCTGACAGTGTCCCATTAAACAATACACATTGTTGCCTGTTAACTAAGTAACTATACAACAGTTTAATAGAACATTCATTGAAATTATACGCTGATAGCTTCCTTAGGAGGAGCTCGTGATCAATTCTATCAAAAGCCGTGCTAAAATCCACAAGCACAGCACCCACAATCCACTTCCTGTCCAAGCACAGCACCCACAATCGACTTCCTGTCCACTTGTTTCAGCCAGTTACCAGTAAGCGACGTGAGTGCTAGGGGTGGGAATCACCAGATGCCCACGATACGATACTAAAACGATACTTGAGTCACGATACGATAATATTGCGATATTGTGATATGCTAGTATTGCGATACATTGAATATTGCGATATTTCGATATATTGTCTAACTCCTTTTCCTACCTTTTCCTTGACCTCACCGGAAGTAAATAATAATAATAATAAATATAGCCGCAAGCGGCGATGGGCGGGGTTCAAGCCTTGCGCAGATGACAAAGCTTCTGATTCTGACTAGGACATCCTCCTTGATATATCTGACAAGTTTCGCGAAAAACAATAGGGTTTCAGCCCCTTCAGGGCTTGAACCCCTAATAATAATACATTTTATTTGGAGGCGCCTTTCAAAACACCCAAGGTCACCTTACAGTGCATGTAAAACAGTTATCATTTAAAAGCATACAATATATATAAAAAAAAACAATCTGCATAAAACCAGCGACAAACAAAATTAAAATTAAAGACCAGTAAGGGAGGGGGTTAGTGATTACAGTGAATAGGCCAGTTTGAACAGGTGGGTTTTGAGCTGGGATTTGAATGTTGTTATGGTGTCAGAATGGCGGATGTGAGGGGGTAGGGAGTTCCAGAGCCTGGGGGCGGGGCAGCTGAAGGCCCTGGCACCCAGGGTACTGAGGCGGGAGGTGGGGATGGACAGGAGACCAGCTGAGGATGAGCGCAGCGAGCGGGAGGGTGTGTGCTCCTGCAGGAGGTCGGAAAGATAGGTGGGGGCTAGATTGTGGAGGGCTTTGTAGGTGAGCAGGAGGTTTTTATACTCAATTCTATAACGGACGGGGAGCCAGTGAAGTTGGATGAGGATGGGAGTGATATGGTCGGATGATTTGGTGCGAGTAGTGATCCGGGCAGCTGAGGTCTGGATGAGTTGAAGTCGGTGGAGCAGTTTGGTGGGGAGGCCGGAGACGACAGCATTGCAGTAGTCAATCCTAGATGTGATGAATGCATGGACCAAGACTTCTGTGCTGGATTGGGAAAGGGATGGGCGGAGTCTGGAGATGTTGCGGATGTGGTAGAAAGCAGTCCGGGTGAAGCAGTCCGGGTGATGTTTTTTGTGTGGGGTGCAAATGAGAGGGTACTGTCCAGGATGACACCGAGGCTTTGGACTTGGGTGGAGAAGGGAACAGTGAAACCGTCGATGATGATGTTTGGGGGCGGTGGTGTTGTGGGTTTTGGAGAGGGTGTTTTTGCAGCCGATGAGCAGGGCCTAAAACATGCAGTGTTTTTTTGTTTTGTTTTGTTTTTGCCCCACACGTAGGCTATACATTATTAAGCTTCTCTGGACTCAATACGCCACTGCAGGCGCAGACTGCAACATCGGGCGCTTCGGGCAGATGCCCGGTGGCCGGACATGGCATGGCCTGCATTTTTTTTTTTTTTTTTTTTTTATATCGATACTTTGCGTCCAAATATCGATACAATATCGTCAGGCAAAATATCGCGATACTATGGTGTATCGATTTCCCCCCCCCCCACCCCTAGTGAGTGCTGTGCTTGTGGAATAGCCAACCCTATATGCATGTTGGTGCTGTATCCTTGAATCTGCTTGCATCCAATCTTCTCAAACAGTTTGCTCGCTGCTCGCTGAAAGAGACTGACAGACTGAAGTCCAGAGAGGAAGTGACGGAGCCGCCGAGGAGGAAGATGGTCAGTCCACCAATCAGATACCTGCTGGAGTCAGAGCAGTCGCACGGCCCGACAGCAGCCAATCACGTCAGAGCAAAGGGACCCAAGGTGAACAGGCCTTTTAGTCTGGGGACAGATTCTGTGACTTTTACCAGGACTTTTCATCAGGAGACACACGCAATGACTTTTAGTATGGGGACACATTCCATGACTAGTGTACTAGCTCAAATCGCGTGCGCACATCTCGGCTCAAACGGACCAAACATTATGTCACTTCTAGAAGTGGCTTCAAAATATTTGAAGCAGGTGTACTTGTGTGTCACTGTGTGCAAAGTGGTGTGAAAGCATGAGAACTAAGCGTTAAGCTCAAAACACACCAGGGCGCTGCAGCCAGTGTGTGCAGGTCTACAGGACTTTTAGTCAAGAGACACATGCAATCACTTTTACCAGGACTTTTTAGTCAGGAGACACATGCCATGACTTATTGCAGCAACTTCAGTGTAAGAGTGTAAATGTCTCACATGGTCGCAGGGCAAATGACATGAGAGAGAAAATGAAAGAGTAAATGTAACAACATCTTTGTATCAAATGTTTTTTTGAGGAGGAGAAAGAAAGGCTGAAAAAGACGGACAGATTGGAGTGGAGAGAGGAAGTGATGGAGCAGCCGACGAGACCGAGGAGGAAGATGGTCAGTCCACCAATCAGATACCTGCTGGAGTCAGAGCAGTCAAGTAAGGTAAAGTAAAGTCCCGCTGATTGTCACACAATGTGTGAAATTTGTTCTCCGCATTTGACCCATCCCCTGGGGGAGCGGTGAGCGGCAGCGTGCGCCGCGCTCGGGAATCACATGGTGATTTAACCCCCCAAGTCCAACCCTTTGATGCTGAGTGCCAAGCAAGGAGGCAAATGGGTCCCATCTTTACAGTCTTTGGTATGACTCGGCCGGGGATCGAACTCACGACCTCCCAGTCTCAGGGCGGACACTCAGCCCACAAGGCCACTGAGCTGGCCACTGAGCTGGTCACACAGCCCAACAGCAGCCAATCACGTCAGAGCAAAGGGACCCAAGGTGAACAGGACTTTTAGTCAGGAGACACATGCAATAACTTAGTCTGGGGACACACTCCAGGACTTTTAGTCAGCAAGACACACGGCATGACTTTTAGTCTGGGGACACACTCTAGGACTTTTAGTCAGGAAGACACACGGCATGACTTTTAGTCTGAAGACACACTCCAGGACTTTTAGTCAGGAAGACCACCAGCGGGGAGTTTACTCAGTGTCTGTGTGGTGCTGCCCCCAGAGTACGGAAAGAAGGCTCCATCCGTATCCGTATTTAACGGCAAACAAGGCTTATTTATTTTGCACATAATCTCACACATGTCCGAAAAATGTAAATAGTTTTACAGGCATTCGTTTAGTTTAATATTTATTGAGAGTTGATTTGAGTTAAGTTTGGGGCTACTGATGTCATTCCTGCACAACTCTTCGGTGGAGTGTCCCTTTAAGATGTCTAAATGTCTCAGATGGTTGGAGGGCAAATGACATGAGAGAGAAATTAAAGAATAAATTTAACAAAATCTTTTCATCAATTTTTTTTAGGACGAGAAAGAAAGGCTGAAAGAGACGGACAGATGGATCGAGTCAGAAGAGGACATGACGGAGCGGCCGAGGAGGAAGCTGGTCGGTCCACCAATCAGATACCTGCTAGAGTCGGAGGAGCAGTCACATGGCCAGACAGCAGCCAATCCCGTCAGAGCGAAAGGACACACAGACAAACAGACAGGTCACACAGACAGAGAGACATATCTTGTATACACAGACAAACAGACTGGCCAGGAAGTCCTCATCGAACCCTGTTTTGTCAGCTTGACATGTCTTCACTGCTTATAGGTCGATGTCAAGTATTGAAACTTCAGTAAAGCTAAAGACGCACTCCAGGACTTTTAGTCTGGGGACACACTCCAGGACTTGTAGTCTGGGGACACACTCCATTAGCCTGCTAAACCAGCCAGTCACGTGAACTCACATTTCATTTCGTTCTGCGGGACCGTCTGGCCTTAAGATTTCTCCCAGTGTTTAGCAGTGGGCTGAGGTTGGGTGTACTTGCCTTGACAGACAACTCCTTCACCCAATCAGCGTCGGATCCAGTCAAACCCAAATCCACTCGGGAGAACGGCAAAAACACATTTTCCACCAAGAAACTCTGCGGTTGCGGCGATACTCCTGTACTTGTTTAATTGTTGTTATTGAGTCCATTTCTGCAATAACTGCACTTTATGGCTGTTTAAACTAGACAAACATTGACATTACTCTTCGAGACGGACAGGCAAGGAGGCGGCCATTATTGTTTTGTTACTAGTGGCGTTCCTGATTGGCCAACTTGCGCTGTCAATCACAGGGCACTGATCGCAGTCGCTGATTCGCTCTTCCACTTTGCAGTTCCTGCTTAACGCCCTCCCACGCCCTTCACGTGACCGGCTGGTTTACCAGGCTAACACTCGATGTCTTTACCAGGACTTCTAGTCTGGGGACACACCCCATGGGCCCTATCGTCGTACGGCGCTATCGTTTGCGCAGCCGTTTGCGCACCTCTTATGCTATCTTCCCTGCGTCTTAAGCTATCGTCTGCGCCCACCATCCCATTTTGCGATGGTATCTAAGCACCGACACAGGTGTAGGCGTGGCCCAGGTGTGTCCGTGCTAAATACTGGCCTTTGCGCGCCTCTTAACCTATCATCTGCTTCCCGCAAGTGTCTTTTTGCACTCTGGCGAAGATACCATCGCCATGTTCCGAGCGTAAACACGGGTTTGGGCGTTGCCCGTGCCAAAATAGGCATTCCGGCCACCTAATAGCAGGTCTTAGTGCTAAAAACCCCACTGCGCTTGAGCGCACGCAGTATTCTCCGCGCAGTGCAGGAATAGCTTAACCAGAGTGGACAATTCCAATATAGGCTATTGAAATAGGCTAGAATGAAAATCTCACACATCCCTACCCTATTAAAGAAATGAATATTTTTAAATGTGCATGTTATAGCCTATATGAACGAAACAACTAATTGCAGTAAGCGCGCGCTTTGGGACATAATAACACCATGGAGATTTTCACTGCGTAACTGCGCGGCAGCCCTTTGGTGTGTTTCAAATGGATTGTTCCATCAGCACCAATTTTCGTTAGTTTCTAATAGGGATGTTCATTTTGAAAATTTTCCATAATCGAAAATCGGGGAAAATTAACGATCAATTATCGATTATCGATCATATTAATAATTATATATATATATATATATATATATATATATACAAAATTAATGCCTATGCAGAAAATACGAAAGACAACGTGTTCTCCTCAATGAACTCTTTATTTCAATGTGTCTCCTCTCCAACACTCTGCTGTCCCCGGCGCATGCCGGTGTGAATTCCCCATGTTTAAAACAGTTTTGTTGGCACAAACACCCGTGCCCAGCCAGAAAACTAGAGACTATATGAAGCTCCACCTCACGTTAGTCGGCTGTGCAATGGAGTGGGGCGAGGAGGAACGAATTCCACCCAAACCTAGTCCGCAAAAAAAAAAAAAATTCCACATGATCCATTCCATTCCTTAACGATCAATTATCGATTTTCGATAACTGATGAACATCCCTAGTTTCTAATGCAGGGGTGGCCAAACTTTTTGGTTGTGGGCCACATACAGAAAAATATAATGGAGTCGCGGGCCAAACAATATTTAGCGCAGCAGTTTTCAACTTGTTTATACTGAAAGCGGGGGGGAAATTAGACCAGAAAACCCTTCTGGCCTCAAAAAATTAATTTCTACCTAAATAAATATATGACTCATATATACAGTACGTATTGATGTGCTCACCTGTTACAATGGGTATTTCTGTATGTTTTCAAATTTTCTTTTCCTGTGCCAACAGGTTAAGACAGAGATAATTTAACATAACATTAGTATTAAACATTCATTCAGTATTAAAAATGTTTAAAAAAAAAAGGCCCGCGGGCCGCAGTTGGCCCGCGGGCCGTAGTTTGGCCACCCCTGTGGTTTATCTGAATCCGAACTGGTTCATCCTCCAATTCTCTCACCCTCTCTCTCTCTCTCACTCTGTCCCTCTGCTTGTCCACTCAGCAAGAAAGAAGCTGCTGTCACAGACGTGACGCTGTGGCTTTTAAGGGGGGTGGACATGATCCATGACCTGTGAATACTGTTTTGGGCCTATATGGAGGTTTGCGCGGGATGGCGCCAAGCGCAGCGGGCGACACGCCCACAATTAGGGCTTTGCACGGCGCTATTCAAAATGACTGCCTTTGCGACCATAGAGCCCCATGTCTTTACCATGACTTTTAGTCTGGGGACACACTCCATGGCCTCTATCTTCCGACAGGCGATATCCCCTAATAGCGCTTTGCGCACTTGTTTGCGCTTGCCTTAAGTCATGGAAGATAGCATTCCGCCTTGCGCCGTCCACCAGGCGTTCTGCCGAGTTTTGCTCCCCCGCCAATCAGCAAAAAAAAAGCATCCCCACCTCACAGGAGCATACTTGTAATGATTTATACAGAAATGTAACTGTTTAAAAGTGATATACCGTAATTGTCTGGTAGATGTGACCTCCCTGATTTCTAAGTTAAAACAGCCCCGAAATATGTTGGGGATGCAATTCTCGGCCGGGATGCGGAAAGGTTCACGGCAGGTGTCGCAAGCGCAAATTAGAGCCGTGCCAAAATCATCTGCGCCCCAAAATGCCTGCGCAAACGGGATTTGGGCGGTCTTAACTACCAGAATTATTCACAGGCGTGGCCAGGCAAGGCTGGGCATTACGTCAATCAAAACCAATCAGATTCCCGTCTCGCAATGGTTGTTTGCGCGAGCCATGCAATATACTGTAATTCTCTCCATGCGTAATAGAGTGTACTCACTCATGCGAGGACAGAGACAGCTTATTGACAGATCGTCTGTGGTGCCAACGACCCTCCGGGTTATGAAGTGAAATAGCCTATGTCCATTGTCCAACAAGTTTTCTCAATTCATTTCCCTCTTTGCGATGTGATAAAAGTTTCTCAGTGAGTTATAGTTGATTGCCTCGCTGAATTATCTGCTAATACCCAATTTTAGCAGCAGAATTTGATGTCTTGGCGTGGCAAGGCTGTGCTTAATGACATGTCCAAACGGAATTCCACTTTCCACTGCGCAAATACCTCTGCGCTGGGAGCGCAGCCGTAATCTCCGTGCAGCGCGCCCAGCGCAGAGAGGTATTTGAGCGTAAGAGGTCCTTTTCAAAGCTCTTAGCGCAAAGTAATTGCGCGCTGCTGACGATAGCATAATGCCATCTATCACCACATTTTAGCGCTGAAACGCCTGCTTTGGCTTGTGGCAGCCAATGCCCAGTACAATTATCACA
This sequence comes from Poromitra crassiceps, assembly GCF_964638095.1. NCBI lineage: Eukaryota > Metazoa > Chordata > Actinopteri > Beryciformes > Melamphaidae > Poromitra > Poromitra crassiceps. Next base: position 15,041,588 of record NC_139624.1, read on the forward strand.
GGCATGCGCTCGTGTGGCCGCCCCCAATTTCCATTGCGCACGGCGTTAAACGAGCGCAAACGCTAAATTAGCGCTTTCGGGAAGATAGAGCCCGACGTCTTTTAGGCCATGTTCACATTTGGTCCCTTTCAAGTGAAGTCAGAGCTCTTAATTCCTCCACACATGATCTGTGGTAAAACAGCTCTGCGCTCTCCGCTGTGTCGTCGTTTCCTGTGGGGAGAGCGATGCCTCACAACTATGCAGCAGAGCTACCCTTGGCGTCGCGCACCGCTCGAATTTGCCACCGTGCGCTGAGGTCAAAGTTCAAATTGTTTCAACTTTGACCTAGTTACCGCTCTGACCTCACTCCGCTCTACCTCACAGTGAGAGAAGAGAAGATCACTTATCATGTGAAGGCAGCTTCAGGGGCCGTGTCCACAGGGAGCGGTTCATTGAGCTGCCAGCGCCTTCCTGCAATTCATTCTTGATGCTAAGGACGCGCTAGAGGAGTGCTGCTCTTCCCAGCACCGCACCTGGCCTTCAAACGCTCTCGACAGCTAGTGTTTTTGGGCGGAGCACTCTGGGCGCCTCAAGCAGAGAAAAACGTCAACTTTTGGAGAGGCACGCTGCTCATCAATGTCAATTTTTTTCCCCAACAGCAACAAATAAGCTCTGTGCATGTTGGAAGCACTCTGAACATGATTTCCAAAGCATTCTGTCCTATCAACATGGCCCCTTAGGGGACGTTCAGACCAAAAGCGTTTTTTGCAGCTGCCAGCGTCTTTCTGCAATTCATTCTCTATGTAAGGACGTGCTAAACGTGCTCCTCTTTCAAGGAACGCACCTGGCGTTTAAACGCTGGTGGCGTCTCGTCTTTTTGGCGGAGCGCTCTGGGCGTTTTTAAAGCTGAAAAAGTTGAACATTTGGAGGAAAAGCGCGCTGCTCGTCTTTTCCACTCCTCCTACATTTTCTCCTCCCAGAGGGATCCTCGACCTCGGCTGCTGCCAGAATTGGCAATAATCTGGCTTTCATGTTGACAGTGAACAACATCAAACAGACAAAACCAGCTGGCTACCGTCTGTGTGGTCGTTGTGTGCTCAACTCTTAAACTCTAAAAAACGCTCCGTGCGCTGTGTTTTGTGCACAATGGAAGCGCCCCTCGACATGATTTTCATAGCGTTCTGACTGAAAAAAAAACGCTTTTGGTGTGAATGTCCCCTTAGTCAGCATTTTTGCACAGATAGTCCTCTTTAAAGGAACCGAACTCAAAGTGGACCAACAGCAACGGGACTCGGTTCTTGTTGTGTTCACACATTGTCAGTTCATTTGAAAGAGGACTCGGTTCTCTTTCTGGTCCACTTCAGCTCTGATGGGGCCTCAGTCCTCTTTCTATTCACACTGTACATAGTTCCATTACAGCTCGGTCCTTTACTGCTTTGGATTATGGGTAGTTTTCACTGGAACATGATGGCTGTTCTTAATACTTGTCTTGTAATATATTGTATGTATTGGATAAAAGAAACGCATCTTTCACAACCTTGTAACATACTTGATACTTTTTTGTTACCAACACAGAGTTGCCTTAAGCTTATCAGTAAACAGCAAATGGGTATAAGAGGTAGACCTCTGAAGCTGTTACGAGCAAAGAGCCAAAAATGAAAGAAGCGAACCTTGTGTTCACACTGCACAGGTGAAGTGAACTGAACTCGGACCACCTACCGAGGAGGTCCAAGTTCGGTTCACCTCAGAGGGGTCTGAGTTCTTTTGGTGTGTTCACATTATGTGAAATCACCCTTATGTGACCGAATGAATGTTGAGTCCTCGTGAGTCCCGCGTGGTAGCGAGTAGGTTGGTTAAACTCACTCCCTCCAGTATAAAGACACGTTAATCAGCTGATTAGTGGTTAGCGTGTCCGCCTTGCAAGCCGAAGGTCGGCAGTTCGCATGGGCAAACCCTTAACATGGGTTGCTGCAGTTACCATCAAACACAACGCCATTACACTTAGTCAGGAGACACACACCATGACTTGTAGCATCAGCTTCAGTTCAGTGTGAGAGCACTTCAGTAAGATGTGTCAATGTCTCAGATGTTTGGAGGGGAAATTACATAAGAGAGCAATGAATGGATACATTGAACAAAATCTTTACATCAAGTGTTCCCTTTCAAGAGTTTACACTTAACAAAATCTTTATATCAAGTGTTCCCTTCCAAGAGTTTACATTTAACAAAATCTTTATATCAAGACTGTTTACTTTCAAGAGTTTACACTTAACAAAATCTTTATATCAAGAGATGTTATGGCATGGCCACAGACTGGTTGAGCCATGTACAACAGGCTACATCTGTGTCCCCACAGAAAGAGACAGCACTCATTCTCAGCCCACCAGAAATGTTAATATCTGCGCAAATAAGCATGCAAAAATTACCCCCTCCCCCCCGCCCAAAAAAAAAATCGATATCCTTAGTTTAATGTAGATCAAATGAACATGCATTCGGCCCATATTAGATGGCTGTCTTTGTTGATCAGATGTATATGTTATTGTCAAGGTCGTGTTTGTTGATCAGATGTATGTTATTGTCAAGGTCGTGTTTATCAGATGTGTAATTAGAAGATGCAATAAAGCCTGACTTTCTTGAAACTTGTGACTTGGTGAATAGGGTAAAAAGGCCCTTTTCATTTTCTCATACTCTGAGGCAGAAATCTCCACTTCTGTAGCACTGACACCAAACGTATCAGTTTTATTCCTATCTTATTCTATATTCTGAAGGTTTTTACAGATGGGTGTATTCATATTGCATCCATAGCCTCATTTATATAACATTTTAATCTTTTTAAGTTTAAACAATGTGAATGCTGTTTCTTTATGCATTATCTCTTGCAGTTGTGCTCTGCAAAGTAGCACAGAGTCTACAGTAGACAGTCTACAGTCTGGTTAGTAGCACAGAGTCTACAGTAGACGGTACAGTCTGGTTAGTAGCACAGAGTCTACAGTAGACAGAGTCTACAGTCTGGTTAGTAGCACAGAGTCTACAGTAGACGGTACAGTCTGGTTAGTAGCAGAGTCTACAGTAGACAGAGTCTACAGTCTGGTTAGTAGCACAGAGTCTACAGTAGACAGTACAGTCTGGTTAGTAGCAGAGTCTACAGTAGACAGAGTCTACAGTCTGGTTAGTAGCAGAGTCTACAGTAGACAGAGTCTACAGTCTGGTTAGTAGCACAGAGTCTACAGTAGACAGTCTACAGTCTGGTTAGTAGCACAGAGTCTACAGTAGACGGTACAGTCTGGTTAGTAGCACAGAGTCTACAGTAGACAGTCTACAGTCTGGTTAGTAGCACAGAGTCTACAGTAGACGGTACAGTCTGGTTAGTAGCACAGAGTCTACAGTAGACGGTACAGTCTGGTTAGTAGCACAGAGTCTACAGTCTGGTTAGTAGCACAGAGTCTACAGTAGACGGTACAGTCTGGTTAGTAGCACAGAGTCTACAGTAGACGGTACAGTCTGGTTAGTAGCACAGAGTCTACAGTAGACAGTACAGTCTGGTTAGTAGCACAGTCTACAGTCTGGTTAGTAGCACAGAGTCTACAGTAGACAGTCTGGTTAGTAGCACAGAGTCTACAGTAGACAGTCTGGTTAGTAGCACAGAGTCTACAGTAGACAGTCTGGTTAGTAGCACAGAGTCTACAGTAGACAGTCTACAGTCTGGTTAGTAGCACAGAGTCTACAGTAGACGGTACAGTCTGGTTAGTAGCACAGAGTCTACAGTAGACAGTACAGTCTGGTTAGTAGCACAGAGTCTACAGTAGACGGTACAGCCTGGTTAGTAGCACAGAGTCTACAGTAGACAGTACAGTCTGGTTAGTAGCACAGAGTCTACAGTAGACAGTACAGTCTGGTTAGTAGCACAGTCTACAGTCTGGTTAGTAGCACAGAGTCTACAGTAGACAGTCTGGTTAGTAGCACAGAGTCTACAGTAGACAGTCTACAGTCTGGTTAGCACAGAGTCTACAGTAGACAGTCTACAGTCTGGTTAGTAGCACAGAGTCTACAGTAGACAGTACAGTCTGGATAGTAGCACAGAGTCTACAGTAGACAGTACAGTCTGGTTAGTAGCAGAGTCTACAGTAGACAGAGTCTACAGTCTGGTTAGTAGCAGAGTCTACAGTAGACAGAGTCTACAGTCTGGTTAGTAGCAGAGTCTACAGTAGACAGTCTACAGTCTGGTTAGTAGCACAGAGTCTACAGTAGACAGTACAGTCTGGTTAGTAGCACAGAGTCTACAGTAGACAGTACAGTCTGGTTAGTAGCAGAGTCTACAGTAGACAGAGTCTACAGTCTGGTTAGTAGCACAGAGTCTACAGTAGACAGTACAGTCTGGTTAGTAGCACAGAGTCTACAGTAGACAGTACAGTCTGGTTAGTAGCAGAGTCTACAGTAGACAGAGTCTACAGTCTGGTTAGTAGCAGAGTCTACAGTAGACAGTCTACAGTCTGGTTAGTAGCACAGAGTCTACAGTAGACAGTACAGTCTGGTTAGTAGCAGAGTCTACAGTAGACAGAGTCTACAGTCTGGTTAGTAGCAGAGTCTACAGTAGACAGAGTCTACAGTCTGGTTAGTAGCACAGAGTCTACAGTAGACAGTACAGTCTGGTTAGTAGCACAGAGTCTACAGTAGACAGTACAGTCTGGTTAGTAGCACAGTCTACAGTCTGGTTAGTAGCACAGAGTCTACAGTAGACAGTACAGTCTGGTTAGTAGCACAGTCTACAGTAGAGAGTCTACAGTCTGGTTCCCTCATGTGTCTCTTTTCAAGCATGTTCAGTTCTTGTTTTAATTTGTTCTTTCTTCTCCCTCTTTAGCAGTTGAGCGACTGATTATCCACCCCCTACACATGCTTCCCACTAGCTGCATTGATGCTACTGAATTCATATTTAGATTGAAATACTCCTTTCGTCCTTTACTTCAAAGGAGGGGTCAAAGCTAACAGAAACAGGGGTGTGATCTGATATAATTATGCTATGCATTTCAGAGTTCCATTTCCAACCATCTGGCTAGATAACAGCAAATAGTCAATCCTAGAATATGAATTATGGGCCTTGTAAAAAATACTTTCACATGCATCTAATACATCTCCAAATATCTTCCACATAATGGTTGTCTGAAATTCATCAGAAGCTGCCGCAAGTGCGCCATCTGCTGGCAGAGGCTGCTTGGACTGGTCAACACTGGGCTGAGCTACTACATAAAACATTTATATATCACGTTATATGGGAAAGGAGTCTGCCGGTTGTACAACTCTGCTCAGTTAATGGCAGACATCAGCTGATCCAATTTAAAGTCGCTCACCGTCTTCACTATTCCAAGCAGAAATTACACAAGATCTTCCCTTCTGTCTCATCACTGTGATAGGTGTCAAGTGTATGCTGGCTGGTTCTCTCTTCTAAGTACCCCCAAACATTGCCTAAAAGTGCCATAAGGCTGAATGGCCAGTGCGCTGTGGTCTTCAAGGTATTTGTGCTTGTATGAGTCTGGACAGACATGGATGTAGTAGACTGCAATTGACTTGTTAACCGCGAGGTGGTTTTGTTTCTAGTTTTTTATGACTGTTGACAGTATTTTATGATTTATGGAGGGATTAAAAATATACATCCAACATTTCCACTGTAAAAACTTTTCAAGTAGCAGCTGAAAATCAGTTTTTGTTGGGAGAATGATCCACACTTAATTTGTTGCTGTCAGTGGTAGTTTTATTGTGAAAATCTCAACCGGAAGTGTTTGTTATTATTGATGACTTGACGGGTCACCCCACCCACCCCCAAGCGGGACATGCATTCGCCATCCTGGGACTGCACTTCACACATCACGAGTCCACAGAGGCCCAAACCAAACGAACGCAGGAGGAGGATCTGCTACCTGCGGACATTACGGCAAAACGTTATAACGGAAGCCGCCAAGCCGGTGTGAAGCGAGTGGGCAGAAGGGGCGGAGCCTGATGAAGTGCTGCTGACATGACAGAAACCGGCGCGCAGGTTAGCAAGACGATCCGACCTCAACTGCCAAAAAGGACATTACCGTGTGTGTGTGTGGTTACAGTTAGTTTATGGGCAGCTGCTAAAACAGTATGGTTCAATGGTCAAAAGTAAAGTTATGCGAAACCCTGGCCTGCGCCAATCAGCGTGGTGGCATCACAACAACAAAAAGTGCTTCCGGGTACACTGATTGCATTTTGACACACTGGACAGGACCACAAAACATTCCACAACAGAAGTAGCCTGGTATCCAGGCCCCATATGAACCAGACTAGAACAGAAGTGCTCACCACCAAAAAAATAACAATCTTACAGAAATCTCCAAATGTCAAAAGTTTTTGATACCAAATCACAGCATGAATTTTTCTAATGGTGTTCCTCAAGGTCTTGGTCGGCCTGCACCACAGTTTATGACAGTATAGCAGCTAACAGTTTACCATGGTCAAAATACATGAAACTGGAATTAACCCCCGTTTTTTATTTAATAGATAATCATATTGGATATTTTAATGGTGGTGGATGAGTTGAGTACCCTCCCCCTCCCTCCCCTGATATGTGAAGTGCTTTGAGTGTCTTGAAAGGCGCTATATAAATCCAATCAATTATTATTATTATTAATGATATATTAACTGCTGAACTGGAAGTGTCCCCGATTTCAATTTCAGAAATCTGGTCACCTTAGAAAGCAAGTAGCTAACGGGTCTGAGGTAGGCTATATGTATTGTAACGTGTTCAGGTAATCCAAGTATTACCTGTAATGTGATGTGCAACCTAAGTGTCTGGATCGCAGCTAGGAACTGATGTGTGTGGGTGTGTTCCTAGGGGGAAGGGGATATATGTGACCAGCGGCCGGGGCGGAAGCCAGTCAGTGCCATGCGGGCGAGCAGACCGGTTGTTGTGTCTAGAGCTAGCGGTGTGAAGCTAGCTGCTAGGAGCTAAAGAAGCCTGTGAATAAAGAACCTGTACCAACTACAACTCTCCGTTCTTTGGCGTATCACCGATACGCTACATTGGTGTCAGACAGTAAAGCGGTAACGCCTCTGATTCGGCCGGGAGAGGAGAGAGTGAGGAGGAACGACGGAGAAAGTGCGGAATGGAGCGGCTAAAGATGAAAAGGGAGGTGGAAGAGTCTGAAGCCTCGGTGTATCCGGAGAATAGGGGGGAATACAGACGGATGAAGGAGGAATACAGACTGATGAGGGAGAACCTCGGGCGGGAGGAGAGCGGAGCCGAGCCGGGCCCCGCTGGCAGACAGGCGGGGAGTGACGAGGCTGAAGCACGGCACGCGACGGCGGGGGATGGCGCCCGCAGAACCAGGAAGGACGTGCTCGTCCCAAAATACAACGGTAAAGGCGAGTGGGAGGCATACTGCAAGCAGTTTGAGGAGGCTGCAGAATGGAATGGCTGGACGAGAAGGGAGAGAGCCAGCCATCTCGTGATGTCCCTCGAGGGCGAGGCTACGGCGTGCGTGTCGGCAATAGCGGATACAAAGGACTTGGATGTGGTGATGGGGGCCCTGCGGAGACGCTTCGGACGATGTGAAGAGCAGGCCATCGTAGCCGCGGAACTGTGTAACAGACGCAGACGGCAGGGTGAGTCGCTGCGTGCACTGGCAACAGACATTGAGACTCTCAGCCGGCGCGCATACAGCCAGCTACCGACGGAGGCGCTGGATGGGTTAGCCCTAAGCTACTTTGTCCAGGCCATCGAGCCACGGGGTCTAAGCCAGAAGGTAACGCTGGGACATCCAAAAACACTGGGAGCAGCGCTGGAGTTGGCGCTGGAGATAGAGACAGTAGAAGGCTGGGATAAGAGCAGCGGCATAATGGAGGCCGCCCCAGTGGTGAGAATGGCAGCGGAGAGCCAGCTACAAGAAGAGCCAGCGTGGAAGACGGCCTTGGCAGAGCAAGGCAACATGGTGAAAGAGCAAGGCAACATGGTGAAAGAGCTATCTGAGTCAGTGCGCCAGTTAACAGAACAACTGCTCCGAAGCGCGACCCTGCAGCCCACCCCACGAGACAATACCGGGGCCAGGGGGCCCGGGGCCATGCGCTGCTGGACCTGTGGACGCCCCGGGCATCGGGCCAGAGAGTGCCGCGGAGGAGCGTGGAACCAGGGAAACGGCGCGGGGCCCGTCTAAGAGGGGCGAGACGGGCCCCCTACGTCATATTCCCTATGGCCACGTCACCGTTGGAGGGGGCCCAGCGGTACAGACGGGGAGGTGGGGCGTCGCCTTCCCCCGAAGCAGACGACATCGCCGGCGCTGTCAACATGCAGAACGGGCCGCACACGATGAACGGCTGCCATGTTCAGGTCCGCCTGCAAGGGAAGCCCTGTGTCGCCCTGGTGGACACGGGGTGTACGGCAACGCTGGTGAACTACAACATGATGCCAGAGGGAGCGCTTCTGGAGCAGCCAGCGGACCAGCTGCTGAGGACAGTATCCGGTGAGTTGATGCCGATGAGGGGAAGGGGGTCCGTGATGATAACTGTGGGGGGACAGACAGTGAACTTTCCGGTATGGGTAGTAGAGATGGCGGGGCCCTGTATCTTGGGGGAGGACTACTTGACGCTAAACCAATGCACAGTAGACCTAGGGAAGAGCACACTGACGTTTGCAGGGGGGCCGGTAGTCCAGATGGGTCACCCTCCCACCGCTCCAGGGGAGCAACCAAACGTCAATAACATCACTGTATACCGCGTCACAGTTGAGCACGGGCCCCACGCGGAGCCGCAAAAGAGACTGTGTTGGACATGTGGAGAGCCGGGCCACGTGGCGAGGTGGTGCAGAAGCGGTCCCGGGAGACGGACCGGGTATGCGGGACAACGACATGGTCAGCAGGGAGCCTGCTGGGCATGCGGCGAGATTGGACACCTGGCTAGAGAGTGTCAAAAGGCTGTCGGGGACCGGAGGGCAGCGGGAGAAGAGAGACGTGCAGGCGGCGGACAGGTGAGACTCTGCTGGACTTGCCGTTCGCCTGGGCACTTAGCCAGAAACTGCACTGCGCCCCCCACGGTTGCTGTGCGGAAAGCCGAGGTGGAGAGCGAGGCCGGTTGTGTTCCCCCTGCTGTCCTGAACACGCCGTCCCCTGGGGAAGGGGGGCGGGAGGACGACCGAGTGCAGGAGGTGGAGGAAGACGAGGAGGAGGACTGTCCAGATGTGGATCTGGAGGACGACAGAGCGACCATCAAGGATGTCGACGTGAGTGAGTGGAAACGCAGGCAGGCGGAGGACGCGGAGATCGGTCCGGTGCTTGCGTGGGTGGCGGCCGGACGCCGGCCCCCTGTGAAGGAGACTCACATGTTTTCCGGTGCCACGAAAGGACTGTGGAACATGTTTTCCGACCTGCGGCTAGATGAAGACGGGCTGTTGGAGAGAACAGAGCACGGGGTAAAAGGGAGGCAGGCGGTTGTACCCGGTTACCTGCGAGAGTTGGCGCTTAAGGGGGCACACAAGGGCCCTGGTTCCAGTCATTTTGGGCCCGAAGAGACACTCACCCGCATCCGTGGACATTTCTACTGGGGCAAACAAAAGGAGGATGTGCGAGGATACTGCGATGCGTGTGAGGACTGTGGGGCACAGAGGGGGGACCGTGCTGACTTACACTGCAGAGGATTGACCCCACTGGGGGTTGAGCGGGACTGGCGTGCTTCGGGGGGGACAGAAGCTGTAAAAGGGGGGATGGAAATGGGGTTTAAATGAAAAGTTAAGGAAAATGTGGGGGCTTGTGTTTAATTGAGATGTGGGGGTTATTGTTGAATGGGCTATTGTGTTGAATTTAAATGAATGTGTGAAAAAGAAGGAAATAATGAAAACTAGACATTACGGAGTACCTAATGAAAAACTGGACATTATGACGGGGGTGCTGAAAAGAAAAGACTGGTTGTTGGGGAATTATAATTTGATGTGGTGATGGGAAAAATGTTGTGTTGGTGTGTTTTGGTACAGGGGGATATGTGTGGGTTGTGGGTGTCAATGTGGGCATTGAGCTAATGTTGGGTGAGGAGTATGTAACGTGTTCAGGTAATCCAAGTATTACCTGTAATGTGATGTGCAACCTAAGTGTCTGGATCGCAGCTAGGAACTGATGTGTGTGGGTGTGTTCCTAGGGGGAAGGGGATATATGTGACCAGCGGCCGGGGCGGAAGCCAGTCAGTGCCATGCGGGCGAGCAGACCGGTTGTTGTGTCTAGAGCTAGCGGTGTGAAGCTAGCTGCTAGGAGCTAAAGAAGCCTGTGAATAAAGAACCTGTACCAACTACAACTCTCCGTTCTTTGGCGTATCACCGATACGCTACAGTATGTTGACGTGTAGTGTTAAAGTTGTGTGAACTGCCGCAGTTTTAAAATGTGTGAATTTAGGAGTAGTGTCTAGGAGTAGAAGTACAGTCTGCTAGAGTGAGACACACTCAAGGCTGGCTCCATATGGGCTCCCATTATGAAGGCTGAAAAAAAGTCTCAAACCTAAACTGCAATTTCTCAACAGCACAAAAGATAACTTAAAGCTGAATTAAGGTGAAAGAGCCCTGAGAGTGGTGACTCGTTTAAATGGATCGTGTCTCTAGCTTAAAGTAAGGAGTTGAGTTGGTGACTAGCTTAAAGTATGAAGGAGTAGTTAGAGTTCAAAGAGGGCATGGTTTCACCATGAACTGCTGTTTAAAAACCAACGCCATGTTCCACCCAGAAGTATAGTCAATCCGTTTGTTTACAATATGCACGCTGATTCGTCCTTTAGGTGTTTTCTGCAAAACAGTCAGAATTTCACAATTCAGAGTTTTTGCCTTTGGGCTCAGAAGTCTAATAATTATCCAGGAAGTAGTCCGCTGGTCCGGTCCAGGCTGGTCCACGCTACTGTATCACAGACAATAAGTAACTACAGTGTGTTGTTGTGTGAGCAGCTACAGATAGTGTGTTCTTGGTGTGTGTGTGTGTGTGTGTGTGTGTGTGTGTGTGTGTGTGTGTGTGTGTGTGTGTGTGTGTGTGTGTGTGTGTGTGTGTGTGCGAGCAGCTGCTTGCACGGCTGGAGGCGCGGCGCAGCCTGAAGGAGGTGGAGCCTCGTCTGTTTCCTGCAGACAGAGGACCAGAGCCAGGTGAGGCTCTGTCCACTTCCTGTTTCTACAGTATCATCGTTACCTCTGCTTCCTGTTTCTATCACATCGTTAACCTCTGCTTCCTGTTTCTATCACATCGTTAACATCTGCTTCCTGTTTCTATCACATCGTTAACCTCTGCTTCCTGTTTCTATCACATTGTTAACCTCTGCTTCCTGTTTCTATCACATCGTTAACCTCTGCTTCCTGTTTCTATCACATCGTTAACCTCTGCTTCCTGTTTCTATCACATCGTTAACCTCTGCTTCCTGTTTCTATCACATCGTTAACCTCTGCTTCCTGTTTTATCACATCATTAACCTCTGCTTCCTGTTTCTATCACATCATTAACCTCTGCTTCCTGTTTCTATCACAACCTCTGCTTCCTGTTTCTATCACATAGTTAACATCTGCTTCCTGTTTCTATCACATCGTTAACCTCTGCTTCCTGTTTCTATCACATCATTAACCTCTGCTTCCTGTTTCTATCACATCGTTAACCTCTGCTTCCTGTTTCTATCACATCATTAACCTCTGCTTCCTGTTTCTATCACATTGTTAACCTCTGCTTCCTGTTTCTATCACATCGTTAACCTCTGCTTCCTGTTTCTATCACATAGTTAACATCTGCTTCCTGTTTCTATCACATCGTTACCTCTGCTTCCTGTTTCTATCACAACCTCTGCTTCCTGTTTCTATCACATAGTTAACATCTGCTTCCTGTTTCTATCACATCGTTAACCTCTGCTTCCTGTTTCTATCACATCATTAACCTCTGCTTCCTGTTTCTATCACATCGTTAACCTCTGCTTCCTGTTTCTATCACATCATTAACCTCTGCTTCCTGTTTCTATCACATCGTTAACCTCTGCTTCCTGTTTCTATCACATCATTAACCTCTGCTTCCTGTTTCTATCACATTGTTAACCTCTGCTTCCTGTTTCTATCACATCGTTAACCTCTGCTTCCTGTTTCTATCACATCATTAACCTCTGCTTCCTGTTTCTATCACATCATTAACCTCTGCTTCCTGTTTCTATCACATCGTTAACCTCTGCTTCCTGTTTCTATCACATAGTTAACATCTGCTTCCTGTTTCTATCACATCGTTAACCTCTGCTTCCTGTTTCTATCACATCGTTAACCTCTGCTTCCTGTTTCTATCACATCGTTAACCTCTGCTTCCTGTTTCTATCACATCATTAACCTCTGCTTCCTGTTTCTGTCACATCGTTAACCTCTGCTTCCTGTTTCTATCACATCGTTAACATCTGCTTCCTGTTTCTATCACATCATTAACCTCTGCTTCCTGTTTCTATCACATCGTTAACCTCTGCTTCCTGTTTCTATCACATAGTTAACATCTGCTTCCTGTTTCTATCACATCGTTAACCTCTGCTTCCTGTTTCTATCACATCGTTAACCTCTGCTTCCTGTTTCTATCACATCGTTAACCTCTGCTTCCTGTTTCTATCACATCATTAACCTCTGCTTCCTGTTTCTGTCACAACCTCTGCTTCCTGTTTCTATCACATCATTAACCTCTGCTTCCTGTTTCTATCACATAGTTAACATCTGCTTCCTGTTTCTATCACATCATTAACCTCTGCTTCCTGTTTCTGTCACAACCTCTGCTTCCTGTTTCTATCACATCGTTAACCTCTGCTTCCTGTTTCTATCACATCGTTAACCTCTGCTTCCTGTTTCTATCACATCATTAACCTCTGCTTCCTGTTTCTATCACATTGTTAACCTCTGCTTCCTGTTTCTATCACATCGTTAACCTCTGCTTCCTGTTTCTATCACATCGTTAACCTCTGCTTCCTGTTTCTATCACATAGTTAACATCTGCTTCCTGTTTCTATCACATCATTAACCTCTGCTTCCTGTTTCTGTCACAACCTCTGCTTCCTGTTTCTATCACATCGTTAACCTCTGCTTCCTGTTTCTATCACATCGTTAACCTCTGCTTCCTGTTTCTATCACATTGTTAACCTCTGCTTCCTGTTTCTATCACATCATTAACCTCTGCTTCCTGTTTCTATCACATTGTTAACCTCTGCTTCCTGTTTCTATCACATCGTTAACCTCTGCTTCCTGTTTCTATCACATTGTTAACTTCTGCACTTTGCATCTGTCTCTCTCCCTGTCTCTCTCTCTCTGTCTCTCTCACTCCCTCTCTCTGTCTCTCTCTCTCTCACTCCCTCTCTCTCGCTCTCTCAGGTGAGGTGGTTGAGCTGTATGGTTTGGAGGGAACAGGTAAATAATAATATCAATAACAATAATCATCATAATAACCTTTATTTGTATAGCACATGTCACACCCGCTTTACACAGCCTGCAGCTCAAAGTGCTTTTCATCAATAGAAGACGGATAAAAAAAAGATCAGATTCATATGAACAGAAGACACAAACTGCTAAATCTATTCAAGTCAAAATAGAAGATAAAAGAGTCACTGAAGATTCTGCTCATAATAACCGTTACAAAGTGCATGTTTCCCTATTCTAGAACCAAGCCGCTCAAGTAGTGTGTGTGTGTGTGTGTGTGTGTGTGTGCATGCATGCATGTGCACGTTTGCATGCGTGCGTGTGTATGTGTGTGCATTTGTGTGTGTCTGTACATGTGGGTGTGTGTGCATCCCTGTCTGTCTGTGTGCATGCCTGCGTGTGTTTCTGTGTGTGTGTGTGTGCGTGTGTGCGCGTGTGTCTGCATGCGTCCGTGTGTGTGTGTGTGTGTGCATGCATGTGTGTGGGTGTCTGTGTGTGTGTGTGTGTGTGTGTGTATTAGGGAAGACAGAGCTGTTGTACCATGTGCTGATTGGCTGCGTGCTACCCGTGGCGTGCGGCGGGCTGGAGGTGGGCGTGGTCTATGTGGACACAGACTTCAGCCTGGACGTCCTGAGGCTGGTCTCCATCCTGGAGCACCGGCTCAGCGCAGGTAACACCCAGCCCCAACCTGAGACACATAAGCCAACACGGAAGTGCCAAAAACAAAGGTTCCTCGAATAGCCACTTGAAACTGCAAGAGCGAGACATTCACCATAAGCCCAACTTTACAGCAGAAATAAACATCTTTACAGCCTGGTTCAAAAAAGATGCTTTTGGTCTCTAGAGATAATTTACCTGTTGTTCATGACAACTGATAACTCACCTGTTTATACAGTCTGAGTGCAAAAAGAATAGACGATAAAGCAGACTATTGGCCCATTTCCACCGCTGATATTGGCGCTGCTCCGCGCGGCTCGACTCACTTTTTTGTAGCTTTCCTCCGGTCAAAAACCGGGGGAAACCCGGGTTGAGTCTTACTGTACTTTTCTAGTACCGCCTCTGTCGAGGTTCCAGGGCTGTGGACCTGGTACCATACGGTGACGTGAAAACACTGCAGACGACTGATTGGTCAGGCAGAATCATGTTTACTGTGTCTCTGGATACTGTCAATGCTGGATACCAGTTTAGTGGCGCTTATATAGAGGCAAAGTCCGCACACTGAGGCTCCATCAATGCTTTTTCATTAGATCCTGTGAAGATCGAAACGTTGCAAATAAAAAAGCATTGATGGAGCCTCAGTGTGCGGACTTTATCTTTTTGTTATAGTTACCTTTTGTCCAGCACCTGTACGTTTTTTGGACGTGCGCATATTTGTCTTTTTCGCTTATATAGAGGCACCAGTGTTTCATAACCAGTTTAAAAGTAGCTAGTTTAAAAGTTCCGTGTAGGGATTTAACTTTAACGTTACAAACGTGTACGGCCCCGTTCTCTTTATAGCCTATTTCCATGTTATGGTCGCTGTGACTACTGACTACTACAGCAGCAAAGTCATGCCGGCTAAAGTCACGTCCTCTCCTGCATTCAACATACAACCAAGGGATTTCATCCGCCATTCATTTTCCATTTACAGTTTGTTAAAATCTCCATGTAGGGATTTAATTTTAACGTTACAGGCGCAGGGCGGCAGGTATGCGGTGTCGCTATGACGACCAGTTGTGGGCGGAGGGCAGATTGAGCGAGTACTACTTGCGCTGGAAGCAGACACTACTTCAGGTCGAGGCGAGTAAAGCCGAGTTGAGACGAGCCGTACGATGCAGCACCATGTGGTGGAAATGAGCCGGTGTGATTAGTCTCGCTTGCCAGACTCTCTCTGTTTCGCGCGGTACCAGCGCAGGAGAGAGTCTGGCTGCTGTTACTCTCACTCTGAGCTAGCGGTACCAGCGCAGGAGAGAGTCTGGCTGCTGTTACTCTCACTCTGAGCTAGCGGTACCAGCGCAGGAGAGAGTCTGGCTGCTGTTACTCTCACTCTGAGCAGTACCAGCGCAGGAGAGAGTCTGGCTGCTGTTACTCTCACTCTGAGCTAGCGGTACCAGCGCAGGAGAGAGTCTGGCTGCTGTTACTCTCACTCTGAGCAGTACCAGCGCAGGAGAGAGTCTGGCTGCTGTTACTCTCACTCTGAGCTAGCGGTACCAGCGCAGGAGAGAGTCTGGCTGCTGTTACTCTCACTCTGAGCTAGCGGTACCAGCGCAGGAGAGAGTCTGGCTGCTGTTACTCTCACTCTGAGCTAGCGGTACCAGCGCAGGAGAGAGTCTGGCTGCTGTTACTCTCACTCTGAGCTAGCGGTACCAGCGCAGGAGAGAGTCTGGCTGCTGTTACTCTCACTCTGAGCTAGCAGGGGGGAAAAAGGCTCTGTTATCTTTACAACCATCCACCCAAAGTACCAAGCAGGCCTGCTTTATTGCACAATCCAAATCGTTAAAACCTGCCATTTTCAGCGTGTAGCAACGAGCTATCGTTGTTGTTGTTGTTGTTGTTGTTGTTGTTGTTGTTTCACAGCGGCGGAGGCATTTGAGATCGACAGATTCGACACGCAGGGAGCGGAAAGGAAATCCATGAATGGTCGCAGCCGGTTAGTCGGAGCCAATGGCAGAGCTCGCAGGGAGCGGAAAGGGATTTTCTTCTGCTGCCGACTGAAATGAGTGGCAGAGCTTATACCCGCAGCCTGCTTCCATCAAGTCAGACTAGGGTGTGATTGACAGGTCGCCTGTCCAGTGATTGCGCAGCTCGCCGATCACGGACCAATAGCAGGCGGCGCCTGCCATTTACAAAATGAACATCATCAGGCTGTGTTGATGAAGACTTGAAACTAGAGATTGAGACCATCAACTCATTAGGAAAGTGTTTACTGAGCTCATAAATCAAGTGAGAAGTAGGGTCATTTTCTCATTCACTTCTATACAATCAGACAGTCAGACTACCACAGATCTGACCTCCAACCTGGCCACCAGAGGGCGGGGTTGTAAATGCACACCCAGGCCAGAAATCATCTGTGGTCTGGTCGCCCAAAACCCTTTTTAAGTCTCACTCTGTCTCTCCCTCTCTCTAGCTCTCTCCACCAGCACGTCGTTGGGCGGTTCAGAGGAGGTGGAGCTTGGTTCATGTCTGTCCCGCCTCCTGGTGGTTCATTGCTCCTCCTCCTCCCAGCTGCTCCTCACGCTGCACTTCCTGGAGACCTCCTTCGCGTCGCGGCCCAGCCTATCGCTGCTCCTCATCGACAGCATCTCCGCCTTCTATTGGCCGGACCGCTGCGAGGGTGGGGCCAGCACTGCCAAGCAGGAGGAGAAGCTCAGCAAGTGCTCAGAGCTGCTGGGGCGACTGCTGAGGTAGCTGTCAATCGACCAACCAATCAGTCAATCAATCAGAGACATTGGACTATAGAGACAGCTCAACTTCCAGTCACTTCCTGTATCTGTTTCGCCACTGCCACGCCCCCCTTAGGAGACTGGCCTAGCTAATGAAGTTGACAGACAGCCAATCACAAGCTGCCATTTTGGAGACCGGTAGAGTACCATTTCCTACTGTTGGCGGAGCCATGGAATGAGTTATTTCTATAGTCCATTCATCTCTGAGTCAATCAATTAGCCCAGCCATTAGGCTCGTTTGAGATGAGCAGGCTCTGCGCAGATTCGACCAGCGACTTGCTTGCCCCGTTGCATGATGGTTAGAAAAGTTGTCCAACTTGCTCCGCCTGCCCGACTGCGTGAACCACGGGACTCTCGTGACAGCGAGGCGGGCGCAGATTTGGAGCAAAGTGCCGCAGTAGGCTGAAATGCAGGGATTAAAAGTTTTGTTTTACTGATAGTTTCACAGCAATTATGTTATAAAAGCACAAATAAATACACACACATCCAAACCATGGAGGAAGCTCCAAACACCTCGCAACACGCTGGCAGGCTGCAAGCTTTTATTTATTTATTTTATTTTGTGTGTGTGTGGGGGAGGGGGGGGGGGGGGGGAGTTACGTGCGCATGTGCAAATATATTATCATCAATCGTCAGTTGATGGGCTGACGAGCGTTCGGCTTGCCTGACTGCACTCGTCTGCTTTCCAGGCGAGGCAGCAGTCACCTCAAACGAGCCTGTTAGCCTCTGGGCCTCGAAGGTATTGCAAATTAGGCCACTAGTTCATTTGCAAAACTTTATGATTTTCGTGATTTTTTTCCCCCAAATAATAATAATTATTATGTATGACAATGCTTTTCTCCATTGTTGAATGCTGCCGTTATTTATTTAATTTGTAATCAATTATTTGTTAATTAGCCTATTGCAGACAGCCCCGCACTTTCTTTTAGTTTCTGGTTTCTGTGTGCTGCGGATGGACTTTATCTTTTATAATTCAAATTAAACGTGCTGTGAGAATGCATTATTTATAATAATGCATTATTTGACCTCTGTACTGTTTGCGGTCGGGTGTGGGCCATGAACCTTTTCGATATTTTCAAGAGAGCCATCAGTCGAAAACGTTTGGGCACGTTGAACTAGCGGATAAACCAGTCGGCAAACTAATTGGCATTAGGTTATCCAATTCTGAACAGCTATGACCCAAAAAAATCACTATCACAATATATTTCATCCTGTACTGTTTTCACTGAGGTTTCTCATCAACCTCCATCTGTCTGTTTTAAAGTTTAATATCATTTTGACCTTAACGCAGGTGTGTCCAAACCTTTTTGAAATGGGGTCCAGATGAGATCATGGGGCCGGCTGCTTCTCGCATCAGATGCGTGATTAAAAAAAATCTGAAAAATCTGAAGGATTTTTTCCCAGCGCCATATTAGCTTAAATCAATAGGTTCTGTTTCACTTTATCCACCTGTTCACTGCCGGACAATCGCTGGTATGAATGATGCTTCGTCTCGTAATGTCTCTTCAGACAAAAAGCTGCTCACTGCTCATTACTACTGTGATGCTGTATGTGACAAGAAAAACCTTGAACTTTGAACCTTGAACATAGACCAGAACTGCGTCGCGTCTTCAAGCGCCCAGCTCCAAGGCCGCGCCCCTTTTTAGGGGAAACCCACCATAGTAAACAACGGTACAAGAAGCCGAAACCACTTCAAACAAACTATTTAAAACGGTTTAATTTGATAGAGATATGCCGAAGAGTTGCTGTGTTGTTATAGTTTCACTAACAATAAAAAAAACAAAAAACTGGTCTGCGATAGGGTAGGCGTGACACCGTCAATGTGGACGATGCATGTAACCTGGTGGAAACTGGATACAGCGTTCATATAAGGCAAGTACCTCGTGTCGATGTATCTTGCGCATTCTATGGCCGGCCGAGTTGAAATATATTGTCATGTCATGGTGTCTTTGGGTCATTTATAAAGGAAATTAATTCTGTTATTTTTCTATAGATGTTTTGGGTACTGCTATTTTACATTGAAGTCAACGCGAGTGGCTTGTGTTATCCCCTAAAAAGGGGCGCAGCCTTCAAGTTTTGCAAATTACCCGGATGTGCTGTTCTGGTCTATGACCTGGCAGGAGAGACGTCACTTATGCGGCTGGTTGGGTGTATTGTACATTATTTTTTAAATTGACAAACATCATATGTGTACCTCATGGCACAATTCAAACAGGATCAAAACAATTATTGTCTCTCGCCGTTCACCGTTCACCACCATTCATATTTTTTGCGACGCTGGTTCGTATAGGCCCCGAGTGGAAGGGGAGGGACTTTGGATTGGATCTCCATTCAACTACTCGAACCATTTATTAACCCTTTCTATACCATCAATGTTACACTTGTAACAAGTGCAGGCTATATACTCAAAACTCTTATTTTTCCATTTATCAGCCAATACTGATTTTCGACATGAAGTAACTGTTTCTAACTTAATGTCTTATATGCTTAAATGTGTGTAGATATTTATTCAATTTAATACCTAGCTTTTGAAATGTGTGTGAATTTATGTCACTTAGTTTTCCGTTGGGAACTCTGTATAAAAATGACGATAAACACTAGCAATTCACAGCAGCATTTTCTGTCTCAAGGCATGGTAAATACACCTAAATGGAATGGAAGTTGGAAACCATATTAGCCTGGGTGAACCCAGCTTCAGCGTGACGTCACAGACTGTGTCTGTAGCGTACGTGGAGGCTGGGTTTACCACGCCACAGACTGTGTCTGTAGCGTACGTGGAGGCTGGGTTTACCCAGGCTAGGAAACCATCATTAAAGTTATTGTTTACACCTGTGTTTACCCTGCCGCGTGAGACACAAAATGGCTGCTGTGAAAATGGTCTATTACCAGAGTGTCCAAGTGGCTGGAATAGACCCTTCTCACGGGGGCCATTTTGTGTCGAAAAGGCAGGGTAAACACAGGTGCAAGCAAAACACTAACGAGGGTTTCAAACTTCAATGATTGGAATTTGGAAACCCTCATTAGTGTTTTGCTTGCACCTGTGTTTATTCTGCCTTTTCGACACAAAATGGCCCCCGTGAAAAGGGTCTATTGGATACAGTTCAGTAAACGAGTTGTTTAGAAAGCAGTCAAACAGTAAACAAGTTGTTTATAAAGTAGTCGGTTAAACAGTTAATCAGTCAGTAAGTGAAGCATCACGTGTGGTTCCTCCTGCAGAGATTACAAGATCACCGTGTTCGCCACGTGCCATGCCATCAGGAGGAGCTACAGAGGCAACGCCCCCTCATCAGACCACACCCCCTCCTCATCAGACCACACCCCCTCCTCCTCAGGGTGCGAGCGGCCGTACCTCTGTCGCCCGTGGCAAGGCCTGGTGAACCACAGGCTGCTGTGCTCCCGGGCTGGAGACAACATGGCTGCCGGCGCCGAGCCCAGGAGACGACAGGTCTTCACCGTGCACTGCACCTCCTCCTCCTCCTCTTCCTCCTCCTCCTCCAAGACGAAGGATCACAGGAGCAGCTCCTTCTGTGTGACGGACGGAGGAGTGGAGTTTCTCTGAGAACTCACAATCTTTCTGCTATTAATCCTTTTCCAAAATGGAGATGTAACGTGTTTTTTTTTTAGCTCGGTTGGGTTTGTTGGTTGGATCAGCAGAGATGAATGGATGAATAAATGGTCGTAGTCACCTCTCCCCTTGAAGTGTTGTGCTGACCTAGCAAGCTGACTTGAGCTAGAGAGATCGCGAGTTCCCAAAACTCCACACATATAAACACAAAACTGCCCTTTTTAGCTCAATCTAGTTGTCACTAAGATATCCGCTGATAGAAAAAGAAATCCAACCACCGGATTTAGCTATTATTACATCTACGAAGTTCACATGTAGCTTTAGCTAATCGCTACCTGCTAACGTTAGCTGCTGTTGCCAAATCTCACGAGAGTGTGTTGCTGAGACAGAGACAGGTCTCGAAGAAAGTTAATTTTCTCCTGATCTGTGTGTCTGAAAAATGCCATTTTGGTGTCAGTGTTAATGTTCAGAGGATGTGGCTTGTGGAAAATGGGCTGAATATTTACTTTGATGACTATGGGGGCGAAAGAATCTGTCATCATCTGAGATCACGTTCACTTCTCCCATTGACTCCAATGGACTCTGGACTAGATTGGTGCTAATCTACTATGGGGGCGTGGCAGTGGCGAAACCCATGTGACACAGATACAGGAAGTGACTGGAAGTTAAGCTGTCTCGATAGTCCAATGTGTCTGGTTGGATGTGACGTTGGTCTTGTTTCATGTCCAACTCCCTGGTTAGGGATGGTCTGTTTCTGTATATTTAAAAAGTACTTAAATCTTCTTTTTTATTAAAATGTTAATGCACTTTGCAGAAGAGCTCAATAAAAGAGTTTATCCCGACCCGAGAGATGCCATTTTGTTTCCATTTGTGTTCTAGTTTTATTCTCCTTATCGAATTGCAATCGCAATGTCAGCCTGTGCAATTCTATAATCGCAACAGGCTGCAATTTAATTAAATACAAAATGTGCAACTGTATTTACTGGCAATGAAAACAGTATTGTACACATTTTTTCATGTTTGTATTGTTATGCTAATCTATGTTTGTATGTTTGAGTTGAGAAATACACATTTGAAAATCAGCAGTAATCTGTGAATTTTACTTGATAACCAAGCAAGTGTAGCAAATCGCAATATTGTCCAATGATCACAAATCTCTCAGATGTCCTACGCAGGTGTGGAGAGTCTGGAAAGTATTAAACATTTATTTGATCATTTCCAGGTCTTGAATAGTTTAGGAATGTGGGAAAAGAAGGTCTGGAAAATGTTGTGTTTCAGGTCCGATACACACATAATTGTATCTTTGATGTTGTTTTGAGCCACTTTGAGTCCCCATGTTTGTGTTGATCAGAATAATGTTGAGATAGAGGGATGCTCTTATGACCCAGCTGCTGTCAGCATGCATTATATCAAATACACCAAAATCACATCCAGTCAAGAACATAGGGTCTGCTCCAAAAATCACATCCAGTCAAGAACATATAGGGTCTGCTGCAAAAATCACATCCAGTCAAGAACATATAGGGTCTGCTCCAAAAATCACATCCAGTCAAGAACATATAGGGTCTGCTGC
This sequence comes from Poromitra crassiceps, assembly GCF_964638095.1. Classification (NCBI taxonomy): domain Eukaryota; kingdom Metazoa; phylum Chordata; class Actinopteri; order Beryciformes; family Melamphaidae; genus Poromitra; species Poromitra crassiceps. The sequence goes on from NC_139624.1 coordinate 15,063,511, forward strand.
AAAAATCACATCCAGTCAAGAACATATAGGGTCTGCTCCAAAAATCACATCCAGTCAAGAACATAGGGTCTGCTCCAAAAATCACATCCAGTCAAGAACATAGGAGGGTCTGCTGCAAAAATCACATCCAGTCAAGAACATATAGGGTCTGCTCCAAAAATCACATCCAGTCAAGAACATAGGGTCTGCTCCAAAAATCACATCCAGTCAAGAACATATAGGGTCTGCTGCAAAAATCACATCCAGTCAAGAACATAGGGTCTGCTCCAAAAATCACATCCAGTCAAGAACATATAGGGTCTGCTCCAAAAATCACATCCAGTCAAGAACATATAGGGTCTGCTCCAAAAATCACATCCAGTCAAGAACATATAGGGTCTGCTGCAAAAATCACATCCAGTCAAGAACATAGGGTCTGCTCCAAAAATCACATCCAGTCAAGAACATATAGGGTCTGCTGCAAAAATCACATCCAGTCAAGAACATAGGGTCTGCTCCAAAAATCACATCCAGTCAAGAACATATAGGGTCTGCTGCAAAAATCACATCCAGTCAAGAACATAGGGTCTACTCCAAAAATCACATCCAGTCAAGAACATATAGGTCTGCTGCAAAAATCACATCCAGTCAAGAACATAGGAGGGTCTGCTGCAAAAATCACATCCAGTCAAGAACATTGGGTCTGCACCAAAATTACATCCAGTCAGCATAGGATCTGCACCAAAATCACATCCAATCAAGAACATAGGTTCTACACTAAAATTACATCCAATCAAGAACATAGGTTCTACACTAAAATCACATCCAATCAAGAACATAGGTTCTACACTAAAATTACATCCAATCAAGAACATAGGTTCTACACTAAAATTACATCCAGTCAAGAACAGGTTCTACACTAAAATTACATCCAATCAAGAACATAGGTTCTACACTAAAATTACATCCAGTCAAGAACAGGTTCTACACTAAAATTACATCCAGTCAAGAACATAGGTTCTACACTAAAATTACATCCAATCAAGAACATAGGTTCTACACTAAAATCACATCCAGTCAAGAACAGGGTCTGCAGCAAAATCACATCCAGTCTTGACCTACCTTTAATCCATCACAGACCCACTCTTGGACCCCCTGCAGTCCTACAGAGCCAACAGGTCTGCAGGAACCTCTACCAGGATCTTGTTTGTGGACTTTAGCTCGGCCTTTTGACACGATCATCCCAGCCCTGCTGCAGGAGAAGCTCTCCCAGCTGGGTGTGTCCGACTCCATGTGCAGATGGACCACAGACTTCCTGACTGACAGGAAGCAGCATTGGTGCTGCCCAGGGGGGTGTCCTCTCTCCATACTGCTTCTCCCTGTATACCAATAGCTGCACCTCCAGTCTAGCCTAGGTAAACCCAGCCCCCACGTGATCTGCTCTCAGAGTTCCCAGTCACTGAGAACAGGTCTGACTGAGAGCAGGTCACGTGGAGGCTGGGTTCACCCAGGCTACCTCCAGTCACCAATCCGTCAAGCTCCTGAAGTTTGCAGATGACACTACCCGCATAGGTGACGAGCCTGAATACAGGCAGGTTGACCATCTGGTGACTTGGTGTAGTCAAAACAACCCAGTGCTAAATGCTCAAAAGACAGTGGAGATGATTGTGGATTACAGAAGGAACACAGCCCCATCTTCCCACCATCACCCAGGGTGACTCCCCAGTTAACACTGTATAGTCATTTCGCTTCCTGGGGACCATCATCAGCCAGGACCTAAAATGGGAGCTGAACATCACAGCTCTCACCAAGAAGGCACAGCAGAGGATGTACTTTGTGCGGCAGCTGAAGAAATTCAAAGTGCCAAAGGCACTTCTACATCTCCATCGTTGAGGCCATCCTGACCTCCTCCATCACGTCTGGTGCTGCCACTCTCAAAACCAAGTAACAGAAAGACCTAAAACCACATAATAGTCTGACGTAAAACCATGTAACAGCCACAGACGTAAAACCACGTATGAGCCAGATGTAAAACCACATTACGTCTGTTTTAAGGAGAGGATAGGGAGCACTTGTTGAGGTGGAATCAGGAAAATTCATAGTATTTGATGGCAGACATCTTGGTCACAAAGCACAGGTAATTTTAATCAAATAGCAGGTGATTCTCATTAAATGACAACTGTGGCCAATGAGCTGGCATTGTGTCATATTGTATGGCAAAAAACATGAGAACATGTAGTTTGTAATTTGACTATCTATAAACTACATGACCCAAAGTAGTTCACTACTGACAAAAAGCTACTGACATTTGAATGTAGTAAACTACCACCCAACTACTGCAAATTGTAGTTAAACTAGTAATTGAACTACATTAACTACTCCCCGACACTGCATGTGCATATACATAATATAGTAGGCTAAAGTATATAACAATTAAACAATTAAATTAGATATATTTTTTTATGTATATAGGCCTATAGTGTATTTATTTTCTTAGTAGCCTACTTTATTGTGCATTTTTACTATGCATTTCTCACTGTGTGTTATATGGTTTCATCACCTGACCTATAGGTGTGTCTCTGGATCTGTTTCATGTTTGAGGAAGGTCTTGTGGACGAAACATCATACATGGTGGTATAAACTGCCATATGTTCATGAGAGCTAGATCTAGCGTGCAGACTATATTTTTCTATTTTTACTTCTACCTCTCTGTCCACCATCTAGGATTTATATATTTACTATACTATTGTTTGAGTTGCGTGCTTTTGTGAACTTCCCTGGTTTGATTTTGCAATCTTCTCAAAAACACGCACACGCACGCGCACACGCGCGCACGCACGCACACACACACACACGCAGCCACACACACACACACACACACACACACACGCACCCACACACACACACACACACACACACACACACACACACACACACACACACACACACACACACACACACACACACACACACACACACACACACAGTCACACACACACAGTCACACACCCCATGCACCCAACAGTCATCTTTTGTCCTTACGAGTAACCCAGTGTCATGAGGAGAGACAGCACGTAGACATCCTAAATGTGTGTGTGTGTGTGTGTGTGTGTGAGAGAGAGAGAGAGAGTGTGTTGTGTGTGTTTGTGTGTGTGTGTGTGTGTGTGTGTGTGAGAGAGAGAGTGTGTGTGTGTGTGTGTGTGTGTGTGTGTGTGTGTGTGTGTGTGTGTGTGTGTGCTGAGATGAGCAGTATTTCAAATACATGTATTTAAAATACGCATTTCAAATCCATTTGTGTATTTTGTCATTTGTATTTGGCTGGACTGAGAAAAACAAGATTTGTATCAAAATACTTTCAGACCTTGTATTTTGTGTATTTTAAATGCATAAAATACTTGTTTTTTTATGTGATGTAATTTTATTATCAGATTGACACATTATAAACATTGACACAGGTTTAAACTGTGGAATAAAAAAAAAGGCAATGTGAGAACTACTATTATTCCTACTACTGCTGCTACTACTGCTACTACCACTGTCAGTGGTGTAGGGTAGTCATGATGGGCCCCAGTGCAAGCAATTTTGACAGGGCCCCCTAGTAGGCTACACCCTAGTCCCAACGTCAGACCCATGAGAGTTCTTACACTGATACACTATGTTACTGCATGCTGCAGATCTCTCTCTGGGTCTAGGCTATATATTATTTACCAACATGTGTTGGATTTGACAGTTGAAAGAGTTACTTGGGCTATTTATTATATGGGAAAGTAGAGAGGTCATAGAGCAAGCCATCAGAACCATGGACAGCTCTCTGACATCTGTAACAGACTGTCAAAGTAAGCAAAAAAGAAAAAATAATGACATCACACTGATCACAGAGATAGTTTTGCCTTTCGAGGGCATATATAGCAAATGGCACCACTTTAGATCTAATGTGTGTTCTTATTTGAACACAGGCATATTTTGTAGGCCGACAATTTGAGGGTGCTTTCTCACTGGGAACGATTGCTTTCATTCCGTTCCGTGCCCAAGTATGATTGCTCCCCCCCTTCCTCTCCCCTGCTGGTCAGCTTTCACATTACAACATTTCTTCCGTGCTCGGGAACGGAACAGAACACGTGCAGACTACATCATCAATTACGGCTGGAGTGTATCCTCACCCGTGTGTTGTCTGTGTGGTTCGGGTACAGTTGGTGTTCACATTCGCAAGTGTTCCGTCCCCGGGCACACGGCGCCAAAGCGTTCCCCACCACCTTTTCAAGTGGACCCTGTCACGGTTTCGCTGTTTCCGTGACATTCACACTCATGAAACGAACCGCACCTGGGGTCAATTTGGGGACAAGTGTGCTCAGTTTCGCTTCCAGGGCCCCCAGTGTGAAAGCACCCTGTCATTTGCAAGGGCCCCTTCTCTGCCCATTGTTGTTGGAGAGCCTGCTCTCTCCAAGGGCCCCTCTACCGCATGGGCCCCAGTGCAACAGCACTGCCTAAAATATCTACGCCCCTGGGCCCTGACCAGCTCCGCTCCGGTCTGCTGACAGGTTCCACTCCGGGATTTCCGGTATGATGACAGAGCCCTCCTCACCCGAGCAGCTCTCCAGATCCCTCCGCGGGGTCAGACACACTTCTACACAGCACACAGGCCTAACACAAACATGACAACACACTGTCACACACACACACAAACACACACACTGAGGGGTGAATGACACGTCTGTCCACACACTTAAACGCATTAGGGCCAGAGAGTCGTGTTCACCGGTGTGTGTGTTGTGGGACTACTTCCTCTCTCTCTGGCTGTGGCTGACAGGCGGTGCTTCGGTCGCTCCCAAACAACATGGCCTCCATGACGGAGAGACCGCTTCAACTTTAATTTTTTCGCGTCTTTTCCGAGCAGAAAACAGTCTTTTTGTCCTTCCGTCGTGCAATGTTATGTCATGTGTGGTGTGGCGACGTCATCGTGGCAGACTTGTGACGCGGAGGTGATCTGCGGGAGAAGCTCGCGCTGTGTGAGTTTAGAAGAAGCGCTTTAAGTTGAGCTCAAGCTGAGGAAAAAGACAAGCATCAATTCAGTAAGCAGCTTCTCTCTCTCTCTCTCTACACTGTTTGACTGCTGCGTTTCTCTCTGGTTTCCTGCTTTAACTCAACGTTAACCTCGTGATTTCATGTCGTGCCTAATGGGAAAAGCACGCTATGTAGCCGGGATACACTCAATTGTAGTGCGCGCTAACAGCTAGCTTAGCTCGCTAATGCTAATGCTGCTAACACAGAAGTGATCAGTCAACTGGGCGGTCCAGAGAGGAAGCTTCAAGCTAGCAGCAACATTCACTCTGTTTTCACTATTCAACTAGCTAACCTTCAATGAGCCATATCTGCTGTGTGAGTAATTGACCATTTTGGACATTACATTGAATTAGAGTAGCATTTGACTATTTTAGTTGTAGTTTATTTCTTATCAAAATACGGCACTTGTAATATAAAATAACATGAGTTATATTATACTCGCGTGGGGAACACAGGGTCCCCCACAGGTCCTTGAAACCCTTGAAAGCTTGTGCATTTGAGAAGAAGAAAAACCAAGGCCTTGACAGTTTTTTAGACATGGCTCATTGAAAGTGCTTGAATCCTCTGTATTTTTAATAGTCTGAGCTTCTGATTAGAAACATTATCAGTGTGGTATAACAGTAGCCACTTTTACACAGACATCTTGCAATATCGCCGTTAGGAAGGCCCCCACAAATAAGCAATTTGTTTTTTACACAGAAAGCGATTTCTAGGTGCGTTTACACAGAAAGACTTGCTTTCCAGGAGGAAAGGAGGCATGAGTTCTATCGTTGCCATGGAGATGTGAACAGCTGTAGCCTACCTGCTGGAAGGGAATACAAATGTTGTGGATTGTTTTGAGGAGAGACTGACAGAAGAACCGAGGGGATATCCTCCTCACCTGTAGAGCATCATGACTCGCCACAGATGCAGACGCACGGCGAAAAGAAAGGGAAAGTGCTGCGGGCATATTACGAGAAAAACAGTGATAGAGAGGTTCTCTGACCGGTCCTTAAGCTAATTATTATGTCCGTTAATTTTGCCTACTAATGTCAACATCGTTTGAGCATAAATAGCCTAACCTACTACTAATAAACTGTATGCATGACGGCCGTAATGTCAAATCTATGATAATATTCCTATATGGCGTTATGGATTTGTTGGGATATAGGCTGTTTAGTATGCTATAAATGCGCATGAATACTATAACGTTAGTTGTTTTTCAGAAGGGAACGTGCACAGACGAGACTGCAGTAAACAGCGATCCCCCCGCCCCCGGTTTGATTCCACTGTTGTATTGAATTATAGCCTAGATGCTTTGGTTAACTTGTTGTTTCAGTCTGGAGGTGGTTTCTTTCCCCTGTCATTTTTTTTTATGAATGAGCTGCTCTTCGATCCGTCTTCCCGCGGGTTACCCTTTTAAACAGACGTTTCGGGGCTAATACTACCCTCCAGTGGCGGAACGAAAGGCGTAACAAAATGACACGCCAACATGAGGCGAGGCGTAATGATGCCGCAACGATCGCGGCTTTCGCAAACTGTGTAAAAGTGTCTTTTTTTCTGATTTCCCCCCGTTTTCTCCCCAATTGTACTTGGCCAATTTCCCCCTGCTGCCCCGGTCGCTGCTCCACCCTCTGCCGATCTGGGGAGAGCCGTAGACTAGCACCATGCTTCCACCGTCACATGCGCAGTTGCCAGCCGCTTATTTTCACCTGACAGTCAGCGGGGAGCTTCACCGGCAGGACGTAGCACGTGGGAGGATCGCGCTATTCCCAATAGTTCCCTTCCGCCCCGACCGACCAGAGGAGGCGCTAGTGCAGCGACCAGGACGCATACCCTTAATCCGGCTTCCCACCCACAGACACGAGCCAATCGTGCCTGTATGGACGCCCGACCAAGCCGGAGGTAACGCGAGGATGCGAACCTGTGACCCTAGTGTTAGTAGGCAGGGAATCTACCGCTACACTAGCCCCGGACACCCGTAAAAGTGTCTTGTAATTAACCTTGGTCCATGTCTCAAACTATGCTGTGTTGGCTCCTTGAATGTGAGGGAGCTGGGCCTGCAAAGTCCTTCAAAAGTCCTTGAATTTGTTGTTTAAGAAGGTGTGGGACCTGGGAACCCTCATCAAGTCATTCATATCTACGTTTTCCTGCTGTTTAGTTTATTTTGTGGTGTTGGCAGCAGTTTGGGCCACAGTGCGCTGCCTCCCCCCCCCCCCCCCCCAGCTGATAACACACTTGTTGATGTGAAGGAGGACAGAGCAGAGAGCAGATACGCTTAACAAAGCATGTGGTCCTGAGCTGCACTCCTCCATCCTCACAGCTTCTCTCCTCGTGGAAGAGACAACAAAAAAAACGTCATTGTGAATATTTTAAGTTGTCTCATCATACATTTGTTTGGGGCGTCCTGGTAGTGCAGCGGCAGATGCCTAGTACCAAAACACGAGGGTTGCAGGTTCGAGCCCCCGTGTGTTACCTCCGGCTTGGTCGGGCAGCCGCTGAGGTGTGTGGTCGTGTGTGGATTGAGGCGGGTGTAGCTGAGGACAGGCAACATGTAGAGGCAACAACAACAACGGGGCAATGTTGTCCACTTGCTGTCAGCAACTCTGCTCCTTCACTCTGAACACCTGCTCTGCTGAGGTGATGTCATCAGCAGATTCAGCACACTCACATCTCATTGTGGATGTAGTGTGTAAATATGTTAAGTGTTGACTGCAGGGTAGAGCTGTGACGATTAATCGATTGACAGAAAATTAATCGACAACTATTTTGATAATCGATGAATTATTTTGAGACGGAGTAATTTTTTAAGAAAGAAAAAAACAATTCTCTGATTCCAGCTTGTTAAATGTGAATATGTTCTGGTTTCTTTACTCCTCTTTGACGGTAAACTGAATATAATTTGTGTTGTGGACAAAACAAGACGTTTGGGGATGTCATCCCGGGCTTTGGGAAACACTGATGCACATTTGTCACCATTTTCTGACATTTTATACTTATAGACCTAACAACTAATACATTTTATACTTATAGACCTAACAACTAATACATTTTATACTCATAGAACTCATAGAACTCATAGAACTAATACATTTTTGGAGGAAATAATCAACAGATTATTTGATAGTGAAAATAATGGTTAGTTGAAGCCCTACAGCAGGGAGGGAAGGGAAGCAACACTTTACTGCAGTTTACTGCACTTTACTGCAGTTTTTCTTTCTCTAAAGACTTTTGACTTTGTCTCCTTTTCAAAACAGACTCGTTTCTCTCTTGGGCTCTCTTGTTTTATCTTCTGCGTCAGGCCGCTTCCATCCAGGAAGCAGCTGAGCAAGCGCCAAACGTGATTGGCTGCTCGATCAGCAGAGAGAGAAAAAAGGAGGGAAAGAGAGAAGCAACAGGAAGAGAGAAGCAGAGAGAGAGAGAGAGAGAGAGAGAGATGTAACGTTCATGAATTCAGCTGCAGACTTGGGGTTCAGAACATCAGAAAAGACGACTTTTAGTTTGATACCCCGAGTAAATGAAACGCTGTGTGCAACTAAACACTGTGTGCTTTCATACTCTGCCTGGAGTCAAGTATTAGAAATGCCGCTTCAGCTTTTGCTACAGTGAAGTTTCAATAAGTATTCTCACTTTGACCTGCGTGAGGAGGAGTGTGTGTTGTGTGGTACTTAGCTGTAGGACAGGTGAGAGGTTTTGGTAGTAGGGTTGTCAAAAGTATCGAGAAGTATCAATACATTTTAATCTGCTGTCTCTCAAAGTTTTATCAGGCCTAGATTATTGAGAAGTGTGCGTCTGTCCGTCCATCTGTCTAACTTTATTTTTATGCCTCTTGATGTGTCGCCAACCCCCCTTCCCGTGGTATAGAAAATAGTATTATCGAGTATCGATATTTTCCTGGGTATAGAAATGATTGTATTGTGACAACCCTATTTGGTAGTTAGCTGTAGGACAGGTGAGGTGTTTTATGAGTTAGCTGTAGGACAGGTGAGATGTTTATTATGAGTTAGCTGTAGGACAGGTGATGTTTTATGAGTTAGCTGTAGGACAGGTGAGATGTTTTATGAGTTAGCTGTAGGACAGGTGAAATGTTTTATGAGTTAGCTGTAGGACAGGTGAGATGTTTTATGAGTTAGCTGTAGGACAGGTGAGATGTTTTATGAGTTAGCTGTAGGACAGGTGATGTTTTATGAGTTAGCTGTAGGACAGGTGATGTTTTATGAGTTAGCTGTAGAACAGGTGATGTTTTATGAGTTAGCTGTAGAACAGGTGATGTTTTATGAGTTAGCTGTAGGACAGGTGATGTTTTATGAGTTAGCTGTAGAACAGGTGATGTTTTATGAGTTAGCTGTAGGACAGGTGATGTTTTATGAGTTAGCTGTAGAACAGGTGATGTTTTATGAGTTAGCTGTAGGACAGGTGATGTTTTATGAGTTAGATGTAGGACAGGTGAGATGTTTTATGAGTTAGCTGTAGAACAGGTGATGTTTTATGAGTTAGCTGTAGGACAGGTGATGTTTTATGAGTTAGCTGTAGGACAGGTGATGTTTTATGAGTTAGCTGTAGAACAGGTGAGATGTTTTATGAGTTAGCTGTAGAACAGGTGATGTTTTATGAGTTAGCTGTAGAACAGGTGATGTTTTATGAGTTAGCTGTAGAACAGGTGATGTTTTATGAGTTAGATGTAGGACAGGTGAGATGTTTTATGAGTTAGCTGTAGAACAGGTGTGATGTTTTATGAGTTAGCTGTAGGACAGGTGAGATGTTTTATGAGTTAGATGTAGGACAGGTGAGATGTTTTATGAGTTAGCTGTAGGACAGGTGAGATGTTTTATGAGTTAGATGTAGAACAGGTGAGATGTTTTATGAGTTAGATGTAGAACAGGTGAGATGTTTTATGAGTTAGCTGTAGGACAGGTGAGATGTTTTATGAGTTAGATGTAGGACAGGTGAGATGTTTTATGAGTTAGATGTAGGACAGGTGAGATGTTTTATGAGTTAGATGTAGAACAGGTGAGATGTTTTATGAGTTAGCTGTAGAACAGGTGGTGTTTTATGAGTTAGCTGTAGAACAGGTGAGATGTTTTATGAGTTAGCTGTAGAACAGGTGGTGTTTTATGAGTTAGCTGTAGAACAGGTGAGATGTCTTATGAGTTAGCTGTTGGACAGGTGAGATGTTTTATGAGTTAGCTGTAGGACAGGTGATGTTTTATGAGTTAGATGTAGAACAGGTGAGATGTTTTATGAGTTAGATGTAGGACAGGTGATGTTTTATGAGTTAGCTGTAGGACAGGTGATGTTTTATGAGTTAGCTGTAGAACAGGTGAGATGTTTTATGAGTTAGCTGTAGAACAGGTGTGATGTTTTATGAGTTAGATGTAGGACAGGTGATGTTTTATGAGTTAGCTGTAGGACAGGTGATGTTTTATGAGTTAGCTGTAGGACAGGTGATGTTTTATGAGTTAGCTGTAGGACAGGTGATGTTTTATGAGTTAGCTGTAGGACAGGTGGTGTTTTATGAGTTAGCTGTAGGACAGGTGAGATGTTTTATGAGTTAGATGTAGAACAGGTGAGATGTTTTATGAGTTAGCTGTAGAACAGGTGTGATGTTTTATGAGTTAGATGTAGGACAGGTGATGTTTTATGAGTTAGCTGTAGAACAGGTGAGATGTTTTATGAGTTAGCTGTAGAACAGGTGGTGTTTTATGAGTTAGCTGTAGAACAGGTGAGATGTCTTATGAGTTAGCTGTTGGACAGGTGAGATGTTTTATGAGTTAGCTGTAGGACAGGTGATGTTTTATGAGTTAGATGTAGAACAGGTGAGATGTTTTATGAGTTAGATGTAGGACAGGTGATGTTTTATGAGTTAGCTGTAGGACAGGTGATGTTTTATGAGTTAGCTGTAGAACAGGTGAGATGTTTTATGAGTTAGCTGTAGAACAGGTGTGATGTTTTATGAGTTAGATGTAGGACAGGTGATGTTTTATGAGTTAGCTGTAGGACAGGTGATGTTTTATGAGTTAGCTGTAGGACAGGTGATGTTTTATGAGTTAGCTGTAGGACAGGTGATGTTTTATGAGTTAGCTGTAGGACAGGTGGTGTTTTATGAGTTAGCTGTAGAACAGGTGAGATGTTTTATGAGTTAGATGTAGAACAGGTGAGATGTTTTATGAGTTAGCTGTAGAACAGGTGAGATGTTTTATGAGTTAGCTGTAGAACAGGTGTGATGTTTTATGAGTTAGATGTAGGACAGGTGAGATGTTTTATGAGTTAGATGTAGAACAGGTGAGATGTTTTATGAGTTAGCTGTAGAACAGGTGGTGTTTTATGAGTTAGCTGTAGAACAGGTGAGATGTTTTATGAGTTAGCTGTAGGACAGGTGGTGTTCTATGAGTTAGCTGTAGAACAGGTGAGATGTTTTATGAGTTAGCTGTAGAACAGGTGGTGTTTTATGAGTTAGCTGTAGAACAGGTGAGATGTTTTATGAGTTAGCTGTAGAACAGGTGATGTTTTATGAGTTAGCTGTAGGACAGGTGGTGTTTTATGAGTTAGCTGTAGAACAGGTGAGATGTTTTATGAGTTAGCTGTAGGACAGGTGGTGTTTTATGAGTTAGCTGTAGAACAGGTGAGATGTTTTATGAGTTAGCTGTAGAACAGGTGGTGTTTTATGAGTTAGCTGTAGGACAGGTGAGGTGTTTTATGAGTTAGCTGTAGAACAGGTGAGGTGTTTTATGAGTTAGCTGTAGAACAGGTGATGTTTTATGAGTTAGCTGTAGGACAGGTGGTGTTTTATGAGTTAGCTGTAGAACAGGTGAGATGTTTTATGAGTTAGCTGTAGAACAGGTGAGATGTTTTATGAGTTAGCTGTTGGACAGGTGAGATGTTTTATGAGTTAGCTGTAGAACAGGTGAGGTGTTTTATGAGTTAGCTGTAGGACAGGTGAGGTGTTTTATGAGTTAGCTGTAGGACAGGTGATGTTTTATGAGTTAGCTGTAGAACAGGTGAGATGTTTTATGAGTTAGCTGTAGGACAGGTGATGTTTTATGAGTTAGCTGTAGAACAGGTGAGATGTTTTATGAGTTAGCTGTAGAACAGGTGAGATGTTTTATGAGTTAGCTGTAGGACAGGTGATGTTTTATGAGTTAGCTGTTGGACAGGTGAGATGTTTTATGAGTTAGCTGTAGGACAGGTGATGTTTTATGAGTTAGATGTAGGACAGGTGAGATGTTTTATGAGTTAGATGTAGAACAGGTGTGATGTTTTATGAGTTAGCTGTAGAACAGGTGAGATGTTTTATGAGTTAGCTGTAGAACAGGTGAGATGTTTTATGAGTTAGATGTAGGACAGGTGAGATGTTTTATGAGTTAGATGTAGGACAGGTAAGATGTTTTATGAGTTAGATGTAGGACAGGTGAAATGTTTTATGAGTTAGATGTAGGACAGGTGAGATGTTTTATGAGTTAGCTGTAGGACAGGTGAGATGTTTTATGAGTTAGCTGTAGGACAGGTGGTGTTTTATGAGTTAGCTGTAGGACAGGTGAGATGTTTTATGAGTTAGCTGTAGGACAGGTGATGTTTTATGAGTTAGCTGTAGAACAGGTGAGATGTTTTATGAGTTAGCTGTAGAACAGGTGGTGTTTTATGAGTTAGCTGTAGAACAGGTGAGATGTTTTATGAGTTAGCTGTAGAACAGGTGATGTTTTATGAGTTAGCTGTAGGACAGGTGGTGTTTTATGAGTTAGCTGTAGAACAGGTGAGATGTTTTATGAGTTAGCTGTAGGACAGGTGGTGTTTTATGAGTTAGCTGTAGAACAGGTGAGATGTTTTATGAGTTAGCTGTAGAACAGGTGGTGTTTTATGAGTTAGCTGTAGGACAGGTGAGGTGTTTTATGAGTTAGCTGTAGAACAGGTGAGGTGTTTTATGAGTTAGCTGTAGAACAGGTGATGTTTTATGAGTTAGCTGTAGGACAGGTGGTGTTTTATGAGTTAGCTGTAGAACAGGTGAGATGTTTTATGAGTTAGCTGTAGAACAGGTGAGATGTTTTATGAGTTAGCTGTTGGACAGGTGAGATGTTTTATGAGTTAGCTGTAGAACAGGTGAGGTGTTTTATGAGTTAGCTGTAGGACAGGTGAGGTGTTTTATGAGTTAGCTGTAGGACAGGTGATGTTTTATGAGTTAGCTGTAGAACAGGTGAGATGTTTTATGAGTTAGCTGTAGGACAGGTGATGTTTTATGAGTTAGCTGTAGAACAGGTGAGATGTTTTATGAGTTAGCTGTAGAACAGGTGAGATGTTTTATGAGTTAGCTGTAGGACAGGTGATGTTTTATGAGTTAGCTGTTGGACAGGTGAGATGTTTTATGAGTTAGCTGTAGGACAGGTGATGTTTTATGAGTTAGATGTAGGACAGGTGAGATGTTTTATGAGTTAGATGTAGAACAGGTGTGATGTTTTATGAGTTAGCTGTAGAACAGGTGAGATGTTTTATGAGTTAGCTGTAGAACAGGTGAGATGTTTTATGAGTTAGATGTAGGACAGGTGAGATGTTTTATGAGTTAGATGTAGGACAGGTAAGATGTTTTATGAGTTAGATGTAGGACAGGTGAAATGTTTTATGAGTTAGATGTAGGACAGGTGAGATGTTTTATGAGTTAGCTGTAGGACAGGTGAGATGTTTTATGAGTTAGCTGTAGGACAGGTGGTGTTTTATGAGTTAGCTGTAGGACAGGTGAGATGTTTTATGAGTTAGATGTAGGACAGGTAAGATGTTTTATGAGTTAGATGTAGGACAGGTGAGATGTTTTATGAGTTAGATGTAGGACAGGTGAGATGTTTTATGAGTTAGATGTAGGACAGGTAAGATGTTTTATGAGTTAGATGTAGAACAGGTGAGATGTTTTATGAGTTAGATGTAGGACAGGTGATGTTTTATGAGTTAGATGTAGGACAGGTGAGATGTTTTATGAGTTAGCTGTAGGACAGGTAAGATGTTTTATGAGTTAGCTGTAGAACAGGTGATGTTTTATGAGTTAGCTGTAGGACAGGTGATGTTTTATGAGTTAGATGTAGGACAGGTGAGATGTTTTATGAGTTAGCTGTAGGACAGGTGAGATGTTTTATGAGTTAGCTGTAGAACAGGTGAGATGTTTTATGAGTTCGCTGTAGGACGGGATGTTTTGGTAGATAGTAGGGATGCAGGTGGCGACTAATTTCACCAACGTTTAAACGGAAATTTTAATTGCGACTATTCGACTAGTCTATAAGCAAGAAAACACTCAGAAAACCATCTAAATTTAGCACAATTTAATCTATAAGGTTGAAGCGTTTAAAACACATATATTGTGTGTATTTAGGAGCCATTTAGCCTAAACATACTTCAAGACAATTACCAGGCCGTTGAATTTAATTGAAATGCTGCGCACTTTTAGAAAACATGACATCATGTGTATCCTTAAAATGGACATCTACTCCTCTGTATTTATTGACCTGTTCAGCAAACTCATGGTGATGAGGAACACCATTGACACCGATACGTTACTTGCATTATCGTGAACACACAGGTGATGACTTTGTTATCCAGTTCCCCAGTCACTGACTGCACCTCGCAGGTGTGCTGCCAAGTGTGCCTTTCCTCCAGGGCGCACGTCTGCAGCCAAGGAGGACGTCCTTCATAAGGACATGTTAGTCATTAGTCTCTGCCTTCAACAAAGCATAGTGCACGGGCAGTGATTTCAGTGATGACTTGTGTTATCGTCTCTAACCGGTCGGCATCACAGCGTCTTGCAGGTTGGAGTGGCAAAAGCTGTAATACTGGTCTGCCTGCTGGCAGCTCGCTCTCCTCCTTGCAGGTTGACATCCACATGTCTGAGCTGAATGTGGTTCCTCAGCACTCCAGTAGACTGCTTACTATGCCAGCTTCTTCTGCTTACACAGCCGTCCGGTCACACCAGAGTCCTTTCTATCACGTTCTCCATCAAAACGCTGCCAAACAGCGCTGATTTTCTTTCGCGCTGCCATCTTTCTTTGTCCCAATCAAGTTTCACTTTTCCACCTGAGTGGGGAGGAGGGGGGGGGGGGGGAGTGTGAAGGAGGGGGGAGGGGCCAAGTGGCTGCAGTGGAGGCTGCTCGCCTGGCTGCATAACATTGGTGCAACAGTGAGTTAACCGGCATTCTTAATGGAATAATTACTATAACCGGCGGCTAGGGATGTAACGATAACCGGTTTGAATGATAACCGTGATCAAATTCCTTACGATAACCGTACCGTTTCAAATTTTCATTATCATTAAAACCGTGGTACCGTGATTACAGTGCTTTGAAAAACATCGTAAATACTGTCCATCATCAACCAAAGTTGGCAACCGTCTCCCAGATGCAAACGTGCAGCCTTGGAGAAGTGATTTCAGTGAGTGTATCGATCGTTTTTGGGTCTGAGTGTTCAATATAAAACGTTGTAAAATGATTTCAGTGAGTCTCTCAGTACTTTTTGAACATTTTCAGCAATTTTTTACAAATACCGTGATAATACGATAACCGTGATAAATTTGGTCATCATAATCGTGATGTGAACCATACCATTACATCTCTACCGGCGACTAGTATTTCTCGTGCCGACTAGCAAGGGAGTGGGCTTTTAAACGTTTAACAGACTATTCGCCTGCATCCCTAGTAAGGATGCCACCTCGTCACCTCCCTAGGTGGAGAGATGATATCTCCACGCTGGCCTGGGAACACCTTGGGATCCCCCAGCCAGAGCTAGCTTATGTGGCCAGGGAAAGGAAACCCCGCGCCCCGATCCCGGATAAGCAGTTGAAAATGATGATGGTGATGATGACGATGTTAATTAAATATTGAAATACTATGCTGTATCCATTGTTTTCCCCTTCCACCCCTAGACTCTACTTGACTCTACTGTTTTCTACTGGTCTCTACTGTTCTCCATAATTGATTACATTTATAACAGACTATATCATACTCTATGTGCTTCATATATCCATATCGGGTAGGTCTCAACTCATCAATGGACTCTGCTGGCCTCTAGTGTTGGTTAGGGGCAGTAGGGGGCGGGGTGCATGTATGTAGCGTGTTCTGCCTGATGGCTTCATGTCAGTTAGCAGCTCATTAACATAATTAATTTTTCCAGCTTCACATAACTGCTGCTGTATGTGTTCTACTGTACAAAACCTCATCTCTCTCTCTTTACCCAGAATGCCATCTGAGGCCCAGTCTCAGGAGCCTGGGGACAGAGGCCCGCCCCCTCCTGTCACTCGGGCCGGACGCAGCGCCCTGCGGGCCAGAGCTAGCCCCGCCCCTGCCGCTAGCCCCGCCTCTGCCACTAGCCCCACCCCCGAGAAGCGTAGGCGGGGCCGACCGCGCAAAGACGGGAGCAGCGGCCGCTCGGCACCTCCTCCCCCTCCTCCTCCCCCTCCTCCTCCTCCTCCTCCGCCACCACCGCCCAAAGCAAGGAAGAAGTAAGTGAACGCATTAACTGTTTACCATTGAAAAAGTCTTCAGTCTTTAGTTCAGTTTTTAGTCTTCAGTTAATGAGCGTCGGTTGATCAAATTCATTTTCTCCATCCCTACTTCACAGAGTAGTGTAACAGTTGACACCTGCCGGGGGGGAACATACCGTAAAACTTCAAATAGTAGCGTTTATTTTAGTCTCGGCTCCCAGACGTTTGGTGAGCTGCGCCACCAAACGTCTGGGAATTTCACTGTCAGAAACTGTCTGTCCGAGCCCGGCGAGAACCGCCGGCAGCAGACACGCCTACATTTATTATTATAATTTTATTTGGTAGCGGCAATGCCATTTATCATAGTCCTAACACAGAGCATTTAGCTGATATGCTCCAAACAAAATTTATAGCTGTGGTTTATTTTACAATAATGTTTCCTACCCGGAAGTGGTCCGCATGACATCAGCAGGCTCTGTAACGTTAGCCTCGGGAGTCGGGTTTATCGCTGGGGGAAAGACCTCTAGCCGCCGGGGCCGGATGAAACACGTCCTATTAACAGGTTATGTTTGTTTCTAAGTGATTAATATGTTTCTCCGCAAACGCGGCAATGTTTTGCGAGACACGGGTTCTGCATGAGCGTCACTGCCCCCAGAAAGCAGGCCCGCCCACAACACTCATGATTGGTTCTCCGATGCAAGGCTTCCAACAGCGCCACCTAACGTTATGCAAAGATTTAAATAGTAATATTCTCAGTCTTACAGGAGTGAAACGAATTAAGACTGAGGGCTGAGTCTACGTTTATTTACCAAAATGTGTAGCGAGACCCGGCGTCTATTTGGGACCGACGTCTATTTGGGACCTGCGTTTAATTCTTTTTGCACAAAGTTCTTGCTCGGCAAAGATTAGAAATACATATAATATCAAATTGTTTATTTAAACCAGTGATTTCAGGGATGCAAACTAGTCACCTTTAGGATCCCAAATTCTGGCACTTAATTGAATGATTTTGAGTGGTTTAGTGTCTGCCCTGTAGTGATGAGCGGGCTCCCCAGAACCCTGCTGGGTCCAGCGGCCTGGCCCGCCCCGCAGGCAGTCTGGGTTGGCAAATTATGAAAATATCACGGGTGCTGGTGGGGCAGGCTCAGAAACATTATTAAATAATTTAGAATTAGAGCAGTGAAACACGCAGACTAACCCTTTATTAAGACGTGAACTCTCTCTCTCTCTCTCTCTCTCTCACACACACACACACACACACACACACACACGCACACACACACACACACACACACACACACACACACAGTCTGACACACAGTCAGTCAGACAAGGTGAGTCTGAAGCAGACTGCACCTGCTGCACTCTCTATAGCCTACATGGTGGAGTAAAGAAACGCTTCAAATGAGGTAGCCTATGTGCTCTCAAAACAAGCATTTTGCAAGGATTATTTGCTGTAGTTATTATTTGAAGTGTCCATAAACGAATCCCACCGCAAATGTTCTGTTAATAGACTGATCTATTTGTCAACTTTATTGCAACGTGACCAATTGAGAGCGCATGAGGTAATTAAAAGAAATAGGAAAGAATAAGAAGTGTTTCTGTAGCCTAACTGTACCTGCTACCTCCTTTTGAAGACCTTGCATTAATTGAAGAAAGACTGATAATAGCTGAGTTTGTAACGCCGACGAAGCAGAAAGAACTAACGACATGAAAGCAGCCGCGCAACACATCCAGAGCAGTACAACTGTCATCGCGCACGCATGTGAGTGTGTGCACGCATGTGTGTGTGTTTGCGGGCTGCTGGGTTCAGTTGGGTTGGGCATTTTCAGATATTTTAACGGACCGGGCGGTGCGGACTGGCTCCAATGACGGGTCGGGTTGGTGCGGGCGTTAAAAAACCCTGACCCGCCCATCACTACTGCCCTGGTATCGTTCACATTTTCACACTCCATGAATTTGCATCCCTGCAGTGGGTTGCACCAGCTGTGCGTAAGTTGAAACGTAAGCTAGTTTGAGCGTAAAGTCTCACTAAGTCCGAGTTTACGCACTACTAAAAATATTTGGGTTGCACCAAGTGAAATAGTTACAACGTAGGCATAAGTTAGAACTTAAAATTTACACCTACGTCTTACTAGGTGTAAAGTCCTCCGTAAAATAGCAGTTGGCACGGATTGCAACTTGGCACCGTGGTGCATCGTTGTTTTGCGTCCGCAACGCGCTCTCCGTGATCAATTATTACACCCTTTGATATTTATGACTCACGCTTTTGTTTCCCACAAGCTGCAGCACTGCATACAAATTAAAATAACCGCAACAATTTAGCGAGGCAGGATGGTGGTAAATTAGCCTTCAATACTGATGAAGAGCTCACAGATAAACGTTAACAGTAATATGAACCTAAACGAACGTTACTCAATAACGTTCTCATTTGGTTAGTGTTGATGAAATATGAAAGCACCAATGGGCGGTGGGCAACATGTCCTGTTTTCACTCCACTTACTTAAACAACCGTAAATAAACACCGTTTCCACCGTGCTTTTCACTGATTGGTCACAGATACTGTACACGTCATTGTCTGCGACACTATTTTGGTTAGTATGGACTTTACGGTCTACTAGTTAAGATGTACCTTACGTCTCCGTGATGCAACTCAACAAAGACACAACTTTAGTGTCAAACTAACTAGTTTGAACGTAGCAGTTAGTGTGGACTTTACACCCTAACTTAAGACAGAACTTACGTTCAGCTGGTGCAACAGGCTGCTGATGTACAGGCTAGAAACACAGTTGTTCACTTTGAACCAAACCAAACTGCCACCGTTTCACACAGGAGGCGAATAGCAGTCTTTCTGGCTCAGACCTGTAACGTTAGCATCTAGCAGCAGCTAATGTTAGCTCAGTAACCAGCTGCTCAGCACTTATATCAGACAATAGTGTTGTGCATCAAGCAGACTTACCAAATATTTCCAATACATGTCCGGTATAATCCATACTGCCTTTATGATCCGGGGTACGGTGGCGCAGTCGGTAGCGCTGTCGCCTCACAGCTAGAAGGTCCTGAGTTCGATTCTCGCCTGGGACGCTGTGGGCGCTGGAGTTGTGACCCCCCCATATCTTCAGTGCCTACTGCCCAGGTGGGTTATCTCGTCGAAAGGGCCTTTCTGTGTGGAGTTTGCATGTTCTCCCCGTACCCCCCAGGGGGTTCCTCCGTACATAACCCCCGACTAAAAACATGCCGAAGATCGTCATCCGACCAGTGACGACAACATCTGAAGTTGGTCCAATGATGGTCCCCGGGCGCTGGAAAGAAAAAGCGACCACTGCTCCTGGCCTGCCCCCTGGAGGAAAGGACAAGCCTGGATGGGTCAAATGCAGAGGACATATTTCACCGTCAGCATGAGTGTGTGTTGTAGTGTTCGTGTGACAATAAAGACGGGCCCAACGCCCAACTAACGTTAACTTCACCGCAGGACTTGCCATGTTGTCGTTATGGAAACCAGACAGCGTCTCCAGTCGAACACGTTGACTCAATGGCTGAGTTTTGATTGTTTAAGTTGTGCATCATCTGTAGCGTCAAACAATGCAGTATGCATACTTGAAACATGTCGGTTATGTAGAAACAAAGCGTAAAACTGTTTGACGGAGGAGAAAGTAGCCTTCTCAAATCTCTCCTCTCAAACCCGTCCCTGACTGACTGCTGCCAACAACAACAACACACAGTGCCCAGTCCACGTCATTACAGTAAGTGACTGTAAATTCAGTCTGAGCGTAACACAAAAACATACCCCAATCAAAAAATACCCTGCGTCTGATTGATACTGGCGTTTATTTACCAAAACATGTCGCTAGACCCACCGTCTATTTGGGACTCGGCTTTTATTAGAAGTTTTACGGCATATATATTTTTTTATCATTTTGGATGTATTGTAATCCCAAATCTTTCCACGTACCCCCTGCAAGCTGCTCAAGTACCCCTAGGGGTGCACATACACCTTGGTGCACATACCCTTGGTGCACATACACCTTGGTGCACATACCCTTGGTGCACATACACCTTGGTGCACATACACCTTGGTGCACATACCCTTGGTGCACATACACCTTGGTGCACATACACCTTGGTGCACATACACCTTGGTGCACATACACCTTGGTGCACATACCCTTGGTGCACATACACCTTGGTGCACATACCCTTGGTGCACATACCCTTGGTGCACATACCCTTGGTGCACATACCCTAGGGGTGCACATATCCTTGGTGCACATATCCTTGGTGCACATACCCTTGGTGCACATACACCTTGGTGTACATACCCTTGGTGCACATACACCTTGGTGCACATACACCTTGGTGCACATACCCTTGGTGCACATACACCTTGGTGCACATACACCTTGGTGCACATACCCTTGGTGCACATACACCTTGGTGCACATACACCTTTGTGCACATACCCTTGGTGCACATACACCTTGGTGCACATACACCTTGGTGCACATACACCTTGGTGCACATATCCTTGGTGCACATACACCTTGGTGCACATACCCTTGGTGCACATATCCTTGGTGCACATACACCTTGGTGCACATACCCTTGGTGCACACACCCTTGGTGCACATACCCTTGGTGCACATACCCTTGGTGCACATACCCTTGGTG
>NC_139624.1:15087146-15147146 GCF_964638095.1 Poromitra crassiceps
GAGCTGTTGGCTGCTCAGAAGGTCAATAGAAGTCACCAGCTGACATCATATGATACTTTGCATATCAATATGCACCGCTGTGGCATAGCCCGTTTTTAAGTGCTGACTCCACCCGCCTGGTATGCCGGTAGCAATAATGACGAGCGCTACGCTAGCGTCCCCGCTCCGGCCCGGTTAGAGAAGTATAATAGTATAAAAAGAAAATCGAATTTTCAGATAAAAAATCTGAGATTTTATTTTTAGGCAAAATCGTACAGCCCTAGGCCCATGTGACCACGGCGGTCACAATTTTAACGTTAATAAAGTGGGCGAGACATCGCGGGGAAACCCAACGAGGGACAATTTTGTGACTCGAAAACTCAAACATCGTTCCAGAAGTACCCGCAACTGTACAACTGAGTGAGAGAGCTAGGAGAGGGGGAGGAGAGGGGGAGGAGAGGGAGGAGAGGGGGAGGAGAGAGCTAGGAGAGGGGGAGGAGAGAGGGAGGAGAGGGGGAGGAGAGAGCTAGGAGAGGGGGAGGAGAGAGGGAGGAGAGGGGGAGAGAGAGATGCAAACAGATCTCACAAGCAGGTAAGCCACTGGGGCATGAGAAAGTTTCTAAAAGAAGGAGAGAGCGATGTGTGCTTGAGCAGAACTAGTGTAGTTTAAATGTGCAGCGGGTAATCGGCCACTGCAATGAAGAATATAGCAAAACTAACCAGTTTGAGAACAGCGAAAACAAAGCTAGTTTTAGGTTGGATATCCGACAGGCATTCACAGTGAATGTCTGAATAGTCCAACCTAAAACTAACTTCACTGCGGTGCAAAACACCTCTTCAAATTCAGCATCTGTTTTGGTTTTCCAGACCGGGCGCACGTGTCCATGCGGCGTGCGGTCACAAAAAATGGGAGGTATGCACAGAGCCTGTTCTCTGATGACGACATTTACGTTAATGCGCACCCTGGTGGACTTGCGGATCTGCAAACTATAACTTGAGCTTTAGTTTATTCTTTAGTTTATTTGTCTGTCCATCTCCTCTCTCTCTCCCCCTCTCTCTCCCTCCCTACAGAGCTGAAGGAGGTGAAGACGGTGAAGGCGGTGGGCCGACGTCGGTCAGCTTCCAGAAGAAAATCCAACCCAAAACCAGACCCAGACCCTGACCCGGACCCGGACCCAGACCCCGGTCCCACCCACACTACTCCCCTGCCCCCCGTCCCCAGCCCCGAGCCAGCTGCCAGCACTGAGGAACCAAACAGAACCAGCCCGGCTCCTAGCCCGCTCCCTGGGGACGCTCAGCCGACTGCCGACCCCAGAACCGCTTCCAATCCTGGGGAAGAAGACAGAGTTAGCCCCGCCCCTTCACCCCCGGCCTCCAGCCCCGGACCCCGGCCTCCTGATCCCGGGGAAGCAACCCGCGGGCCTAGCCCCGCCCCCGTGCCTGCCGAGACCACAGGGGGCGGAGTCAGCCCCTTGCCTATGGAGCCTACAGGGGGCGGAGTCAGCCCCAGTCCCAGTCTGGGCTGCTGTCCCGGGGAAGACGAAGGCTCTCTGTCCCCTCTGTTCCAGCGCTCGCTGTCTGAGGACTCCGGAGGCTCGCCCGCACCCAGCCTGGGACACACCACCAAACGGTGAGAGACAGAGAGGCCATTTACACCTGGCGTTAACATGTGGTTTCTGCCATCAGATTGCAATCAGATTGTATTTGATCACTTCAGCCTGATTCCATTTACACCTGGCGTTAACATGCATTTTCTGCAATCTGATTGCAATCAGATTGCAGAAATGGTTGTCCTCTCAATCCGCATAAAGTTGGTGTATCCAGATTGAGAGGACACATTGCATTTACACTTGTGTTCAATGTGTACACAATGCATCCCTGACCACCTCCGGAGGTGGTTTGGCCGATCAGATTGCAATCCTTCTTCAATGCGTTTTGGGGGTGTTTACACCTGGCATTTCAAGTGATAAAACACAATCTGATTGCAATCTGATCACAGAAAACGCATGTTAGCGCCAGGTGTAAATGGCCCCAGAGACAGAGGGAGAGGGAATGGGTCTTATGACCCTGGGTGATATTTGTGGGTTTTTTATGGTTTACTCGTCGACCGAATATTCAACCATTTGGATGTTATAGGGAGAGAGGAACACTGAATAGAGCTCAACAGTCACATGACTTTTCGTCACATCATTGCCCCGGGAGTAAGTTCCCCATTCATTTTCTCCATAGACATTTAGAGAAATCCTTATATGACGAGTTTTAAGGCTGGAACCAAGCCAACCCGTGACCTACTGAATCGTGAGTGACCATAAAACATTCATCCAAAAAGCGTTGTCAATAACATAGGGATGCTATCGGTGTCGGGTCCGACACTGTGCTCATTTACTTTACTCATACTGATCCGATACTGACACGACCGGGCCCGATACCACTTTACTGACACGACCGGGCCCGATACCACTTTACGGCAATGTGAGGGTAACCTGAAAACATCGGCCTGCTAAAAACGCCCTGAACTCCTTCTGGACAGAGACAGTAGCCTGCTGAAACGCCCTGAACTCCTTCTGGATAGAGACAGTAGCCTGCTGAAACGCCCTGAACTCCTTCTGGATAGAGACAGTAGCCTGCTGAAACGCCCTGAACTCCTTCTGGACAGAGACAGTAGCCTGCTGAAACGCCCTGAACTCCTTCTGGACAGAGACAGTAGCCTGCTGAAACGCCCTGAACTCCTTCTGGATAGAGACAGTAGCCTGCTGAAACGCCCTGAACTCCTTCTGGACAGAGACAGTAGCCTGCTGAAACGCCCTGAACTCCTTCTGGATAGAGACAGTAGCCTGCTGAAACGCCCTGAACTCCTTCTGGACAGAGACAGTAGCCTGCTAAAAACGCCCTGAACTCTTTCTGGACAGAGACAGTAGCCTGCTGAAACGCCCTGAACTCCTTCTGGATAGAGACAGTAGCCTGCTGAAACGCCCTGAACTCCTTCTGGACAGAGACAGTAGCCTGCTGAAACGCCCTGAACTCCTTCTGGACAGAGACAGTAGCCTGCTGAAACGCCCTGAACTCCTTCTGGATAGAGACAGTAGCCTGCTGAAACGCCCTGAACTCCTTCTGGACAGAGACAGTAGCCTGCTGAAACGCCCTGAACTCTTTCTGGACAGAGACAGTAGCCTGCTGAAACGCCCTGAACTCCTTCTGGATAGAGACAGTAGCCTGCTGAAACGCCCTGAACTCCTTCTGGACAGAGACAGTAGCCTGCTAAAAACGCCCTGAACTCTTTCTGGACAGAGACAGTAGCCTGCTGAAACGCCCTGAACTCCTTCTGGACAGAGACAGTAGCCTGCTGAAACGCCCTGAACTCTTTCTGGATAGACCCATTCATCACCGCAAATCAGAGGCGTTTTCTTTATAGCGTTGATGTTCCAAAACAACCCACCGTAGTCGAATAACTGTTTTTTACATAGTGATTCATTGATTTGAATTGGGCATTAACGTGACTGACAATCGCTGAAAAGAAATTTCCGAAAATTTGCATCTCTAGTATTACTGATATTTGACTTTGTACTAAGCTCTCTGTCTCCCCCTCTCTCCTCCAGTCTGAAGCAGTGTGCCTTCTGTTACCGTGACGACGTGGCCCCTCCCCTGGGTCAGGGTGTAGTGGTCGTGTTTGGGCCCACGCCGGGTTACATCCCGCTGCACGTCCTGCAGAGCCGCGCCTCGCCCGACCGACACAACGACCTCCACGACCTCACACAGGCCACGCCCACGTATGACATCACTCATCACCTTGTCGTTATTATTGTTTTGTAATGTGAATGAATTGAAATAAGAGAATAACTAAGGGTACTTCAGCTATCAATCAGTCAATCAATTAATATAACAATCGTGTGTGTGTGTGTGTGCGCGCGCGTAGGTGCAGCAGCCCAGAACAGTGTGGTGGTGAGTACTTTACACTGATACAGACTTATTGTTACAGGTGTGTGTGTGTGTGTGCTGAGGCTGCACCCTAATAGTCAACCTACCGTTAGTCCAGTGGTTCTCAAACCTTTTCTGTCATGCCCCACTTTGGAGGAGGAAAAATGTTCATGCCCCACCGCCCCAACAAAATTGTAACAAAATGGTCCAAGTTTAACTTTCATTGAAATAACATCAAGATCATGACCATTCCTTTCTATTTTCTTTCAGTAATGTTGTCCGAATAAAAAACAACTTCCATTTCAACTTTATACAAAATTTTGTGACTGCTACATCTGTGCTTTTTTAAATAATAAATTAAAATCAAACAGAAATTGCAATTGCGATCACTTTGCTAGAGCGAACAAAGTTAACCAGTTTGCTCCATCAGATAAAAATCAAATGAAATGTGCAATCACTCACTTTGTTATAACGATATCAATAAAGTTCTATCTGTGCAAAAAAAACAAATATTTGGCAAGAAAAATTTGCATTAAGTCTTATCACTGTATTAGTGACTGCAATGAACCTGTTTTGCACGGCACATATTTTCAAAATAATAACCATAAAGTGCAACCTGTGCAAAACTAAACAAAACAAGTTCAAATATTTGGCAATATGAATGAACCATCCATGGAATGAATGCGAAGTCACTACAGAAGCGGGGTTCATTTATTGCTCGCCGGGAAAGAAGTCCGACGTCAAAATGGTGAAAACATTGGTTCCGTGCTGCATTTGTGCATTTCCCCCTGCGCCCCACAGGGGGAAATGCCCCACACTTTGAGAAACACTACATTAGTCAATGAGAAGAGTCTCAGATGACCTTGTTGTCATTGGTCAGTTAGCCGCACGAGGGGGGACGATGACAATCTCCATTCAGGAGCTGCACCTTGTGGTTAAAAAGTGATTAGAACGGGGACTGCCCCAAGCACATTGTATGCAGAAATCATGTCTTATTATTATTATGATTTATATATATATAGGCACCGGATGACCTGCTAAACTAGAGTCGCTCTGCCAGTGATGTGGATCTTGCACTCTGGGGCTGGAGATATGATCCGCTCTCATGGGAGCGCGCCCACAATGGAGAATCGGTGCTAAACATGAAGCCCATTCGAGTAATAGGGATGGGCGGGAGGGAGTACTCGGGTACTCGAGTACTCGTTCATAACGTCGGCTGTTCGGGTACTCGCCCCACCCCCCACCCCTTTAGAAATTGTTGTCCCATAACGTTAGCCACAGGAAATGTGCAGAACGAATCACTTTATTGCTTCATGGTGATCACTATTTAGCTGCAGCTAACGTTATGGTCACTGGTCAGTTTTCACTTTTTGGCAGAACACCGGACCTTGTAATCCGTGGATTTACGTTACTGTAACAGTGATCATAAAGCAGAATGGATTATACCGGACATGTAGGCCTATTGGAAATGAGCCTTCTTCGCTTGTTTCACATGTCTGCTTGAACGAAGCGCTAACCAATGCTGCCATCCAACCACCGGAGATCTGAGGTAGGGACAACAGCTGCAGCTAACGTCACCTAAAACTCCCTCTCCTCACTAAAAGTGCTACAGGTAGCGCTTTTTAAATGCAAAAATGCAAACGTTATGTGTGAACAGCCCCACACACAGCAGATTACCCCTGCTCCGTCATTACCATAGTAATAGATATTCGAAATGAACTGCTTAACAATAACATAGCCAAACTTGGGTAAAGCGTGTGTTTCCACACGGACCCCCAACACCCCCCCCCCCAGCGAGTACCCGATTACTCGTTCATCATAGAAGGAGAGTACTCGAGTATTTAAATTGGTTAAAATGGCCATCCCTATCGAGTAAGGTCTGGATATGATCAGGAGTTCACTGTATGTTTATAAACTGCATCAGAGTCATTAACGCTTCTGCTGTTAGCATCGTTAACAGGCAGCTGCTGTTTGTAACATGTTTCTTTAACCCATTGATACCTGATGCAGCGTTTGCGTGTATATCCCTAATTTGTGTGTGTATCCCTTTAAGACCGCGAACCGCGTATACGCGGTTCGCAGTCTTAAAGGGATACACACACAAATGCTGCATCAGGTATCAATGGGTTAAAGGCTCGTTGTAGTTTAGTCTTTCTCTGTAATGTAGCACAGTGTTAACAATGTTACTTATAACATTCTTTCTCAGCCCTGGAACTCAAACCATTTCCTGATGGTCCAAGAATATATATCTAAATAATTAAATTAATATAATAAATGTGCCACGACTAGTTGACTCATGACTACTAGTCATACTATCTAGTCTACTAGAAAATGTTTAGTTGGGGGCAGCCCTGGTGTGTGTGCAGCCGGGACTGGTGTTCCTGGAAACTAGGGATGTTCATTTTGAAAATTTTCCAAAATCGATAATCGGTGAGAATTAACGATCAATTATCGATTATCGATTTTATTAATACTTAGAAAATTTTCAATATTTTCATTTTTTTTTTTTTTTTTTTTTTTTTTTTTTTTAACAAAATGAATGCCTATGGCAGAAAATACGAAAGACAACGTGTTCTCCTCAATGAACTCTTTATTTCAATGTGTCTCCTCTCCAACACTGCTGTCCCCGGCGCATGCCGGTGTGAATTTCTCATGTTTAAAACAGTTTTGTTGGCACAAAGGCCCGTGCCCAGCCAGAAAACTAGAGACTATATGAAGCTCCACCTCACGTTAGTCGGCTGTGCAATGGAGTGGGCGAGGAGGAACGAATTCCACCCAAACCTAGTCCAAATTTTTTTTTTTTTTTTTTTTTTTTTTTTTTTTTTAATAATTAAAAAATCGATCCAAATGCCACAGGATCGATTCCAATCCTTAACGATCGATTATCGATTTTCGATAATTGATGAACATCCCTACTGGAAACACTTCAGTTTCACCATTTTACATGCTGTTATTTAGATTTTTAGGTGGTTTTAAAGCTGTCCTCCATTAACGCCAGTTTAAACACGAGTCATTAATTACCCTTGTGCCTTGTAAATACAGAAGTTGTACACTATGGAATGTTTATTTACACCATGGCACTGTTTTTTTATAGTGTAAAAAGCACAAAACGTGAATTATTTTCCATCCTATAAATGCAAAATGTTTTTTTTTGGGGGGGTGGATTATCAGAGCCTGGCATATATTTGGCAGTCAAACATTTTTCGCTTTTGTGCAGTTTCAGATTTAAAGCTGCATTCAGCGAAGTTTTTGTGTTAAAATAAGTGTTAAATGGCTCTATATTCTGACAGCATAGAGTGTTTGGTCAGTGACTTGAAACCCCCACCCCCCCCGCTGTCCTCTATCTCTCTCCTGTAGTCCTGCATGCAGGGCGGACGTATCTCCTGTCCTCTATCTCTCTCCTGTAGTCCTGCATGCAGGGCGGACGTATCTCCTGTCCTCTATCTCTCTCCTGTAGTCCTGCATGCAGGGCGGACGTATCTCCTGTCCTCTATCTCTCTCCTGTAGTCCTGCATGCAGGGCGGACGTATCTCCTGTCCTCTATCTCTCTCCTGTAGTCCTGCATGCAGGGCGGACGTATCTCCTGTCCTCTATCTCTCTCCTGTAGTCCTGCATGCAGGGCGGACGTATCTCCTGTCCTCTATCTCTCTCCTGTAGTCCTGCATGCAGGGCGGACGTATCTCCTGTCCTCTATCTCTCTCCTGTAGTCCTGCATGCAGGGCGGACGTATCTCCTGTCCTCTATCTCTCTCCTGTAGTCCTGCATGCAGGGCGGACGTATCTCCTGTCCTCTATCTCTCTCCTGTAGTCCTGCATGCAGGGTGGACGTATCTCCTGTCCTCTATCTCTCTCCTGTAGTCCTGCATGCAGGGCGGACGTATCTCCTGTCCTCTATCTCTCTCCTGTAGTCCTGCATGCAGGGCGGACGTATCTCCTGTCCTCTATCTCTCTCCTGTAGTCCTGCATGCAGGGCGGATGTATCTCCTGTCCTCTATCTCTCTCCTGTAGTCCTGCATGCAGGGCGGACGTATCTCCTGTCCTCTATCTCTCTCCTGTAGTCCTGCATGCAGGGCGGACGTATCTCCGCAACCGTAACTCACGTAGAGACTCACGGATGTGGACAGGTGGACAGGAAATGTCCCTATCAGGAAGAGTGTCACACTTTTGTAAAAACAAACAAACAAAAAGACACCTGGGCCTAATTTCATAGCGTTGGGACATGAACATTAGAAACATACACAAAGTGTAGGAGCAGGGCATATGGGCCAGTCAGTAATCAGGTTATTGATCTTACAGAGGAGCGGTCATCCTCAGAGTTCGTGGAGCAGCTGGGAGCCATCGGCCTTCCACATGACATCACCGTCCAATCACTGTTCGACCCAACAGGTACAAGCTTCTTTCTTTCTTTCTTTCCATCCTTCCTTCCCTCCCTCCCTTCCTCTCTCTCTCCCTCTCTCTCTCCCTCCCTCCCTCCCTCCCTCCCTCCAGGGCTCGACACTAACTTTTTTCACCATCGTCCTGGAACCGTCCCAAAATAAATCGAAGCTGTCCCGAATTTAAAATCTTTGTTTTTCTACATTATTATTAGTTAAAATCATTCAAAGTCAGTCTGTCCATTCAGCAGGTGTTTCTTACTCACTGTGTGTGCGCGTGTGTGTGTGTGTGTGTGTGTGTGTGTGTGTGTGTGTGTGTGTGTGCGCGCGTCTGTGTGTGTGTGCGCGCGTGTGTGTGTGTGTGTGTGTGTGTGTGTGTGTGTGTGTGTGTGTGTGTGCGTGCGCGCGCGTGCGTGCGTGCGTGTGTGTGTGTGTAGGTCAGTGCTGTGCCCACCTGCAGTGTGCAGCGTGGTCAGAGGGGGTGTGTCAGGGCGAGGGCCAGTCTCTGCTGTACGTGGACAAAGCCATCGACTCAGGAAGCTCACAGGTCAGTTTGTTAGTGTGACGCCTCAAGTCTTCCCACAGTCATGGAAAACCTGGAAAAGTCATGGAATTTCAAAATCTCATTTTCCAGGCCTGGAAAGTTTTGGAATATCGAATTTTGTTGTGTGTATGACGTTAATTGTTACAGTAATCTTCAGTGGATGACCTTCCACATAATGTAACAAAACAAGACAATGTATTATAGCCGTTGACGTAACATAGCTCTATGTGTCCGTTTGATAATTAATATAAAAAATATATTAACATTTTCATTTGGAATTCCTGTTTTATTTCAATAGCTTCCATGTAATGTGATGCAGTGACTCAAAGCGATCTAATCCGTAGGTCACGAGTTGGCTTGGTTCCAGCCTTAATACGGATTAATAAGGATTTTTCAAAATGTCTATGGAGAAAATAAATGCGAAACTCACTTCCGGGGCAAGAGATGTCACGTGACTGTTCAGCTCTATTTGTCCAGTGTAATAATAATTTCTGCTAGTGATTCAGAGTCACCGCCTCACATTATTAAATTATATTATGGATCCTTGAAAAGTCATGTAAAAGTTTTGAAATTTCATCCATGAGCATTTGTGGGAACCCTGCCATGTGAGCTGAAGCTGGCATCAGTCTAAGCCCCGCCCCCTGCCATGTGAGCTGAAGCTGGCATCAGTCTAAGCCCCGCCCCCTGTCGCCCTCTCAGGTGTGTGTGTTCTGTGGTCGTCTGGGGGCATCACTGCGTTGCCGGGAGACGGACTGTGGGTGGAGCTACCACTTCCCCTGTGCCACCGCCGCTGGAACGTACCAGGACTGGAGCCAGAGACACACACTCTGCACCAGACACACACACACAGGTACACACACACACAGAGGATTTTTTTGGGCCGATCACCAATCGCTGGAAGCACTATCTGCTGATACAGAGATTACTGATAGCGATCACTGATTGAAGCCTTCTATTAATCATCTAGCATTGTTTATTTACTTATTTACTTATTTATTTACTTAGCTATTCTCAACAACATTGTATAAGTATAAAAGTTAAAGGGATACGCCAACATTTTGGGAGATTCTCCTATTTACCGTCTTCCCGATAGTAAAACTAGAATGTGTGTGCATTAGAAAGTGCGTTGCTCCCCTCCTGCTAGTGAGCTTAGCTCTAGGGCTGCAGCTATCAATTATTTTAGTAATCGAGTATTCTGCCGATTATTCCAACGATTAACCGAGTAATCTGATAAGATGCCGTTCAGGCTGAAAACACAACGTGCCGTTAGCAGAAGCAGGTAGACTCCGGAGGTGGAAACACGACAGAGTAAAACATTTCATCAAAAGAAACAACAAATAACAACATAGCAGCCAGACTCTGTGCTGGGATCTGGTAGCTACCCCAAAGCCCAATATGACTTCAAATGTGTCTCGCAACGAAAGCACGGCAGGGCGACTTGAGCGCTCAGAGCAGTCGATCTGTACCCTAGCATGCTAAACACCGCTGATATTTATCTCATTTAGAGATTATGGACGATGCTTTTGAATTCGATGGCCGCCCGTATTTATTTGAGCTGTAATAACATCATATGGATTATAAACTGAGGAGCTGCTATCTCTAATGTGACGGACAGCAGACTGAGCACGTTGCACCAAAATAGATAGTTTATTTTCTCATTGTCTCTATGATATAATAAGGATATGCGCCGCTGCGTGTCAGAAAATAAGCTATTTACAGGACGTAAATGCACACATTACACATTACACCCCATATTCCTTGTTTCCAGGTCGCAGCTCAAAGCATATATTATTATAGCATATAATATATTATATTGTCGTTTCAGTGCATATACAGTGATCCTTCCTTCCTATCACCGCACCTACAGTATTACTAGAGTACACGTAGGCGCGCGCATGCATTTACACACAGACGCACACACTAGGCCTGGGCGATATGGCAATTTTTTTTATCACGATATGTTTTCTTATATCGATCGATGTCGATATTTATCACGATATAAATTTATCAATAATACTAATTGCACATAAAAAGCACATGAAGAATTTTAGGGGCACAATTAAAATTCAATGCAGAGCGATATAGAATGTATTCGATACGACTCTATTAATCTCTGACCGGTTACAATTAAGTTGAATTCAATTCAAAGTATTCTCATGAGAGAGGCTCAATGCAGCTCATTGGCTATTGTTGTCATTAAATGATAACCCTTTCTTTAGTCATCTGTTTGTCCATACTATATTATGTTGTTTTAATGCAATGAACGTCTTGGTCCAAGGCTAGGTGTTGATTATGCAGCTATAGTTAGCTGCTGTTGGTTTGATAAAGGAAGCAAAGACTGTTTAAACCATAGATGTGTAATGTTATTCGGATAGCTGCTATAGATGGTCTATCTAACACAGTGGTTCTCAACTGGTGTAGCCTCAGGACCCACTATTTTCCTTGTCATGAAGTCGCGACCCAAATTTCAGATTTTTTTTTAAACCACTCAAATTTATTGCACAAAAAATAGCGCATTAATTTAATACACAATGCCTTCATGCACTGTTATAAACCTCAAATGAACAAAAAAGTGCAACAGAAGTGCAACTAGGGCTAAAAACCAATTGAAATAAGGCAGACTTGAATTACAGGCAAGTCAAACTGGTCATGCTCAGAAAGTCTTATTTGAACTGTATAAAATATGAAATAAAAGGCAGACTTATCTTGAATTACATGCCTATATGTTTTTAAACAAGTTAATAATAATAATAATAATAATAATAAAACCTGGTCATGCTAATCCAGTTTCAATAGTCTGAATTTAACTAATATGAAATAAAAAGGCAGACTTTTCTTGAATCACAGGCAGGCTATATGCTTTTTAGTTAAACTGGTCATAACTTTTAATTAAACTGGGGCCATGCTAATCCAGTTTCAATCATCTGAATTGAACTAAAATTAAATATGAAATGAAAAGGCAGACTTCTCTTGAATTACAGGCAGAGCATATGCTTCAGCTTGTTAAACAAGTAAAACTGGTCAGGCTAATCCAGTTTCAATAATCTGAATTTAACTCAAATTAAAATTTTTTTTTTTTTTTTTTTTTTTTCTTTCTTTGGGCCAATGTCCGCGACCCAATCAAAACGGCCCCGCGATCCACCTTTGGGTCGCGACCCACCAGTTGACAAACGCTGATCTAACAGATAGCATAATGTTAGCAAGATTGTCAAGTATGAAGATATTAATGTTAGCGCGTAAGCTAACGTTAGCGTTAGCTAACGCGATGTAGATGCTAATTTGATACCATTCATGACAGCCAGCTACCGCTACCCATAACCAGAACTACTGTCTGCTGCAGCTTTATCTCCCGTGTACAAATCAACGGCCTGACATATTTTAATTCCATCTGTTTATGTTACTGTTGTTTTGCCGGGCCAGGCTCTGAGCCACTCAGCCAGCCGACTGCGAGGCTCTGGGCAGAGAAAGGGATTCTTCCGCAAACGCATGCATCACATGGTTTATTTTCCATTGATGCCATTGGTTCCACTCAGTGTTGCCTTCAAATACCCCCCAAAAACGACACATTATTCACAATAAGCATTGCTGTGCTAAGCTGCGGTCATCTTTCTGAGGGGTTTTGAACGCAACACTGAAAATATTTTATCGAAATTACAGCTCATAAATTTATCATCGTTATCGGGGCCGTTTTTTTCGTGAAAATTATCGAGATCGTTTTATCGCCCTGCCCTAACACACACACACACACACACACACACACACACACACACACACACCAGGATTTTGACTCTAAACCTTTCTTTCTCTCTCTCTGTCTCTGCAGTGTCCTCTGTGTGTGTGTCGTGTTCGGCTGCTGGTAACGTCAGCGGTCAGTTGATGTGTTGTTGCTGTGGGAACCATTACCATGGCAGCTGCCTTGACCCCCCCCTGGACCCCTCCCCCCTGTGCCGGGCCGGGTGGCAGTGTCCTCAGTGCAGAGTGTGTCAGAGCTGCAGGTAACGCACGCACGCATGCACACTAGGCCTGGGTATTGTTTTAAAAAAGTACGATCAATACCAGTACCCTTAAAGCTGCATTCAGCTATGTTTTTGTGTTACAATGAGTGTTAAATGGCTCTATATTCTGACAGCAATCACTGAAATAGAGTGTTTGGTCAGTAACTTGGAACTCCCAACCCCCCACTGTACTCTTATCTGTCTCCTGTAGAGACTCAGGGGTGGCGGCGTTGGATTCGAGGTGAAAAAATACATGTAGTCCTTTAAAGGCATCATGATCTGATCTCCTGTTTCCCAGAAAATGTCAACATTTCTCTGATTGGATAAAAATTGGCATCGACCTCCGACTATCCAAGTCTCTACGAGATACGGTTGCAGAGATACGTCCACCCTGCATGCAGGGCTACAGGAGAGAGATAGAGTACAGCGGGCGGTTTGAAGTTCCAAGTCACTGACCAAACACACTATTTCAGTGGTTGCTGTCAGAATATAGAGCCATTTAACACTTATTTTAACACAAAAACATCGCTGAATGTGGCTTTAATGTCTTAATGCAATTTTTGTATGCCTCCGCCGGCGATAGCTAGGCCCGGAGGCATTATGAATTCGGGTTGTCCGTACGTCTGTACGTCCGTCCGTCCGATGAACGCCTTGATGGAATTTCATCTAATTTGCCTCAAACGTCGACTTGGACTCAAGGATAAACTGATTAGATTTTGGTGGTCAAAGGTCAAAGTTCAAGGTCACTGTGACCTCACGAACGCCATTCCCAAGTTTGTTAACGCGATATCTCAGGAACAGCTTGACGGAATTTCTTCCAATTTAACTCAAACATCGACTTGGATGCATGGATGAACTGATTAGATTTTGGTGATCAAAGGTCAAGGTCACTGTCGCCTCTCGAACCCAATTTTCAAGCTCATTAACGTGATATCTCAGGATGCCTTGATGGAATTTCTTCTTATTTGCCTCAAGGATGAACTGATTAGATTTTGGTGGTCAAACTTCAAGGTCACTGTGACCTCACGACCAACGCGATATCTCAGGAAAGCCTTGACGGAATTTCTTCCAATTTGGCTCAAATGTCGACTTGGACTGAAGGATGAACTACCGTAATTAGATTTTGGTGGACAAAGGTTAAGGTCACTGTGACCTCACAAACGCCTTTTTCAAGATTTTTAATGCAATATCTCAAGAACGCCTTGATGGAATTTCTTCCAATTTGCCTCAAACGTCTATTTGGCCTCAAGGATGAACTGATTCGATTTTGGTGGTCAAAGTTCAAGATTACTGTGACATCACAACCTCTCGTTTCATGCTCGTTAGCGTGATGCAGTATCTCAGGAATGCCTTGACGGAATTTCGTCTAATTTGCCTGAAACGTCCACTTGGACTCAAGGATGAACTGATTACATTTTGGTGGTCAAAGGTCAAGGTACTAACCTGTGCCCTCTCTCCCTGTGTGTGTGTGTGTGTGTGTGTGTGTGTGTGTGTGTGTGTCAGGTTGCGCGGGGAGGACAGCATGCTGTTGGTGTGTGAGCGCTGTGATAAAGCATACCACACACACTGCCTCACACCACCTCTGCAACACACACCCAGCACGGGCTGGAGCTGTAAGGTGAGACCGCACAGAGCCAAAGTCCCTCCCCTTCCGGTTGGGCCCTATGGTGGTGAATGGCAAGAGACAGTACTTTATTTGATTGCATTTGAATTGTGCCATGAGGTAAGCATTATGCCGTTTGTCAATTTAAAAGATAACTTTGTGGTTAAACTGTGGCACTATAAGTTATAAATCAGAAAGACTACACACTAAGTGTAAGTGATGTCGTAAGTGACGACTTAAATTGACAAAATGTGCATGTGGACTTCATGGCACATTTCAAACGGGATCAAAAAAAGGTATAGTGTTTCACTGCACCAGCATTCATATCTTCTTCCAGGGCTGGTTGGTAGCTGAAGCAGGATGTAGGCGGTCACTTTGGCTCTCTTTCGGTCTTAAGTCCCGCCCCCTCCATGGTAGCGGATGGGACATGAGCCAAACTAAAAAATCTAAAGTACACGACAAATACATTTTTCCCAAAGATGGTTTCTGTCATTTTAGGTACTTCTTATCACGCTGATGTATTTTCGAGTGCTCTTTTCCCCCATGAGGTGGTTTTTAAGTCGTTATTGTTATGATATATACTGTAGGGCTGATTGACAGCTGTGACAGCTGCTCTTAAAGCTCCTCCATCAGAGATGGCGGCACGGCTGGGGGGGGTGTGGCCTACTGCACCCACACTGCCTCCAAATGACATTACACAAGCAAGATGGCAGCTCGCTGAAACCAGATCTTTTGGCTTAATTTTGGCATAGCGGTAGGAAGTGGAGACGCACGCGTCATCCATATAATGTCAGCAGCTGCGTTTACATGCACTCTTTTTCCTCAATCTGATTGAAATCAATCGGTTTGAAGATTTTGGGTTTGCCTGGGATGTGATTTAATACGATCTGGTGTTTACATGCATTGAATAGCTGTGCGACATCCACAAAAGTGATGAAAACAACTTGACAGGTCTGCCAACTCTCACATTGACCGCGAGACGCGAGTGCATGTTCTCACCGTGAAAATTAAATTCATACTCTAATACCAACAGCCTAAAATGGAAAACATACTTCTGCGTCAAAGCCCTCGCCGGATGCGCCGAGGGCTGCATGCAGCTCCTCAAAAATGTGACTCGATGCAGCTGACGTGAACAGAGCGTGTATAATATAATGTAGATGGGGAGATAACAGGAGAGAGTGAAAGCTATTATCAAGTAGGGTTGTCCCGATACCACTTTTTTGCTGACCGAGTACGAGTACTGACATCTGGGTACTTGCCCATACCGAATACCGATACCGAGTATTTAATTAGGGGTCGACAACGTGTTTTTGTTATACGCGTTATGGTTAATTAAAAGATAACTTTTCAAGATTCTTTAGTATATATTATCTGCAGAAGTACCTAGTTTTCGCAAGACCACACAAATTTCACATAATGGGTATCACCTATACTTGATAGTCTCTTCTCTTGATGCCTTATGAAACAAAAGTTCCCCATTAAATAAGGAAATAAGGTTTCATATTAAATAAAGAAGTATGCTATGAATCAACCATTTAAACCACATATCTGTGCATCTCCTTTGTATTTGTTCTGCTGCTCTATTTTCATTCAAACATTAAACTATATGTTCCTTGTGTTCTTATGTTCATTATGTTAGGTCTCGTAGTTAGATTACTACTTTAATGTTTATTGTTAAAAACAAACTTTATCATGCTTTTATTCTGAAGGCAAAACCAATCAACCGGAAGTGACATTGTGACAATTGCTGCTAAATTCACGGACATTAACGTTACGTTCCACTTTTAAAATGTGAAACTTTAAGGCAGTATGGATTACGGGACACGTAGCATGTATTACAATGATCTGGTAAGCCTTTGCTTGTTCCACAGCACTGTGTTGTCTGCTAGAAGAGCAACTAATGTTAACCTGTAAGTTGAACAGAAAGTGTTTTAGCTTGTTGCAGGCTACGCGGCTAACTGCAGAGCTAACACAGTCAGACAGTGAATAGGCGAGCGATGTGGTGCAGGCTGTAGCTCACTCAGCTGATTACTGACCTGCTTTTTATTTCTCCTCACAAAGCGCTCCAGGTAGAGATGCAAACAAACAGGCTGTTATAAGCTGTGTTTCCATTACAGTTTTGCGCAAAATAATTGCGATATTTCTACAACTTCGACAATGTACAATTGCGACTTGTAGGC
Source organism: Poromitra crassiceps (assembly GCF_964638095.1). Lineage (NCBI taxonomy): Eukaryota > Metazoa > Chordata > Actinopteri > Beryciformes > Melamphaidae > Poromitra > Poromitra crassiceps. Next base: position 15,103,735 of record NC_139624.1, read on the forward strand.
GTTTCCATTGAAGTTTTGTTTGGTCTGACGGAGCGCACACCTGAACGCAATTCCCAATTCCCATTAGCCTACCAGCAGCTGCCTGCCACAGTGGATCTGCCCCCATATCCTGTCCCCTGCATGCTCAAATCCAACCAATGGTCAATGCAAATCACAACATGAAGTTACAACACATATAAACGAGCCTGATTATCAATTCAAAATAAAATGAGTCGCAAAATGTTGCTGGCTGCGGTGAATGCAGTGAGCGCGACAGGCAGAGGAAAAAAGCCTAATAGCCTAATAGCCTACAACTGGTCCGATTTAGAGATGGAGGGGGGAAAAGGCTGATTTGGTCAATAATCACAATGTTGTGTAGCTATTATAATTATAATACTGCACCTGAAACGTGTGTAATGTATTACTCACAGTCACTGTATTCACTTCAGTCAGGAGCACGCACCGCACCGGTGTGTGCTTGCTTTTCATCCCCTCGCGCTGTGCCAAATGCGCGCACACAGGCAGCCTGTCACCATGGACCGATTTCTGCCATTAAACATTATCTATTTTATATTTATTTTGCATAACACTCGTCTTTCTGCTAGCGTTGCTTCAAAGTTTTCCATTGCTGCGGAGGTTTTGCCACGGCTTATCGAACCGTTTCTTCCTCATTTTTCGCTGCTTTTCCAAAGCAGAATGGGTCACATGACGTGCTAATGCGAAAAAACTGTTTCCATTACACTTTTGCGATAAACTGCTATATCGACACGTCTGAAAAACCACCTCATGAGAGCGCAAAAACGTTTTGCGATATTTGGGAGGTTTTTCGAAATTTACGTGTTTCCATTACCCAATTTCTATTGCGATATTTAGATTTTGCGCATTTATGAGGGTAATGGAAACACGACTATAGTGAAGCTTCTCTGCATGCATTAACAGCTGTGTGAGCCTGACGCTGGCTTGCTAGGTTAATGTCACGTTGCATGCCGTAGGTGTAAAGTGGTATCGGGCGCGCGGCCGTGTCAGTATCGGGCGAGTACGAGTACAGCAAAATAGGCCAGTATCGGCTCCGATACCAGTATCGGTATCGGGACACCCCTATTAAGTATATGCACTACATTCTCTCCTTGGGCTAGTCATTGAAATCCTACTGAAATCACACAATTGACTGATTTTGCTGGGGACTCCCCTGCGACCACTTGTCAAGCTGACGTTCGAGTATACAGGACCAGCTGCAGCTGGCAAGGCTCCAAGTTGAGGCGGACGCAGAAGTATGTTTCAGCCTTAAAGCGTGAATTATGCCAGACGTATGGGCTATCGCACACAAATGAGAGACACAGAGTCCTGACCAGAAAACATTTGGAGCTTTTATAGCCTACTCCGTGCAGGTTTCCCCTTGCTGGAGTGTTGAAAATCTCCACTTTGTCTGTGCGCATACTATAACGCATATCATACTATAGCTAGAAACTGAATGAGGCTCACCTGGTAGAACACATATCATACTATAGCTAGAAACTGAATGAGGCTCACCTGGTAGAACACATATCATACTACAGCTAGAAACTGAATGAGGCTCACCTGGTAGAACACATATCATACTATAGCTAGAAACTGAATGAGGCTCACCTGGTAGAACACATATCATACTATAGCTAGAAACTGAATGAGGCTCACCTGGTAGAACACATATCATACTATAGCTAGAAACTGAATGAGGCTCACCTGGTAGAACGCATATCATACTATAGCTAGAAACTGAATGAGGCTCACCTGGTAGAACGCATATCATACTATAGCTAGAAACTGACTGAGGCTCACCTGGTAGAACACATATCATACTATAGCTAGAAACTGAATGAGGCTCACCTGGTAGAACACATATCATACTATAGCTAGAAACTGAATGAGGCTCACCTGGTAGAACACATATCATACTATAGCTAGAAACTGAATGAGGCTCACCTGGTAGAACGCATATCATACTATAGCTAGAAACTGAATGAGGCTCACCTGGTAGAACACATATCATACTATAGCTAGAAACTGAATGAGGCTCACCTGGTAGAACACATCATACTATAGCTAGAAACTGAATGAGGCTCACCTGGTAGAACACATATCATACTATAGCTAGAAACTGAATGAGGCTCACCTGGTAGAACACATATCATACTATAGCTAGAAACTGAATGAGGCTCACCTGGTAGAACACATATCATACTATAGCTAGAAACTGAATGAGGCTCACCTGGTAGAACACATATCATACTATAGCTAGAAACTGACTGAGGCTCACCTGGTAGAACACATATCATACTATAGCTAGAAACTGAATGAGGCTCACCTGGTAGAACACATATCATACTATAGCTAGAAACTGAATGAGGCTCACCTGGTAGAACACATATCATACTATAGCTAGAAACTGAATGAGGCTCACCTGGTAGAACGCATATCATACTATAGCTAGAAACTGAATGAGGCTCACCTGGTAGAACACATATTATACTATAGCTAGAAACTGAATGAGGCTCACCTGGTAGAACGCATATCATACTATAGCTAGAAACTGAATGAGGCTCACCTGGTAGAACACATATTATACTATAGCTAGAAACTGAATGAGGCTCACCTGGTAGAACGCATATCATTAAGGCTTAGTCCTTCACGCAGCCGACCAAGGGTCCAATCCCACCTGCAGTCATTTGCTGCATGTCCTCCCCTCTCCTTCCCTGCCTTCCTGTCGCTGTCTAGCACATACTATCCTATCATAAAGCTCCTCCCCTCTCTGTCTAGCACATAATACTATCCTATCATAAAGCTCCTCCCCTCTCTGTCTAGCACATACTATCCTATCATAAAGCTCCTCCCCTCTCTGTCTAGCACATACTATCCTATCATAAAGCTCCTCCCCTCTCTGTCTAGCACATAATACTATCCTATCATAAAGCTCCTCCCCTCTCTGTCTAGCACATACTATCCTATCATAAAGCTCCTCCCCTCTCTGTCTAGCACATAATACTATCCTATCATAAAGCTCCTCCCCTCTCTGTCTAGCACATACTATCCTATCATAAAGCTCCTCCCCTCTCTGTCTAGCACATACTATCCTATCATAAAGCTCCTCCCCTCTCTGTCTAGCACATACTAGTGTCCTCTAGAGAGAGAGTGGCGTCAGCGGAGGACCAAAATGCGAGACTCATTAGCCAATGAACAGCCAGGAATGGGTCTCGCGCTACTTTTGCATGCTAAAATAAAGCTGATAATGTACAATTTGATTCAAGGGGGAAAAAACCCTTTCAGAGTACAACACAAACTGTCTATTATGCTGCAACTCGACAGTGCTGCTTAATCCAGGACCTTACTTCCTGGAACTCTTGAGAGTAAAAAAACTGGTCCATTGGAGTGAATGGAGATGTCGGAACTCTTCTATTATACGGCTCTGGCACATACTATCCTATCATAAAGCTCCTCCCCTCTCTGTCTAGCACATACTATCCTATCATAAAGCTCCTCCCCTCTCTGTCTAGCACATACTATCCTATCATAAAGCTCCTCCCCTCTCTGTCTAGCACATACTATCCTATCATAAAGCTCCTCCCCTCTCTGTCTAGCACATACTATCCTATCATAAAGCTCCTCCCCTCTCTGTCTAGCACATACTATCCTATCAAATAAAGACAAAATGGCCACACACAAAAATCAAAGCTCCTCTCCTCTCCTGCTGCAGCAGGCAGGAGTGCCCTTTGTATCAAGACAGACGCCATCATGGGCAGAAAGAACGCAGCCAGAGAGTCATCAGTTTCACCGATTACATAACACTTTTCTTTTGATCGGTTTATGAAAAGGTCTACACTACCCCTCTGTAACCGATGGAAATTTAAATCGGTTTGGGCCTGTTTCATTTGATTGAGATGTTTATAGGGAGCATTTTTATTCTCTTTGTGCTTTTAAACCTATGTCAATCTAATTATTAGGCTCCATGTACTGTACACGTGCCTAATGATTCACACATGCAGCTACATTCAGGAACATTTCCGTCGTGCATCTTCACACATACCATGGCAATGGTAGATAGGACAAGCATTTCCAACAAGGCCAACATTTAATTTAGGCCTAGTCCACATGGACATAGTAGGTATTTTTGAAAACATGGTCTTATCTATCTGATTTCTTGGTCTCCATGTGTCTCGTCCAGAACTGCAGAGTGTGCAGCCGGTGCGGTGTGAGGTCATCAGGCCAGTGGGCCAATCACCCGTCTCTGTGCGAGTCGTGTGACCCCGCCCTGCCCTGCCTGCTCTGTGGCCACGCCCCTGACCCCTCCTTACCACAGGACTGCCTGACCTGTGTCTGCTGCTACAGGTATTTAGTTTATTTCGGGTCAGAAATTCAAATACATCACACACACACACACACACACACACACACACACACACACACACACACACACACACACACACACACACACCCACCCACACCTGACTGAGATTCTAATCCTCCAGCTGCTAGTTTGTATTTGGTTTGTTTCGGCTCAAACTGATGAACTGATGTAGTTGAGTTTGACTACAGCTGCTCTACAGACCGCCCACGTCCGTCCGTTCCATGCTTGTTCCATGCTTGTTCCATGCTTGTTCCATGCTTGTTCCATGCTCGGACGGACGAACGAACTAACGCAATATCTCAGGAACGCCTTCTTTAGTTAAAATTGGCTAAGTGGGTGGGTGGGCGGTGTCTGTCAGTCACAAAAGTGACGAAAGCCAGTGTGTTGCTCAACTGTGAATTGCTCAACCGTGATGTCACTCAGGCAGTTGTGATGTCATCAGTGATGTCACTGGAGCAACTGTGCTTATTACTAATTGGGCAAAAGTCGGTGCCGGTGCACAATTGCCCAACTGTGATGTCACTCAGGCAGTTGTGATGTCATCAGTGATGTCACTCGAGAAACTGTATAGTATGAGCTGATGGTGCACATTTTGCACAGGGACACAGTTGCTCAACTGTGAATTGCTCGAGGCGTCTGCGAGTCCGCGGAGTGTGCGATTTCCATAACTGCATCATCTCCAGAGTCTCCACCCTAGGAATCCAGCGCACGCAGCGTGTGAGATTTCTAGTTTTTCTTCAAATTTGGCTTGAAAACCACTTAGGCTCAAGGATTAACTGATTTGATTTTTGTGGTCAACGGTCAAAGTTCAAAGTCACTGTGACCCTCACGTCCATCCATTCCATGCTCACTAATGCGATACCTCAGGAACGCCTTGAGGGAATTTCTTCAAATTTGGCACAAACATCCACTTGGAATCAACGATGAATTGATTTTTTGAACGAGGCTGTAAACATGTTTATTTCTGCCGTAAAGTAGTAGGACATTTTAACATGTGGGTAAATGGGAAATGACTCTCTTTTGGAGCCAGCCTCAAGTGGCCTTTCGAGGAACTGCAGTTTGTGCCACTTTCGCGTTGGCTGAATCTGTCCAAGCCCGAGCTTGCCACTTGGTTTAACCACTCTGTGTGTGTGTGTGTGTTTTTCAGGAGTGTCCATGCGGCGTGTGTTGTCCAGGTGGGTGGGGGCGGGGCGGGGACTGATGGCTATGTCTGCTCCACCTGCTGGCCTCAGGAGGAGGAGCCAACGCAGCATTGTCCAATCACACACAGCCCCCCACATGCCCTGTCCCTCAGCCCCACACAGGCCATGCACCTCAGCCCCACACAGGCCCTGCCCCTCAGCCCCACACAGTCCCCGCCCCTCAGCCCAACACAGGCTACACCCCTCAGTCCCACACAGTCCCCGCCCCTCAGCATAACACAGGCCTCGCCCCTCAGTCCCACACAGGCCCCGCCCCTCAGCCCCACACAGGCCTCGCCCCTCAGCCCCACACAGGCCCCACCCCTCAGCCCCACACAGTCCCCGCCCCTCAGCCCCACACAGGCCCCGCCCCTCAGCCCCACACAGGCCCCACCCCTCAACCCCACACAGTCCAAGCCCCTCAGCCCCACACAGGCCTCGCCCCTCAGCCCCACACAGGCCCCACCCCTCAGCCCCAAACAGTCCCCGCCCCTCAGCCCAACACAGGCCCCGCCCCTCAGCCCCACACAGGCCTCGCCCCTCAGCCCCACACAGGCCTCGCCCCTCAGCCCCACACAGGCCTCGCCCCTCAGCCCCACACAGGCCCCACCCCTCAGCCCCAAACAGTCCCCGCCCCTCAGCATAACACAGGCCCCGCCCCTCAGCCCCACACAGTCCCCGCCCCTCAGCCCAACACAGGCTACACCCCTCAGTCCCACACAGTCCCCGCCCCTCAGCCCAACACAGGCCCCGCCCCTCAGTCCCACACAGTCCCCGCCCCTCAGCCCAACACAGGCTACACCCCTCAGTCCCACACAGTCCCCGCCCCTCAGCCCAACACAGGCCACACCCCTCAGCCCCACACAGTCCCCGCCCCTCAGCCCAACACAGGCCACACCCCTCAGCCCCACACAGGCCTCGTCTCTCAGCCCCACACAGGCTACACCCCTCAGCCCAACACAGGCTACACCCCTCAGTCCCACACAGGCCACACCCCTCAGTCCCACACAGGCCGCCCCCCTCAGCCCAACACAGGCCGCGCCCCTCAGTCCCACACAGGCCACGCCCCTCCACCTTCCACATGAATTGCTCTGGAGTCACACAGAGGCTCTGTCTGTTAGTCCTCCTCACAGCCCAGTCCCACTCCACTGTTCAGAGCCAGCAAGGAGTTCTATGCAGCAGGCCGTCAGCACACAGCCACCAAGCCCTACACAGCTCCAACAAAGTCCTATACCACAAAGTCCTACACCACAAAGTCCTACACCACAAAGTCCTACACCACAAAGTCCTACACCACAAAGTCCTACACCACAAAGTCCTACACCACAAAGTCCTACACCACAAGAGGTTTTGTGTACAGAGCGACCACAGAGCCCTCCACATTCTCCCCTCAGTTGTACAGAGCTCCAACAAAGCTCTATGCCCCACAGCCCTGCTGCCCGTGGCCCCTCATCACAGGCTCTGCACCCCTCCAGCCAAGGCAGCTCTATACCGGAGACGCATCACCCCTTGCAGGTCTGCCACAGTCCCACCCATAGCCCATCTAGCCCCGCCCCAAACCTCTCAGACAGTCCCACCCATAGCCCATCTAGCCCCGCCCCAAACCTCTCAGACAGTCCCACCCATAGCCCATCTAGCCCCGCCCCAAACCTCTCAGACAGTCCCACCCATAGCCCATCTAGCCCCGCCCCACACAGTCCCGCCCATAGCCCATCTAGCCCTGCCCCAAACCTCTCAGACAGTCCCACCCATAGCCCATCTAGCCCCGCCCCAAACCTCTCAGACGACCCGCTTAGGCCTACTGACCTTCAGCAAAGCCTCATGCAGCGCGCCCCCATGCCTGGTACCCCCACGCAGTCTCCCCATAGCCCTCTGCCACCCAGCCCCTCCCAGGCCGAGCCAGGCCCCTCCACCCCTGCAGGGCCGCAGCTCAGTCCTACCCCTGTCCGCAGCACACCGCCTCCGCTCAGCTCCTCACAGAGTCCTGCTGGAGTCACCTGCTCATCTCCTCCACCTGAACCTACACTGGACCAGCAAAGCCCTGCTCAGCCGCCTGCTAGCCCTACACAGGACATTTCTGCACTGGACAAGGGAGGCCTCTCTCCAGCCGACCGTAGGCCTCCCCAGACCACAAGAAGCCACGCCTCTGTGAGGCCCAGTTCAGCTCCATGTAGCCCCTGCCACTCCCCACTTGGGCACAAACAATGGAGTCTGTCCCAGCCTGCTAGCCCCGCCCAGGCCCGGTCTACAAGGCCTGGTAGACCTACCCTGCTTCGTCCGCTTCCTGTTCAGCCTGCTAGCCCTATACGGCTAAGAGCCACACAGCAATGCATCACAGACAGTAGTACTATAGAGCTTAGCCCGATGCAGCTTAGTCCTAGCCATGACGTCCAAACACTGGAGAACAGCCCTACCTGTCTTAGCCACACGTCTGATCTGTCCACAACCCTCCCAGCTAGCCATTGCACAGCTAGCCCACTCCCGGACCAGGACAGTGCCATTCAGAGTGGAATGCTAGGCCCTGTACATGCTAGCCCCCCTGCCACACCCACACCAGAAAGCCTTGTTGACGTTAGCACTTCAGTGGAACAAACTAGCCTAGCTAGCCCAACTCATGCTAGTAAAATGGGAATTCACCCCCCAGCTAGCCCCATTCATCAAAACCCTTGTCAGGACAGCCCCTCACACTGCATAGAAGCAAATGCTAGCCCCATACATATCCAAGCTACCCCGACTAGTACTAGCCCCACACATGCCAGTGAAATGCCTGCTAGCCCGACTCATAACGGTTCTCTTCAAGCCTGTGCTAGCCCAATGCCAATAGTGAGTAGCCCTGCCCATATGAGCCCTTTACCTGTTCAGGCTAGCCCCTCACCAGTCCCAGCTAGTCCCTCACATCTACCAGGTAGCCCCACACAGCTACCGTGTAGCCCCATCCACCCCAACTCAACTCAGGATGAGGAGAAGGAGGTAGCTGTACACAGTCCAATTCATTCTCACCAAACACAAGTTAGTCCCATTCAAGTTCATTCCACTCATGCTAACCCATTTCATACAAGTCCCACTTGTGCTAGTCCAGTCCATACGGAGGCTAATGATAATGATGAAGCTAGCATTATCCACAGTCCACCTACTAGGTCTAGTCCTGCTGGTCATGCTAGTCCTGTTCACATCCACACCACTCTTAGTCCTGCCCAATCTAGTCGAATCAAAACACAAATGCCCTCCCTAGCTAGCATAACACACAGCAGCCCTGCACATGCTAGCTTAGCCTGTATTAGCCCTACACATAGTCCAGCTCTGGCCACTGAAACCTCTCGTAGCCCAACTCGTAGCCCTGATCGTAGCCCAGCTCCCGTCAGCCAAACCCATTCTGGCCTCACTGAGGCACAGCTGAGCCCCGCCTCGGCGAGTCAGAGTCCTGCTGGGGAAACGTTGGCTAGTTCCACGTTCCAGAACTCTGTGCCGCCCAGTCCAGTGAAGCCTCCAGACAGCCTTAGCCACACTAGCCTAACGCCCCTCAGTCCCCTGCCTGATGACTCCTCTACTGTTAGCCCCAGCCAGGCCGGTCTGAGCCAGGATAGCCAGATGCTGCCTAGTCCTCGGCTAATCCTATTCGGCTCATTTAGTGAAACCCAGGAAAGCACTGCCTTGGCAAGTCCCTTCCATGAAAGTTCAGCTCGTCCCGTTGATGCTACTTCCACTCAGGCTAGCCCTAGCCATGCTAGCCCTATCCTATCTAGTCTCACTCAGGGTAGCACGGTGCCTAGCATTATCCACACTAGTGAAATGCCTGCTAGCCCCACACACACTCTCTCAACGTATATCTGCTCCATTCAGGCTAGCCTTCCTCAGACAAGCCCCTCCCATGTTCATCACGCTAACTCTGTGCACGCTAGCCCAGTAGCTAGTCCAGGTAGCCCTATTCATTCAGACCATATCCAGAGTAGCCCTGTGCATGCTAGTTGTGCTCCTGCTAGCCCTGTGCGGTCTGAGGCTAGCCCTGGTCCTTGTTTTGCTAGCCCTGCCCCTGGTCCTGCTAGCCCTGTGCAGCCAGATGTTAGCCCTGGTCCTCCTAGTCCTGTGCAGACAGATGTTAGTCCTGGTCCTGCTAGGCCTCTGCAGACAGATGGTAGTCCTGCTCCTGCTAGCCCTGTGCAGACAGATGTTAGCCCTGGTAGCCCTGTGCAGACAGATGTTAGCCTTGCTAGCCCTGTGCAGACAGATGTTAGCCCTGTGCAGAAGGATGTTAGTCCTGGTCCTGCTATCCCTGTGCAGACAGATGTTAGCCCTGGTTCTACTAGCCCTGTGCAGACATATGTTATTTCTGGTCCTGCTAGCCCTGTGCAGACAGATGTTAGCCCTGGTTCTATTAGCCCTGTGCAGACAGATGTTAGTCCTGCTAGCCCTGTGCAGACAGATGTTAGTCCTGCTAGCCCTGTGCAGACAGATGTTAGTCCCAGTCCTGCTAGCCTTGTGCAGACAGATGTTAGTCCCAGTCCTGCTAGCCTTGTGCAGACAGATGTTAGTCCTGGTCCTGCTAGCCCTGTGCAAACAGATGTTAGTCCAGGTCCTGCTAGCCCCGTGCAGACAGATGTTAGTCCAGGTCCTGCTTGCCCTGTGAAGACATATGTTAGTCCAGGTCCTTCTAGTCTTGTGCAGACAGATGTTAGTCCTGCTAGCCCTGCACAGACAGATGTTAGTCCATGTCCTGCTAGCCCTGTGCAGACAGATATTAGTCCTGCTAGCCCTGTGCAGACAGATGTTAGTCCTGGTCCTGCTAGCCCTGTGCAGACAGATGTTACTCCTGCTAGCCCTGGTCCTGCTAACCCTTTGCAGACAGATGCTAGTCCAGGTCCTGCTAGCCCTGTGCAGACAGATGTTAGTCCTGCTAGCCCTGTGAAGACGGATATTAGTCTTGCTAGCCCTGTGCAAACAGATGTTAGTCCAGGTCCTGCTAGCCCTGCGCAGACAGATGTTAGTCCATGTCCTGCTAGCCCTGTGCAGACAGATATTAGTCCTGCTAGCGCTGTGCAGGCAAATGTTAGTCCTGGTCCTGCTAGCCCTGTGCAGACAGATATTAGTCCTGCTAGCCCTGGTCCTGCTAACCCTGTGCAGACAGATGCTAGTCCAGGTCCTGCTAGCCCTGTGCAGACAGATGTTAGTCCTGGTCCTGCTAGCCCTGTGCAGACAGATATTAGTCCTGCTAGCGCTGTGCAGGCAAATGTTAGTCCTGGTCCTGCTAGCCCTGTGCAGACAGATATTAGTCCTGCTAGCCCTGGTCCTGCTAACCCTGTGCAGACATATGCTAGTCCAGGTCCTACTAGCCCTGTGCAGACAGATGTTAGTCCTGGTCCTGCTAGCCCTGTGCAGACAGATGTTAGTCCTGCTAGCCCTGGTCCTGCTAACCCTGTGCAGACAGATGCTAGTCCAGGTCCTGCTAGCCCTGTGCAGACAGATGTTAGTCCTGCTAGCCCTGTGCAGACAGATGTTAGTCTTGCTAGCCCTGTGCAAACAGATGTTAGTCCAGGTCCTGCTAGCCCTGTGCAGACAGATGTTAGTCCAGGTCCCGCTAGCCCTGTGCAGACAGATGTTAGTCCAGATCCTGCTAGCCCTGTGCAGACAGATGTTAGTCCAAGTCCTGCTAGCCTTGTGCAGACAGATGTTAGTCCTGCTAGCTTTGTGCAGAAAGATGTTAGTCCAGGTGCTGCTAGCCCTGTGCAGACAGATGTTCATCCTGCTATCCCTGTGCAGACAGATGTTAGTCCAGGTCCTGCTAGCCCTGTGCAGACAGATGTTAGTCCAGGTCCTGCTAGCCCTCTGCAGACAGATGTTAGTCCTGCTAGCCCTGTGAGGACAGATGTTAGTCCAGGTCCTGCTAGCCCTCTGCAGAGCGATGTTATTCCAGGTCCTGCTAGCCCTGTGCAGACAGATGTTAGTCCAGGTCCTGCTAGCCCTGTGCAGACAGATGTTAGTCCTGCTAGCCCTGTGCAGACACATGTTCGTCCTGCTAGCCCTGTGCAAACAGATGTTAGTCCTGGTCCTGCTAGCCCTGTGCAGACAGATGTTAGTCCTGCTAGCCCTGTGCAGACAGATGTTAGTCCTGCTAGCCCCGTGCAGACAGATGTTATTCCAGGTCCTGCTAGCCATGTGCAGACAGATGTTAGTCCAGGTCCTGCTAGCCCTGTGCAGACAGATGTTAGTCCAGGTCCTGCTAGCCCTGTGCAGACAGATGTTAGTCCTGCTAGCCCTGTGCAGACACATGTTCGTCCTGCTAGCCCTGTGCAAACAGATGTTAGTCCTGGTCCTGCTAGCCCTGTGCAGACAGATGTTAGTCCTGCTAGCCCCGTACAGACAGATGTTATTCCAGGTCCTGCTAGCCATGTGCAGACAGATGTTAGTCCAGGTCCTGCTAGCCCTGTGCAGACAGATATTAGTCCTGCTAGCCCTGTGCAGACAGATATTAGTCCTGCTAGCCCTGTGCAAACAGATGTTAGTCCTGCTAGCCCTGTGCAAACAGATGTTAGTCCAGGTCCTGCTAGCCCTGTGCAGACAGATGTTAGTCCTGCTAGCCCTGTGCAGACAGATATTAGTCCTGCTAGCCCTGTGCAAACAGATGTTAGTCCTGGTCCTGCTAGCCCTGTGCAGACAGATGTTAGTCCTGCTAGCCCTGTGCAAACAGATGTTAGTCCTGGTCCTGCTAGCCCTGTGCAGACACATGTTAGTCCTGCTAGCCCTGTGCAAACAGATGTTAGTCCTGGTCCTGCTAGACCTGTGCAGTCAGATGCTAGTCCTGGTCCTGCTAGCCCTGTGCAGACAGATGTCAGCCATGGCCCTGTTCCTGCTAGCCTCCTCTGTAGCCGCTCCATGCCGAGCCTCCAGCAGCACACAGCAGCAGAGAGGGATCCGACAGCCGCTGTGGGTGAGTATCAACATGATGTAACACACTATATGCAACATTTGCAGGTTGAATATTTGAAGTTGCAGCTGTACAGTTAATAGGGATGGGTGTAGGGGTGTCAAAAATAATCCATTATAAGATGCATCGCGATGCGGACGTGCACGATTCTCCATCGATTCAGAAATGTCCAAAATATTGGTCGGAATTCCATCTACGCATTCGGCAATCATGCATTCATGATTGAAAAACAGACAACATAGGATTACAGAACATACTTGGTTACACTTGTTGCTGTCTTGGCTGAATGTGAACTGTGGACTGGGGGTAGGACTAAATAAGTACAGTGTACTTCATCCTACTCCTTTTCGGACCTCGTTGCTGTCACGTATTCTGATTATTATTGTTTATTTTTTTTTCGTTTTTTTTTTCGTTTTCTTTTCTTTTCTTTTTCACTTATAAATATATATATTGTGTAACATTGATACTACTTGTGTATATTACTATTTTTTTTTTTTTTTTTAAGTCCGAAATAAAGCTTTCATTCATTCATTCATTCATTCATTCATTTCTTCACTTTGGCAAAGGCCTCGGATAGTACTCCTATTTGGCGCAGTCATGAGCCGGGCCCTTTCGAGGTGGATGCCTTTCATTGCATCATAAAGCGTGGGATGAGTGGTCCTCAGATGTGATGTGAGATTTGACGTGTTTCCTCGCATGAAATTTACTTTCTTGCCATAAACGCGGCACACCGCCTCATCCAAATGCTTTGGGTTTCCATCTTCATCGGGCAGAAAGCTGAAATGCTGCAAACGAAAATGTAAAAAAAAAGAACATAATAAAAAAAAAAATCTCTAACCTCTGGGGGCAGGCTCGTTTGAATGCCTGAATAAACAGAACTCAAGGGGCTCCGCCAGAGATTTCCGCTCCCGTCTGCAGCGGAAGAAAATCCTTTTCTGCTCCCTGCAAGCTCTGCCATTGTTTTCTGCTCCCTGCAAGCACTGCCATTGGTTCCGACCTTGTATGCAAGTTGGATGACCGACTGGCTCTGACCATTTTAGGATTTCCTTTACGCTCCTCGATCTCAAATGCCTCCACTGCTGAGGATTCATAAAAAATAAATAAAAACTCTGGTAGTGTTGTGCACGTTCCCCGCTGAGGAACAAACAAACAAACATGTTGTAGGCTACTCACAGAGTTGAAAGCACTCTCAGCTCAGCACTGTCTCAGCTCCACGACCCATAGTCAACTTTCTTCTAAGCTTCTCCTGACAAAAAGCTCCTCTTTTGTCCTGATGGTAGATTTTCATCCAACTGCTCTCAGTCTGATGTGCGGATATTATTTTTTGCCACGAAAACAAATTTTTTCCGCTCCCTGCAAGCTCTGCCATTGGCTCCGACCCGCTCTGACTGACCGGCTGTGTGGCTACTGGCTGTTGGGGGTGCGTTTGTTTGTGCTCACGGCGCATGCCGGTGTGAGTTCCCCGCGTTAAAAACAGTGTTGGCCCCGAAGGCCCCCGCCCCAGCCAGAAAACTAGACTGTCTCACGAAGCTACACCTCACGTTAGCTGGCTGTGCATATGGAGAGAGAGAGAAAGAAAGAGGAGAGGAGGAAAGAAAAAAACAATAACGCAAGCATCGATTGCTGATTTGAGCGCCGTCGATTACCATGGCAACGATTGAAGCTTCGAAGCGTCGTTTTTTTTTGGGTCAGCCCTAGTCATTTTTAGAGCTTGGTTCATCAGTGATTCATCACCAGCCAAATTGGCTAGTGAGTTTACAATGTTTACCCGCCACAGTCAATCTTTACCCACACTGGGTGGGTGTTAATTTCAAGCACCTGGGTAGGATGTGCAATGAGCGACGCAGGACACGCAAGGAACCAGTAGTTAAAAGGACGTGAGGTGTACCGACCTCAGCATGAATTTGTAATGACAGTATATGTTTATTGTGTTGAATGTGTTTGCTGGGATTCACAGTAAAATCTCTGTTTCTGCTGAATTAGCTTGGTGACTTTGTTGACACTCTGTTGTCTTCCTCCAGATGTCACCATGGCTGAGGAGCAGGAGGAGAAGAGAGAGGTGGAGATGGAGAGAGAAGGTCTACAGCAGACAGAGCAGACAGAGGAGCCACATGATCAGCAGGAGGAGAAGAGAGAGGTGGAGATGGAGAGAGAAGGTCTACAGCAGACAGAGCAGACAGAGGAGCCACATGATCAGCAGGAGGAGAAGAGAGAGGTGGAGATGGAGAGAGAAGGTCTACAGCAGACAGAGGAGCCACATCATCAGCAAGAGGAGAAGACTGTCCAGAGCAGAGAGGGAGAAGAGGAGCAGGGTGTGGAGGATGACTCAGACCTGCCTCCTTCAGGTAGGACGCAGAGTGGAAACATTTCATTTCTAATAGAAGGTCTGTTACCCATAAAGACCTCATGCAGCTATATCCCTTTAAGACCTGGTGCACCATCTGTCTTTTTTAAATGTGTTTGTTTATTGATTTGTTTTTATGTTAATGAACATTAGGGCAAAGGCAATAATTTCTAATGAAAGCCAAATGTTTTAGCTGTCAAATGGTTTTTATGCCTCCGCCGGCGATAGCCAAGCATTTTGGTGGTCAAAGTTCAAGGTCACTGTGACCTCACGAACGCCATTTTCTAGCTCGTTAACGCGATATCACAGGAACACCTTGACTGAACTTCATCACATTTGGCTCAAACGTCCAGTTGGACTCAAGGATGAACTGATTAGATTTTGGTGGTCAAAGTTCAAGGTCACTGTGACCTCACAAACGCCATTTTAAAGCTCGGTAACGCCATATCTCAGTAACGCCTTGATGGAATTTATTCACATTTGGCTCAAACGTCAAAGTCTGGACAGACATGGATGTTGACTGCTCACTTGTTGGCTGAGGCATATATCCGCGGTGCGGTCGTTCCATCTGCAACACAGGCTTTAGTGAATGTTGACAATTTTGTCAAGTTTTTCAGAAGACTTTTTCAGGTGCCTTAGGGTTAAAGTGGAACTAAACCTCAAACCCAAATCCAATGATATCTAATGGTAAACCGCATGCTATTGAAATTGCCATTTGCTATCGGCTGATCTTTGCTGCCAGGTGACGATGTCTCTTCTTATTTACTACCAACTTAACTATAGTTACCGTTCTGCTGCAGTGTTGCAATTTAATTCCTAAAATCATGGACTACGTGTGTGTGTGTGTGTGTGTGTGTGTGTCTGTATTTGCATGCGTGTGTGTGTGTCTGTCTCTGTGTGTGTAGGTGCTGAGTCGGTCCTGACCGCAGGTTGTCGGTCTCGTCCCGCGTCCTGCCCCCTCCCCTGCCTGGAGCCCTCGGCCTTACCCCGCTCCCCCCCTCCTTCTGGAGCTGGTTCTCTAGAAGCGCCGCCCCCCTCCTCCCCTCACAGGACTGCCTTAGCCCCTTCCCCCCTCCTCCTCCCCCCTTCCCCCTCCACTCCTCTGGAGCTCCGCCTCCAGGAAGAGCACTCCACCGATCCAGGAGAAGAAGATACAGGGCTAGAGTCCTGTCGCATGGCGGCGACGGGCGACCATAGCCAATCGCAGAGCCCCTTTGAACTTGTTGCCGAGGCAACGACAACCACCAAAGATATCCACCAATCACAAGCTGAGCCTTCACAGAGATCAGAGGAAGAGGAGCCTACGGAAGGTGTCGCTTCCTGAAACCTCAGAGCAACGGCCAATGAGGGAGACCAGGAAGTGGAGGAGGAGGAGGAGGAAAAAGAGAGAGAGGAGGACCAATCAGAAGGGGAGTTGGAGCTGGACCCCTCCTCATTGGACCTGGAGGTGATGCGTCTGATGAGCTCGTCCCCGCCCCCCTCCCTCCTCCCCCCATCCTCCCCCAGCTCCCCCCTTTCCCTGCGGGGGCGTGGCCGGACGCTCAGAGCTCCGCCCCTCTCGTGTCGACCGGCGGACGACCTGGCGCTCCGGCTCAGACAGTCTCCGTTCTCCACCGAGGCCTCGCCCGAAACCTCGCCCGCCCGGCCGCCCCTCACCCCGCCCCCTCTCACCCCGCCCTCGCCCCGCCGCAGGAGCCCCGAGTCTCCGCCCCTCTCCAAGGTAACTCCACAGGACAAAGGTCGATTCGTTTAGGCCGCATTTAGACTGCCTGGTACAAGTGATCCAATCCTGTTTTTTTGCTCACATGTGGCACAGATCGGATATGTATTCTGAATGTGTAAACAGGGAAAAAGCACAGGGGATTGGATATTCTCAGATCCCTTTCAGGCCTCAATCACATGTTGAAATAAATCTGACTGTCATCTTAAACGGACAGATCGGATAGCCCCCGTCTTTGCGAGGCGCATGTTATTGAAAATGCAACAATCTTATACTTTTCCGCATTTTAATGACATATAACGCTAGTCAGCCTCAGATAGTGCTGCCTGTAGCCTGCAGCTAGGTGGCTGGCTAACAAGCCATAGTCACATAAACAAATGGGATTCAAATGTGTCAGACAATAGTTTTATACGCGGGACACAAAGCTACAGCCAACAGCAGCAGACAAGACTTCGGGCTAGTTAATAAATGCTAGCGTTAGAATCACTAGTTAGTGGCAGCATCGCAAACGTTAGCTAGTGCTCAGAATCTTTGGCTATCTTCTTCTTAAAAAAAACATTAAACCAGATTCTGGGGATAACATTACCCAGCATGGAATTCAAGATAGCTAAAATGTGTTATTGACAATCTGGCTGTGCTGTCTATTAGCTAGACCAGCCAACTTGCTAAGCTTTAACAAGCTAATAGCAGCTACCTGAACATGTAGCTATGGTTTCAACAGTCTTTGCTTTAACAAGCTAGTAGCAGCTATCTGAATACGTAGCTATGGTTTCAACAAGCTAATAATAGCTAGCTAGTAGGGCTGCACGATTTATCGTATTTTCATCATCATCGCGATATGAAAATGCGCGATGAACACATCGCAAAAGTCACGTGTTATCGCAATTTTTTTTTTTTTTTTTTTTTTTACAGTGCACATGAATGCAACATGCAAGATACTGGCTGAATAAGTGTCCAAATGTTCATGTCATTCTGGCCAATACTTGACTTCTGTTATAACATTTCAGTCTGGAATATGGAATATCTTTCAATAATTGTTATGACTAAAAGGCTAAAAGTAATCTCATGTGTAAGAAATTACTGTTCTACATTGAGTAAAAATGTAAATAATTAACTTTTGGTTTTGGATTTTTTTTTAGCTTCAAGAGTGCATTTTTGTTCGTATGACCCTCAACACAGGCTTTGAGAATCCTGTGCCACTTACTGATACCTATGCTTAAATTAACACACTCGTATTGCAAAATGAATTTAGGCCCTCACTGTAATACTTCAGAATAGGCCTGGGCGATATGGCAATTTTTTTTATCACGATATGTTTTCTTATATCGATCGATGTCGATATATATCACGATATAAATTTATTAATAATACTAATTGCACATAAAAAGCACGTGAAGAATTTTAGGGGCACAATTAAAATTCAATGCAGAGCGATGTAGAATGTATTCGATACGACTCTATTAATCTCTGACCGGTTACAATTAAGTTGAATTAAATTCAAAGTATTCTCATGAGAGAGGCTCAATGCAGCTCATTGGCTATTGTTGTCATTAAATGATAACCCTTTATTTAGTCATCTGTTTGTCCATATTATTCACTTATGGCTTTTTAATGTAACTTGAACCATTTGCATTTTCAGCTTATTATAATTGTTCTATGCTTGTTACTTGTTTTCCCTTATACCACTGGTCTTTGGTGTGCTTATTCTGTTGTGTGTATTACATTATGTTATTTTAGTGCAATGAACGTCTTGGTCCAAGGCTAGGTGTTGATTATGCAGCTATAGTTAGCTGCTGTTGGTTTGATAAAGGAAGCAAAGACTGTTTAAACTAGGGATGCACCGATTGCCATTTTCTTGGCCGATTCCGATTTCCGATTTTTGAATAGTCTGACTTGCCGATACCGATTTTTGCCGATTCCGATTTTTTTTTCTAAAAACAACAATTGACAGCTTACACAAACGTTTTTGTAACTTTGTTTAAAAATTAAGATTCATAGAACAATTCTTACATCTAATGGGGATCCAAATAAACAAATAAACAATTCTTATCATTTGCATGAAGTAGGACCTTCTCACTCAAACACATCTCAAAATAAAAGTGTTCCAGGTTAGGCTACTGGACAGAGCTTTTTTGTGCAAATACAATGAATACAAAAATTAAATTAAATCCAATAGCCTATATCCCACAGCTATCATGCATTTACTTTTCCAAAAGAAAACAGGTGCAACAGAACATCAAAATGATCCATGGACAAGGAGTTTATAGACTGGCTCCAGACCAGTCCTCTTGAGTAGAGGGGAAATGAGTTTATGAGTCACACGATCTTCAGTCTGAATATCAGGCGGAGTTTACACACAGTCCGAAGTTTGGTATGCGTATTTTTATCTGCCATCCGAAAAAATATCGTCACGCACAGAAAACGTTGCACACTTGTGAGTCCGATGCATTTTTATTATTATGTCCGTCGTTCTCATGTCGTTCTATTTGCAATACGAAACAAATAGTCTCTCCTGTATCCACGTCACGTTACAACATGACTTGACAGGCTGAGGCAGCAGCGCTGATGTGGAATGGAAAAGCAGGTCGGGGAATGGTTATCATACTGGACACAATGCTCGCGTTCACCTCGCCAAGCCGGCTGTGCGCGGTGGCGGGTTGCTGGAGCACCGCTTCCCGGGGAGAGAGAGCAGAGAGAGAGGGGCCAGTGAGGTGAAGCGAGCCGCTCTGACTGGACTCCAGCCGAGCGGGACTCGGCCGCATCTCTGTCTCCACGGCTTATTTTCGACTTGCATGTGTGACAAACTGCGAGCTTTGTCTACTTCACTGACGGTGAAAAAAATCCACAACGAGGAAGGTATGCTGGCGTGTGTGGTGTGGTGGCTGGGTGCCTGTCTCGGTGCTTTGGGGTGCGCGCACGTCATGTGAAAATCGGCTCACAGAATCGGCTATTTAGAGTGACCGGAACAGATCACCGATCGAGGCCGATCACGTGAAAATCGGCCATTTCCGGTCACGTGCCGATCGATCGGTGCATCCCTAGTTTAAACCATAGATGTGTAATGTTATTCGGATAGCTGCTATAGATGGTCTATCTAACAGGTAGCATAACGTTAGCAAGATTGTCAAGTATGAAGATATTAACGTTAGCGCGTAAGCTAACGCGATGTAGATGCTAATTTGATACCATTCATGACAGCCAGCTACCGCTACCCATAACCAGAACTACTGTCTGCTGCAGCTTTATCTCCCGTGTACAAATCCACGGCCTGACATATTTTAATTCCCTCTGTATATGTTACTGTTGTTTTGCCGGGCCAGGCTCTAACTGAGAGAAGAGAAGAGCCAGCCGACTGCGAGGCTCTGGGCAGAGAAATGGATTCTTCCGCAAACGCGTGCATCACATGGTTTATTTTCCATTGATGCCATTGGTTCCACTCAGTGTTGCCTTCAAATACCCCCCAAAAACGACACGTTATTCACAATAAGCATTGCTGTGCTAAGCTGCGGTCATCTTTCTGAGGGGTTTTGAACGCAACACTGAAAATATTTTATCGAAATTACAGCTCATAAATTTATCGTCGTTATCGTGGCCGTTTTTTTTCGTGAAAATTTTCGACATCGTTTTATCGCCCAGCCCTACTTCAGAAGTTGAATTTGAAGTTCAGCATTAATACATTTGTCATTTTTTGTCTTAGATTTACCTTTGTGTGTTATTGCAATATAAAACTACATAATTGAGAATCGATTCTAGATTCTGGAATCGAGAATCGTTGGAATCGAGAATCGATTCTGGAATCGGGTCGTGACCCCAGGAATTGGAATCGGATCGGATCGTGGCTTAGCCGGATCGGAGCACCCCTACCCATTAATATTTTTGTTTATAGCATTTATTTATTTATCGCAGGTCATATCGTCATCGCAATATTGAACAGTGTTATCGCACATCGCAGCTTTTCCTCATATCGTGCAGCCCTGCTAGCTAGATACATACATAGCTATATATAAGTACCCAAACCTTTGTGTCCGCATGCGGGTTGTTACAAGTGTTAAGTGTAAACACAGGTATCGGATATGGACCACTTTTAAAAGTAGATGTTGTTGTCTCCTCCCAGTCACTGACCCCTCCTTGTTTTTCTGCTCCTAGCCCCAGGCTCCGCCCACCACTGTGCTCCCCCTCACCCCAAAGATCGGCATGGGGAAGCCGGCCATCTCCAAGAGGAAGTTCTCCCCGGGCAGACCCCGGGTCAAACAGGTAGCCCAGACAATTTCACTAGATATCTCTGCAACACAACAGAGAGCCAAAGTCCCTCCCCTTCAGGGTCGGACCCTATGCGCACCAGCGTCTTAAAAAACATGAATGGTGGTGAACGGCGAGAGACAATGTTTTTTTTTTCATCCCGTTTGATGTGTGCCACTGGGTACACATGTGATGTTTGTCAATTTAAAAGATAACTTTGCAAGTCAAGGACGTTGCAGTTTGTGGTACAACTGTTGCACTAGAAGTTATAAATTAGAAAGACTACGCACAACAAGTCGCATAAGTGACGTGTCTCCCGCCAGTCCGTGTTGGTGTGTGAGACGAGAGATGTAGTTGATTGAGCGGTTTCATACAAACCTTATTATTAATTTCTACAAACAATTGCAATAAAATAAGTGTTATAGTTTTATATGTGAGCATAACAGTTTGCCTTCAATGATTCAAATATGCCTTCAAATATTACCGTGGTTTGTTGGACATGCTCTTTTGTGACCCAACAACTTCCACACTAGCCACTCCCCTTTTTTTAATTAACTCCTCCCCCATTGAGCCACTTTCAGCCGTGCTTGTTGTTGCTGTGCCTACGTCATTACATCAATAAGTCGGAATATTGCCATTATTACGATCATGATATGTATTTTTCACAGTATAATAAATTAACAAGGTAACAATATATTTATTCACCTTATGTCGCCCCGCCCACTTGACCCAGTTGTGTTATGACTTCCTGTTCAAAACACCAGCTGTTTTACCTGCTCACTAGTACTGTACTGTCACAGGAAGTGTAAACACAATAGGAAGTAACTGGCTGACCCCTGTGTTGGAACATAAGGTGAATAATGATAGGATATGGTACACCCCCAGAGCAGACTAGCCTCCCTCCTCTTCCTCCTGTCATCCATCTCTTCATTCAGCTCCACAGCATCATGTTTGCTCCCCACACACACACACACACACACACACACACACACACACACACACGTTTGCATGATGTTGGCATGATGTGAGTGAACACGCTGCATGAAGGCGTGTGTATGTGGCTGACATGTCAGAAACTAGAAGCCCATTTCAACCCAGCATTCGTGTTCCCACCACACAAATAACTTATGTTTACATGCACAACATATTCTCCAGCAGCATGATGTCACGCATGCCATTATTATGTCATCATGTCCTGATCACATCACAGCACTGTTCTGTTGGTTTTGCCTGAGGTTTGCTTTTCATTTTGACTTGTGGTTTTGTGGCTGTTGCATTTATGTTACTGCATTTTGTCCCCCCCTCCCCTCCACCACACCGCCTCCTCCTCCTCCTCCTCCCCCCCCCTGCTGACCCAGGGTTCGTCATGGAATCGCAGGGCAGTGAGCCCTCCCTCGTCCTCCCAGGATTCCACGGGGGAGGGTGGGTGGGACAGCCCTAAGCCCCGCCCATCGGACTCACCCCTGTGGAGCATGAGAGTGGTAAAGAAGCGCATCCTAACTCTTAACAGGGCTTTATAGGCTAAACTACTAACTGTAGAGAGTTACTGAGCTCCACCCCTCTGGGCTGTGAAGCTGGTAAATGAAGTGCACCTTTCATTAAAGGATCAGTTCTTTGATTAACTCACTCACAGTTTTCCAACCGGCCTCCGTCAGCCCATCAACTGGCGATTGCTGATATGTTCGCACATATAATGTGATGTAATGTATTATGTGTGTGCAACACCTGCAGGGGGCGCCACTCGCCAGACACCGTCGACATCTGCCGTCTTTAATGTGAAAATCACGTCTTACTGAAACATTACGGCTATAATACACTACTCCCCTTAAACAAACAGACAGGCAGAGAGACAGACAGGCAGATAGGTGGAGCTCACAGTGCAAAAAGTGTCTGAATCTAACAGTTCAGTATACAGGCTGCTTCTGTGTTGTTGCTTTCATTTCAGTTGCTTCAGCTTCAGTTGGACTTTGGCAGGTATTTTAAAGGTCCCAATTCGTGCAGCTGTAACCTCTTAAAAACGTGTGTCTCTGGTCCATAAAACATGATTCTGGATTAATTTGTCGAAAATATAGCAACCCCGTTCGTTCTGACGGAGTTGTCACTTCCTCATCTCGTCGCTTCCCAAGAATGGTCTGTTTCTATAATATATTCAGAACTAACAGTTCCCATTGGCCGCTGAGGGAGGCCAATCAGATTAGCGTCCGTGGACCAGCACGCTAGGTTGTGTCCACAACTAACGTTAGCAACGAGCTATCGCTAACTTAAAGGTTGCTACGCTAAAGAGGACATCTCAAAATGCCTAGACTTACCGAATGCACCTCTGCAGTTGCTGGATCACGTACAGTTGGCGTCGCTCCAGCTAGAAGTGTTAATTTTGTGGCTATAGACAAAATGGTGCAGGTAGCTTGTGTGAGAGAGACCGCGCGCAGTATGCTTAAGGACCCGCGTGACGTAACATTAACCCGTCTGGGGGAACAGAGTGTAAGGGGCGTGGCTTGAAGGAGACTGCAGGGGGAAGCTGGATAGGGACAAATCCAACTCTGGCAGTTCTGAGGTTGTGACCACTCATTACAGGGAGGGATGACAGCAGTATATATGCATTTACAAGTAAAAACAGCTTTTGCACGGAATGGGACCTTTAAATCAGAGGAAGCATAGCTCGTGTAAACTGACTTATTTTTTCTCCAGGCTACTTTGTGTTTAGTTTCAGTCAGACTGTGGCAGTTATTTTAAATGCCAGGACGCATCGCTCCTAATCGACACGATGGTTTCTGCTCCTGCTCCTCTGAGCATTTGTAGTTTTACTTCGCTTCAGCTGAAGCCATCAGGCCCAGGAGATGTTAACATGTCCTGAGACTCACAGAATCAGTCTGATAGCTGAAGCCATCAGACCCAGGAGATGTTAACATGTCCTGAGACTCACAGAATCAGTCTGATAGCTGAAGCCATCAGACCCAGGAGATGTTAACATGTCCTGAGACTCACAGAATCAGCCTGATAGCTGAAGCCATCAGACCCAGGAGATGTTAACATGTCCTGACACTCACAGAATCAGCCTGATAGCTGAAGCCATCAGGCCCAGGAGATGTTAACATGTCCTGAGACTCACAGAATCAGCCTGATAGCTGAAGCCATCAGGCCCAGGAGATGTTAACATGTCCTGAGACTCACAGAATCAGCCTGATAGCTGAAGCCATCAGGCCCAGGAGATGTTAACATGTCCTGAGACTCACAGAATCAGTCTGATAGCTGAAGCCATCAGGCCCAGGAGATGTTAACATGTCCTGAGACTCACAGAATCAGCCTGATAGCTGAAGCCATCAGGCCCAGGAGATGTTAACATGTCCTGAGACTCACAGAATCAGTCTGATAGCTGAAGCCATCAGGCCCAGGAGATGTTAACATGTCCTGAGACTCACAGAATCAGTCTGATAGCTGAAGCCATCAGGCCCAGGAGATGTTAACATGTCCTGAGACTCACAGAATCAGCCTGATAGCTGAAGCCATCAGGCCCAGGAGATGTTAACATGTCCTGAGACTCACAGAATCAGTCTGATAGCTGAAGCCATCAGGCCCAGGAGATGTTAACATGTCCTGAGACTCACAGAATCAGTCTGATAGCTGAAGCCATCAGGCCCAGGAGATGTTAACATGTCCTGAGACTCACAGAATCAGCCTGATAGCTGAAGCCATCAGGCCCAGGAGATGTTAACATGTCCTGAGACTCACAGAATCAGCCTGATAGCTGAAGCCATCAGGCCCAGGAGATGTTAACATGTCCTGAGACTCACAGAATCAGTCTGATAGCTGAAGCCATCAGGCCCAGGAGATGTTAACATGTCCTGAGACTCACAGAATCAGTCTGATAGCTGAAGCCATCAGGCCCAGGAGATGTTAACATGTCCTGAGACTCACAGAATCAGTCTGATAGCTGAAGCCATCAGGCCCAGGAGATGTTAACATGTCCTGACACTCACAGAATCAGTCTGATAGCTGAAGCCATCAGGCCCAGGAGATGTTAACATGTCCTGACACTCACAGAATCAGTCTGATAGCTGAAGCCATCAGGCCCAGGAGATGTTAACATGTCCTGAGACTCACAGAATTTGCATGACGGAAGAGGGCGAGGCAGCTCTGAATGATTTCACACGCTCTGCTGACAGGTGGGCTGTGAAGCTGCTGGATTGTAGGGATAGGCTGATGAAGTATCTCTCCTGACACGGGACAATATATATATTTATAAATATATATATAAATTGTACAGTATATAAATGTATAGCTTGTCTCCTTTCCTTATCTCATCTCTCCTCTATCTCCTGTCATCTCGTTGTCTCCTCTCTCTCCTCTCCTCTCCTTGTCTCCTCTCTTCTCCTTGTCTACTCTCCTCTCACCTGTTTCTCCTCTCATCTCCTTGTCTCCTCTCTCTCCTCTCCTTGTCTACTCTCCTGTCTCCCCTCTCATCTCCTTGTCTCCTCTCCTCTCTCATTGTCTCCTCTCTCCTCTCCTTGTCTACTTGCCTCTGTTTCCTCTACTCTCCTTGTCTCCTGTTCTCTCTTCTCTCCTCTCCTCCTTGTCTCCTCTCTCCACTCCCTCCTCTCCTCTCTCTCCTCTCCCCTCCTCTTCTCTCTCTCCTCTCTCACCTCTCCCCTCTTCTCTCTCTCCTCTCCTCTCTCAGGGTCGTGGTTCGGGCTTTCCGGGCAGGAGGAGGTCTAGAGGAGGAGGAGGAGTAGGAGGAGGACGAGGAGGAAGAGGAAGGAGCAGGATGAAGATGCAGGACAATCTGACAGTTTCTCCTGGAGTAAGAACACGCGCACACACGCACACACACACACACACACACACACACACACACACACACACACACACACACACACACACACACACACACACACATTACCAGGCACGGGGGGGCGGAGGGGGCTCAAGCACCTTCCCCTTTGCCCTTTGCTCCTTGCTCCTTGAAGTGGCCTAATTGTCCTGGTCTCAGAGGCTGTAGCAGGCTCATTTTTCCACGTAGAGTGAATGTGCTGCTGTCACTCGCTCACCGCGCCAAAGTTACACTACATTTTGGCCAGGGGAAAAGCGGGCATGGCCATATTCAAAGGGGTCCCTTGACCTCTCACCTCAATATATCTGAATGATAATGGGTTATATTGGTACACACAAGTCTCCCTTTACAGACTTGTCCACTTTATGCTAATTAATTTTTTTGTTGTTGAAAAAAAACAAAAAAAAAACATGCCGTTTTTTGCTTGCATTCTTAGCCCAATTGTATCGCGTGTGATGATCTTAGCCTAGCTCCTGTAGTAGCCATTTCATTGTAGGGAGATAATTTTTTGATACTTGACCTCACTGTATAAAATGAGCTGATGTGACCTCGAGGGTAATAATCACAACCTGATGAAACTTTACAAGCACATCGTAGAGACCTAGGGCATTCAGGAGATGTATGGCATGGGGCTGGCCATCATGTTTCCATCATCATGTTCTAAGCCCTTATATATTCTAAACATTCAACATCTGAATAGATGCCTCATCAAAACATGACAGATTTATGACTAGAAAACCTTGACACACTGAGCTGCACCTCAAATTAATGTTTCAAATGATGAAAAACCTGGAAAAGTCATTTAAAATAGAAGTTCCAGCCCCTGGAAAGGTTATGGGGGAAAACATCCCAAAAGCTTTGGAAAAGTAATGGAAAATTGTTTCATAAATATTTTCATGTCATTAATTTGCGCTGAGTTTAAAATAATGAATGTCCTAAGAAATAACCTAACGTTCACAATATAAGCCGGCACGGGATCACTAATGTTACCGAAAAGCTAGTTGGGCGCCTGAATTGAAGGTAGCTCCATGTCGGCGGGCAACGACAACCGCATCAGACCCAGACCCCCCGGGACTTGACTAGCAAAGTGCAGGTTGTGTTGTGGCAACACGTTTGATATGTTGAACATGAGAGTGACGGAATTAACCAGCCATGCGCAAAGGAGGCAAACATCAAAGCATTGCTGCTTGTAAGTTAACGTTGAGGTTACTGCAGCCTGGCTTTCTCACCACAGCCACAGAGGGAACTGCTATCTTTACACACAGCAGATGTCTCTCTTCTCGGTTACCAAGCAGGTACTTCTCAGACTCGCACTAGAAAGTCATGTCAGCAGTGTGTAGCCTACAATATCAAACGTAATGTGGCATTTATAAACAAGCTTAGCCTATGCCTAATCACACATGATTAAACTAACGCGTTTCATGTTCCTTTAGTGTGCAGTCGGAGGCTGCGTGCGTCCATGTGCGTGTGTGGCGTTAAACTACATCCACAGTGAACCAGAACAGCTCCATCAAAATGCCAGTCAGCTATCAGCATGAGCTGTGAGAGAGAGAGAAATGCACTTATTTAATTCAGTTACAATTTCAAACAAAGTAATTTATCGTCCCTATACCATTTGAAGCAGTGATTGATAATCAAATCTATTCATAATGTTTTTCTGCAAATTGTGTCTCAGCATTGCCAGGTTGATTCTAGCACTCAAGATTAGGGGTTAGCGATATATTCATATTGTGATATGAGTCTAGATATGGTCTTAGATTTGGAATATGGTGATATGGCATAAGTGTTGTATTTTCCTGCTTTTAAATGCTGCATTACTGTCAAGTGAGGTCATTTTCTGAACTTAACCAGACTGTTATAGCTGTTCTATTATTTGCCTTTACTCACTTAGTCATTTTATCCACGTTACTGAGGATTATTTATAAAAAAAAATCTCATTGTGTAAATATAATTTGTGGAGAGTGATTTTGTCCATATCGCTCAGCCTTACAACTGAACATTTAGCCCACTTTGTAGAAAATACCAAGATATATATCATGTATCGCCATTCAGCCTAAAAATACAGAGGCATGATTTTTAACTCTCTCTTTTTCTTTCCTTCTCTCTCTCCCTCCCTCTTTGCAGAGTGTGTATGTGGAGTCATTCCAAGTGAAGGAGGAGGAGGAGAACTCGATGCACAACACGGTGGTGCTCTTCTCCACCTCCGACCACTTCACCCTGAGACAGGTACAGAGAGATGCTCGTCTCCCAGCTATCTCCCCCCCACTCATCATCACCGACATCATCATCTCCTCATTCATCTCCGGTTCAGTCCCCCAACCACTCACACTGGCTTCTGTCAGCCCCATCCCCCCAAAAACACCTGGACTCGACCCTGACATCATGAGCAAATTCCGGCCCGTCTCCAACCTCCCCTTTCTGTCAAAAATACTGGAACGTGTTGTCACCTCCCAACTCAAAACCCACCTCAACTCTCCAACGACCTGTTCAAACCATTTCAGTCAACCAACAAGTCTGTTACCTGCTCGATCTTTCATGGCACAGAAGTGCCACAGTAATGCGTGAGCACCTCCAACCAAAACACGTTGGATCCATGGATGATGATGCCGGGGAAGGGAAGTGTGTGCATATCACTCTGCTTCACAGCTGTTCTTAGCCTTGATGAGGCTGCGTTCACAGCCTCTTCCTGTGTGCAGTAGCGATGTGGATACATTTCACCTTAATCATGCACGCTGAGCTGAATTCATCTGTGCTAACCTAAAATTAGCTAGCTCAGCTAGCTTGGAGTCGCGAAACAGTTTGCGGTTGCTTGGCTACACTTGGGTGGTGTTAGTGCAATCCTGAGGGAACTGCTTTTGTTGCCGGAGACAAATAACAGACAGAAATCATCTGTTGTCTCAAATGAGTTAAAACAAATGCTATTCTTACTTTCTGAATAGCTTTTACAACTGTTGTATAAAAGCAATATCCCACTGGAGGTCGTCCTGTTGTTACCGTATAATCGTCATGGCTGTGATGATCTGCAGCCTTGTGCCTACGACTGAATCACAGCCGTGCTGATATACAGGAACAACAGTCATATTGCTTTAGTAGTTTGTGGATGTCAAGTCCACTGTATTCTGTATTTCTTTGTGTGTAGGACCTGTGTGGTAGTCTATTTATTGTGTGTGTGTGTGTGTGTGTGTGTGTGTGTGTGTGCAGGACATGTGTGTGGTGTGTGGGAGTTTCGGGCAGGGAGCTGAAGGCAGACTACTGGCCTGTTCTCAGTGTGGACAATGTTACCATCCCTACTGTGTCAACATCAAGGTCAGTACACACACACACTCACAGTGTAAAAATTAAATAACTGGTAACTGATAATTATCGATCAGCTCATCATCTTGTTCAGTTAATACAGCTACAGCTTGACACTCCCTGCCCACAACAGAGGCCAGTAGGCGGAGATTTAGCCGGCTACCGGGGCTTGGGGAACCCCCCCTGCGTACACTAGTTCTGCGCAAGCACTCGTAGCTCTCTCCTTCTTTTACCGACTTTCTCACTAATCCCGCGGCTGTTTACATGCTTTCCAGATTTGTTAGTTACTTAGCTTAGCTGTTAGCGATGGCTCCTCTCTCTCCCTCTCGGTAAGATGTTAATGTCTACGTTAACGTTACACATACAGCAACATTACTTGCGGTAGTGGGAGAATTCTCCCGCTATTGTTGATGTCCAGTGTGATGGCAGAGACACTGGGAAAATGTTGTTTGTTTTTTTGCTGCGTCATATGTAATGTTAGTTTGTTTATTTGCTGCGTCATGTGTAATGTTAGTTTGTTTATTTGCTGCGTCATGTGTAATGTTAGTTTGTTTATTTGCTGCGTCATGTGTAATGTTAGTTTGTTTATTTGCTGCGTCATGTGTAATGTTAGTTTGTTTATTTGCTGCGTCATATGTAATGTTAGTTTGTTTATTTGCTGCGTCATGTGTAATGTTAGTTTGTTTATTTGCTGCGTCATGTGTAATGTTAGTTTGTTTATTTGCTGCGTCATGTGTAATGTTAGTTTGTTTATTTGCTGCGTCATGTGTAATGTTAGTTTTAAACATGGAAACCCGCAGCTTCCTTTTAAAGGCACAACAGCAGCTAGTTAAAGTGACGGCACCGAACTTTGGGAACTTCTAATACCGAATCGTTTTGAACAAGTCAAGTCAAGTCAAGTCAAATTTATTTATATAGCACTTTTCATACACAAAGGCAATTCAAGGTGCTTTACAAAAAAATAATTGAAAAAACAAGCAGCAAAGCAATGCATATATAAAAAAAAAACACAGAATATACACTCAAATTAACAAGCATGAAACATTATTTCTGTTTTAAATAAGTTACAAGGCATTCTTCAGTATTATTATTACATGTACAGTCCATTTGTTGGAAATGTACAGGAAAAAAAAAAAAAAAAAAATTACAGGCCGAATACAGGTTTATTCTGCCGGGCTGGAAAGAGGCAGTAGTTTAGTAGCAGTTAAAAAAAAAAAAGTATTAAAATAGTATCAAAATGTATGTATACCGTGCAACACTAGTCTGATGTCATTCAAATCGACCGCAGACCCCTGAATTGAATCAAAATCATATCGTGGCAGACTTTGTGATATCGGCAAATATCGTATCGTCGTCCAAAATAATATATATAATATTGTATTGTGATGAAACTTGTGATTTACCCCCCTATCGCTGATGTGACAATTGACGAAAGTTGTGGTGAGGTCTTAAATATATATTGAAAAGGTCTTAAAATGTATTGAATTTAACTTGAGGATTCCTGCATATACCCTGTAACTGCGATCCATGTTCCACAGGTTATGCGTGTGATCCTAAACATGTTAGGTGTGTTACAGGTCACGTGTGTTATCCTAAATGTGTTGCGTGTGTCACAGGTCACGCGTGTAAAGTGTTCCGTGTGTCACAGGCCATGCGTGTGATCCTAAACATGTTAGGTGTGTCACAGGTCACGTGTGTTATCCTAAATGTGTTGCGTGTGTCACAGGTCACGTGTGTGATCCTAAACATGTTAGGTGTGTCACAGGCCACGCGTGTGATGCTAAACATGTTAGGTGTGTCACAGGCCACGCGTGTGATCCTAAACATGTTAGGTGTGTCACAGGTCACGTGTGTTATCCTAAATGTGTTGCGTGTGTCACAGGTCACGTGTGTGATCCTAAACATGTTAGGTGTGTCACAGGCCACGCGTGTGATGCTAAACATGTTAGGTGTGTCACAGGTCACGTGTGTGATCCTAAACATGTTAGGTGTGTCACAGGCCACGCGTGTGATGCTAAACATGTTAGGTGTGTCACAGGTCACGTGTGTGATCCTAAACATGTTAGGTGTGTCACAGGTCACGTGTGTTATCCTAAATGTGTTGCGTGTGTCACAGGTCACGCGTGTAAAGTGTTCCGTGTGTCACAGGCCATGCGTGTGATGCTAAACATGTTAGGTGTGTCACAGGCCATGCGTGTGATGCTAAACATGTTAGGTGTGTCACAGGTCACGCGTGTGATGCTAAACATGTTAGGTGTGTCACAGGCCATGCGTGTGATGCTAAACATGTTAGGTGTGTCACAGGCCATGCATGTGATGCTAAACATGTTAGGTGTGTCACAGGCCACGCGTGTGATGCTAAACATGTTAGGTGTGTCACATGTCACGTGTGTTATCCTAAATGTGTTGCGTGTGTCACAGGTCACGCGTGTAAAGTGTTCCGTGTGTCACAGGCCATGCGTGTGATGCTAAACATGTTAGGTGTGTCACAGGCCACGCATGTGATGCTAAACATGTTAGGTGTGTCACAGGCCATGCGTGTGATGCTAAACATGTTAGGTGTGTCACAGGCCATGCGTGTGATGCTAAACATGTTAGGTGTGTCACAGGCCACGCGTGTGATGCTAAACATGTTAGGTGTGTCACAGGTCACGCGTGTGATGCTAAACATGTTAGGTGTGTCACAGGCCACGCGTGTGATGCTAAACATGTTAGGTGTGTCACAGGCCACGCGTGTGATGCTAAACATGTTAGGTGTGTCACAGGCCACGCGTGTGATGCTAAACATGTTAGGTGTGTCACAGGTCACGCGTGTGATGCTAAACATGTTAGGTGTGTCACAGGCCACGCGTGTGATGCTAAACATGTTAGGTGTGTCACAGGCCACGCATGTGATGCTAAACATGTTAGGTGTGTCACAGGCCATGCGTGTGATGCTAAACATGTTAGGTGTGTCACAGGTCACGTGTGTGATGCTAAACATGTTAGGTGTGTCACAGGTCACGCGTGTGATGCTAAACATGTTAGGTGTGTCACAGGTCACGCATGTGATGCTAAACATGTTAGGTGTGTCACAGGTCACGCATGTGATGCTAAACATGTTAGGTGTGTCACAGGTCACGCGTGTGATGCTAAACATGTTAGGTGTGTCACAGGTCACGCGTGTGATGCTAAACATGTTAGGTGTGTCACAGGCCACGCATGTGATGCTAAACATGTTAGGTGTGTCACAGGTCACGCGTGTGATGCTAAACATGTTAGGTGTGTCACAGGCCACGCGTGTGATGCTAAACATGTTAGGTGTGTCACAGGCCATGCGTGTGATGCTAAACATGTTAGGTGTGTCACAGGTCACGCGTGTGATCCTAAACATGTTAGGTGTGTCACAGGTCACGTGTGTGATGCTAAACATGTTAGGTGTGTCACAGGTCACGCGTGTGATCCTAAACATGTTAGGTGTGTCACAGGTCACGCGTGTGATCCTAAACATGTTAGGTGTGTCACAGGTCACGTGTGTGATGCTAAACATGTTAGGTGTGTCACAGGTCACGCGTGTGATGCTAAACATGTTAGGTGTGTCACAGGCCACGCGTGTGATGCTAAACATGTTAGGTGTGTCACAGGCCATGCGTGTGATGCTAAACATGTTAGGTGTGTCACAGGTCACGTGTGTGATGCTAAACATGTTAGGTGTGTCACAGGTCACGTGTGTGATGCTAAACATGTTAGGTGTGTCACAGGTCACGTGTGTGATGCTAAACATGTTAGGTGTGTCACAGGCCACGCGTGTGATGCTAAACATGTTAGGTGTGTCACAGGTCACGCGTGTGATGCTAAACATGTTAGGTGTGTCACAGGTCACGCGTGTGATGCTAAACATGTTAGGTGTGTCACAGGCCACGCGTGTGATGCTAAACATGTTAGGTGTGTCACAGGTCACGTGTGTGATGCTAAACATGTTAGGTGTGTCACAGGTCACGTGTGTGATGCTAAACATGTTAGGTGTGTCACAGGTCACGTGTGTGATCCTAAACATGTTAGGTGTGTCACAGGTCACGCGTGTGATGCTAAACATGTTAGGTGTGTCACAGGTCACGTGTGTGATGCTAAACATGTTAGGTGTGTCACAGGTCACGTGTGTGATGCTAAACATGTTAGGTGTGTCACAGGTCACGTGTGTGATCCTAAACATGTTAGGTGTGTCACAGGTCACGTGTGTGATGCTAAACATGTTAGGTGTGTCACAGGTCACGTGTGTGATGCTAAACATGTTAGGTGTGTCACAGGCCACGCGTGTGATGCTAAACATGTTAGGTGTGTCACAGGCCACGCGTGTGATGCTAAACATGTTAGGTGTGTCACAGGTCACGTGTGTTATCCTAAATGTGTTGCGTGTGTCACAGGTCACGTGTGTGATGCTAAACATGTTAGGTGTGTCACAGGTCACGTGTGTGATGCTAAACATGTTAGGTGTGTCACAGGTCACGTGTGTTATCCTAAATGTGTTGCGTGTGTCACAGGTCACGTGTGTGATGCTAAACATGTTAGGTGTGTCACAGGTCACGTGTGTGATGCTAAACATGTTAGGTGTGTCACAGGTCACGTGTGTGATGCTAAACATGTTAGGTGTGTCACAGGTCACGCGTGTGATGCTAAACATGTTAGGTGTGTCACAGGTCACGTGTGTGATGCTAAACATGTTAGGTGTGTCACAGGCCATGCGTGTGATCCTAAACATGTTAGGTGTGTCACAGGTCACGTGTGTGATCCTAAATGTGTTAGGTGTGTCACAGGTCACGTGTGTGATGCTAAACATGTTAGGTGTGTCACAGGCCATGCGTGTGATGCTAAACATGTTAGGTGTGTCACAGGCCATGCGTGTGATCCTAAACATGTTAGGTGTGTCACAGGTCACGCGTGTGATGCTAAACATGTTAGGTGTGTCACAGGTCACGTGTGTGATCCTAAACATGTTAGGTGTGTCACAGGTCACGCGTGTGATGCTAAACATGTTAGGTGTGTCACAGGTCACGTGTGTGATGCTAAACATGTTAGGTGTGTCACAGGCCATGCGTGTGATGCTAAACATGTTAGGTGTGTCACAGGTCACGTGTGTGATGCTAAACATGTTAGGTGTGTCACAGGCCATGCGTGTGATGCTAAACATGTTAGGTGTGTCACAGGCCATGCGTGTGATCCTAAACATGTTAGGTGTGTCACAGGTCACGTGTGTGATCCTAAATGTGTTTCCATGTGTCACAGGTCACGCGTGTGATGCTAAACATTAGGGCTGTGGCGATTCACTTATCTCCCGATTCGATACTATCACGATTCTTGGGTGGTTGGAAAGTATTGCGATTCTACGATTATTGCGATTCGATATTACGATTTATTGCGATTTTTGTTTCTTTTTTTCTTTTATTTTTTCAGTTTGTTTGCTTTTTACACTAGATTAGAACATGGGAAAAATTGAATCATACATTTGAGACTGTATATTATATCATGAGTAGGGCTGGGCGATATAGTTAAAAACAGGGGCGGACTGGGATCATAATTCAGGCCGGGCATTAGATACCAAGCAGGCCAGGCCGATATGGGCCGACGCGCGTGAAATTTGGGCCGTTTGAAGCCAGATTTGGGCCATTTGAAGCCAGATTTGGG
The DNA here is from genome assembly GCF_964638095.1 of Poromitra crassiceps. Classification (NCBI taxonomy): domain Eukaryota; kingdom Metazoa; phylum Chordata; class Actinopteri; order Beryciformes; family Melamphaidae; genus Poromitra; species Poromitra crassiceps. Next base: position 15,138,281 of record NC_139624.1, read on the forward strand.
CCGTTTGAAGTCCAATTTTACAATGAGATGCACCCACTTTAACCCTGAAGTGTAATTATTACTTCAGACTAACTAATAAAGTAATAAAACCACTAGTAAACCAGTAGGTGGCGCCTGGCCTGCTGTTCAGTGAGTGGCCTGACTTGCGGGCACCCAATTTTTTTTTTTTTTTTGCGATTATCGATTCTGGAATAAAAGATCGATTCAAAAAATCGTGACATTAAAAATCGCGATACTTAGGTGAATCGATTTTTTCCCCCCACCCCTACTAAACATGTTAGGTGTGTCACAGGTCACGTGTGTGATCCTAAATGTGTTTCCGTGTGTCACAGGTCACGCGTGTGATCCTGACCAAAGGGTGGCGCTGTCTAGAGTGCACGGTGTGCGAGGCGTGTGGCCAGGCCAGCGACCCGGGACGCCTGCTGCTGTGTGACGACTGTGACATCAGCTACCACACCTACTGCCTGGACCCGCCCCTAACCAACGTGCCCAAGGGAGCCTGGAAGTGCAAGTGGTGCGTCTAGCTGTCAATCATCTGCCTGCCTGTCTGTCTGGCTGGCTGTCTGTCTGCCTGCTTGTCTGTGTTTTATCCAAGAGTGTGTATTACTGTGTGTGTGTGTGTAGTTGTGCGGAAATGTGTGTGTGTTTCTAACAGTGTGTGTGTTCCTTTAGGTGTGTGTGGTGTGTGCACTGTGGCTCCACCTCCCCCGGGCTGCATTGTGATTGGCAGAGTAACTACAGCCGCTGTGGGCCGTGTGGCAGCCTGAGCCACTGTCCGCTGTGCCAGAGAGCCTACGCACACCATGAGCTCATGCTACAGTGTCAACAATGTGACAGGTAACAACAACAGAAACTCATCTTGTTTATTATTTTATCACTAGGTTTACACAGTTATGAGGCCAACCCAAGACACTTGGTGGCAGCAGCGATCTCATACGAGCCGCTGTTTGTGTATCTCTGTAACGTTTACATTATGCTGTTTTGTTAGCTTAGCTGCCCCAGTAAAGCTAGCAGGCTAACCCCGCGCGGAGCTTCAAATAACGTTACTGTTTAGTTGACAGTTATGTTACGGACATGTGGTGTGGAGACCCTGTCAAACCCGACACGGGGATGTTGGACAGACGCACGCGGGAGCTTCTGCCTTGTGTGGAGCACGTGTTTTGAATGTCACAATAAAAGTGACATTCACTTGCTCCTGGACGTGAACACATCTCTCGTCCCATCTGTTTACTGTGGGCAGGGTAACAGCTGCAGCTAGCTAATGTTTGTCAGGCTGAGCCCACGTGTATTATATGAGAATGCATGCGTATCACAATGCAATAGTAATGAGTGCCGGGAGAAGTAACTTGCAGGACCAGCAATGACTCCTGATGATAGCACACGTTAGATAGCTCGCTAGTCTAACATAAGGTAACGCAGTGATTAGCATTAATGACTAACATTAACTGCTATGCTCCGTTACGACGTAACGGAGTGGTCCTTTATAACCTTAGCCATCCACAGTCTGTGTTTTCAGCAGTCCCTTGAAGAAATGAACAACGATACAGTGTTATTAATCGTGGTTAATGTTAACGTTCCTCACACCTCCACGTTTAACGCTCACTCGTAGTTAGGTTAACTAACGTACGGTGTTATTAACGTTAGCCAAGTCCCTAGCCTCTATGCTAAATTCCCATGTAGCTATGAAAGAGGCACGGATGCGCACACACAGACGCAGGCACGCCTCCGACCTGCAACACCTGGGTGTTGTAGTTTTTAAAACTAGACTGGTTAAAACATCCATATCAGTGAACTCACATTCTGTTTCGTTCTGCGGTTCCGTCTGCCCTCCAGCCCTGGGCAGGCGTTTTCACAAACTACTAAGTGCACGGGCCAATCAGGGACCTGCCTCATAGTTGACATTGTAACCGGCCAATCAGGAATGCCGCTGGCAAAACTGTAATGGCTGCCTCTCTGGCTCGAGCAGTAAGTAACATCAACGTTCGTGGATTAAACAAGAACAAGACTATGCAGCAGCAGAGTTTCTCTGCGGATTTTTTTTCTTCTTTCGAGTGGTTTTGGATTTGACTGGATCCGACGTTGATTGGCTGAAGGACTGGATTTGGCGATGCTGATTGGCTGAAGGAGTTCTCTGTCAAAGCAAGTACTTCCACCAACTGAAATGACTGTGGACTGCTTTGAGTCCAGACGGAACCGCAGAACCAAACAGAATGTGAGTTCACGGTTCCGGACGGTTTTAACCAGTCTTACCATTTAACCGCACAACACTAACGATGTGTGCCAAAAAACCCTGGGAAAGGTTTCTAAAGTCTTGACTTGATATTTTGTGTGTGTAAATGATGGTAATCTACATGAGACTTGAGACTGAGTTGGGTTAGGGGCAGAGCTGTGCTGGTTTGACTGGTAAACTGCTTTATTTATTTATTTATTTATTTATTTATTTCAGGGACAGTGCAACATTAATGAACATTTTCATGTAAATGTGCCGGATTATAGCCTTAGCTAATTTCCATCCGCAGTCCCTCGACAGGTGAGGTACAGAAAAGTTTAAAAGAAGAAATAAGAAAATTAGTGCATACGTAGGGCATTCATACACATACAGCAATGTAAATGACACATACATACACATAGGGTAAACACAAACAACACAACACAAATGAAACAAAAACAGGGAACATTAGGGATATTAACCAAGGTGGACACAGGACTTTCAAGGACATACAAAAACAACACATAAAACAAAAAGGTTTAAATGTGATCGCAGGTTTGATTTGATCTGAGCCATGACTTTAACAGCCCCTTAAAGGTGTGAAAGCTGCTACTCTCTCTGACTGACAGTGGTAGGCTATTCCATAGTTTGCTGCCCCCATAGGACAAAACATTTTGTCCGATAGAGGACCGTCTCAGAGGTAGTTCACAGTCGCCTCTCGACGAGCTTCGCGTGATGTTCTGGGTAGCTCTCCGTTTGATAAAGCGGTGCTTTGTGTGTGTGTAGGTGGGTCCATGCAGCCTGTCACGGTCTGACCACTGATGAAGAGGTGGAGGCTGCTGCTGACCAAGGGTTCGACTGCTCTCTGTGTAGAGCACACACACGCAGCAGCTTAGGTACGCACACACACACACACACACACACACACACACACACACACACACGCACGCACGCACACACACACACACACTTTTTTGTTTGTTTGTTTCAGGTCTATATAGATCACTGAGAGGTTGATATGCTGTTCACTTATGTGTGTGTGTGTGTGTGTGTGTGTGTTGCAGTGAGATCAGACAGCTTTGAATCTCCCTACATGGCTCAGATCGTGTCCAGGAGCAGAGAGCCTGGTAAGACTCTCCCTCTCTCTCCTTCACTGTGCTGTAATCAGTGTTGGGAAGTAACGAGTTACTAGTTACTCGTTACTGTAATAATATTACTTTTTCCAAGTAACGAGTAGTGTAACGAATTACTATAGAATATAAGTAATAATATTACAGTTACTTCAAGATAAACGAGCTCGTTACGTTAGTCGTTACATCTTTTGTTGAGTCCATTCTGCGATGCCGCTGCGCTGCAAAACGACACGCAGTCAGCATTCACTGATCACAAGCAGCATGGCTTTAACGCTCCCAAAACAAGGTGACGTCACCGCAGAGCCCATTCAGAGCAGCAACAGGCAGGCACACCTGACACCTCGCTCTCTGTCCTGCTGAGCCGAGGAGGAAAATCCGTGGCTGCGGATATATTCCCATGACTTTGTTTTTGTCGGGAAGAAAGGTGACACGATTGAACATCAAAGTCAAATGTAAACGGTGTCCAGGACAGGTAGGCTACTAACACTCTTTCCACTGTGAAAAACACGACCTCAAACTTCCTAACGTTACGAGACGAGAGGACAGCACAACAGAAACCGGAAAACTGTTCAAATACAGAGATAACGTAAAAACTCACAAGCTGGTGGACATCAAACATTGCTGTTATTATTGTCAGGTTAATGTTAATGTTGCAGAGCTAACGTTATTTGTGACACAAACTTGTTAAGCAAAGATGTAGCCTATACGTATTGAGTTTGCATTGGCAGTGCATACTGCATTCTATAAAACAGAAGCTGTTAAGATTGCATCTTGTCAGTCATCACTTTGAGCCAGGTGTGCTCTTCATCAAGCATCTCTGTAGGAAGCTGTGCTCTGGCAAAGCGATTAGTTTAAATGGAACGGCACATAATAGACCTAGTTCACACATTCGCACCGCAAAGTCTGCATTTTGAAGAGAAAATCGCTATGGGCCTTTTTCACAACGGCCATTTGTGTCTAGAAGACAGAGTATACACAGGTGCAACCAACTAACTAATTAAGGCTCCAGCACTGGAACACCTAAATGGACTGGAAGTTGGAAGCCCTAATTAACATCTTGGTGCACCTGTGTTACCTCCTGCCTTTTAGACACAAAATCGCTGCAGTGAAAAAGGCCTATTGCCATTTGTGTGGAATGTAACGGAAAAGTAATATAACGAGTATCTAACGAATTACTTTTGGCATGGAGTAATAAGTAAAGTAATAATATTACTTTTGAAAATAGTAACGAGTAATATGTAATATATTACTTTTTTAGTAATGAGTGCCCAACACTGGCTGTAATACTATATTTACTGTAATAACAATATCAACTGTAATATCTGTTCTGTGTAGACACAAAGACATAAACAAAGACATAAACATGTAAGATAATGTCATCTAATGTGGTGTGTGTGTGTGTGTGTGTGTGTGTGTGTGTGTGTGTGTGTGTGTGTGTATATACAGACACCAAGACGTACAGGCAGGACGGAGTGTGTTTGACAGAGTCGGGTCTCTCTCAGCTGCAGTCTCTGGTCCAACCCCTGAGCTCCCCCCGCCGTCACCGCAGGTCTGTGTGTGTGTGTGTGTGTGTGTGTGTGTGTGTGTGTGCGTGTGCGCGTGTGTGTGTGTGTGTGTGTGGCTTTGTGAGGGAGACATGAGTTTGGGTAGTTTGGAAGATGATTGTGAAGCAGCTGTGGGTGGAGGTACTGCAGGTGCGCCGTGAGTGGTCGGCCAACAGTCTGCAATCAAATGGCTGTAACTCATTTTTCAAGTTAGAGTGACGATCCTGGTACTGTACCATATGGATCTAGAAGACCTGAGGCATATATTGGTGCCAAGCTTGTCATGCTAGCTTGTTGGGAAGGGGGCTAAATAACGCTCCAAATTTTGGCGAGGGAAAAACTATCTTCAAAGGGGTCCCTTGACCTCTCACCTCAAGATATCTGAATGAAAATGGGTTCAGTGGGTCTCCCGTTTACAGATAAAGCCCCTGACACACCAAGCCGACAGTCGACCCTCGGCCATGTCTGGGCAGTGTAGACCGCTGGTCTACCGTGTAGACCAGCGGTCTACACTATTGTGAGGGTGATGATTGTTGGTGTGACCGCTCTGTGTCTGTCCTGCAGGTGTGAGTGTGTGTGTGTGTGTGTGTGTGTGTGTGTGTGTGTGAGGGAGATGATTGTTGGTGTGACCGCTCTGTATCTGTCCTGCAGGTGTAACGTTAAACCCAAGCTGAAGCTGCGGATCATCAATCAGAACAGTGTGTCTGTGCTGCAGACGCCCGACCACGACGCCACCCCCGAGCAGGAGCACCCCCGAGGTCTGAGTCACACACACCTGACACAAACTGACAAAAGATGACAACGACAAAAACTCACACAAAAAATGATACAGACGAAAACTGACAAAAAACTGACAGAATTCAATAAAAACTGCACACTTAAGGTCCTTACACATCGGGAGCGTTATTTTCGTGCCATTAATTCGCACCTCAATAATATTTTCCGAACCTACATCAGTCAATGCAAACGCGCATACTAATGGCGAAGTTTCGCTGAGCGTTATTGCGGTGTTTATTTTTTCGGATCAAGGTCGATTTTTCAGGAATTTGCTTCCGACGTGTACACATCTGTTGCTGTGATTGACAGGTGAGTCAAAATTCACATTGCAATTTCACGCTGTATATATGCATCGCTCTTGGTGTGTAACAGCCTTCAGACCTGCTGTTCAAACTCTCTCTCTCTCTCAGTCTCTCTCTCTCCAGGGGAGATGGAGTGTGAGGTGAAGTCGGACTCCAGCCCAGAGCGAGACCACGCCCATGATGATGACTTCACCAAGGAGCTGGAGGTTACTGATGGCAACAAGAAGAGGAAAAGGAAACCCTACCGGCCTGGTGAGGGGGGGGTGGAGTGGAGTATGGGCTATGGGGTGGGGGGGGAGGTCATATCAGTGGGGGGGATTCAGCTGAAGTCAGGTGGGTTCAGGAGGAGGTAGTGGGGGGTGTTGGTAGGGTCCTTGGTGGAAGGGAAGGGGCTTACGGGCCTTGTTGGTGATGCTGATGGCAGTTGGGGAAGAAGCTGTTCTTGTGGCGAGAGGTTCTGGTCTTGACAGACCTCAGTCTCTTGCCGAGGGCGAGTGCTTTGAAGAACTCGTTGCTAGGCTGGGAGGGGTCGGCCTTCTTGGTGAGAGCTCTGATGTTCAGCTCCCATTTCATGTCATGGCTGATGATAGATCCCAGCAAGCAGGAGGACTCCACAGTTTAGACTGGGGAGTCACCCTGGGTGATGGTGGGAAGGTGGAAGCTGTGTTCCTCCTGTAATCCACAATCATCTCCACTGTCTTTTGAGCATTTAACTCCAGGTTGTTTTGACTGCACCAAGTCACCAGATGGTCGACCTCCTGTGTGTATTCAGACAGAAAAGCATACAGTCTTTACCTCTCCTGTATGTGTAGAGGTGACTGCAGGCAGGTTAGGTCCGCAGGGGGAGGTTAGGGGTGGGAGAGGAGTGCGATATGCATTGTTTATTATCCCGTAACAGTGATCTCGTGTGTTTTCCCCTCTGGTCGGACATTTGATCATCCGTCTGTATTTCGGGAGGGTATTTAGGATTTTGTTAAAGGGATAGGCCAACTTTTTGGGAGATTCACCTATTTGCCATATCGCCCATATAAACAAGATACACAATGGCTTCATCGTCACTCTCCGCACAGTATACAGTGAGCTACAGCCGTCCAGTTAGTATCGCCAAGGAATAGACCCTTCTCACGGGGGCCATTTTGTGTCGAGAAGCCAGGGTAAACACAGGTGCAAGCAAAACACTAATGAGGGTTTCAAACTTCCAGGATTGGAATTTGGAAACCCTCATTAGTGTTTTGCTTGCACCTGTGTTTACCCTGGCTTCTCCACACAAAATGGCCCCCGTGAGAAGGGTCTATTGGAGGAAACGGTAGAGCTGTTTAAGTCACCAAAAACACACATTCTAACAGCAACACAAACACTCACATGTACATGATGGTCATGAGTACTCACCACGCGATGAAATAATAATCCATAGTTACGTGAAATGAACGTCATTCTCGTAGTAAACCCACACACCGAGAACTAAACAAAGATGAACTCAAGTTACTTCCTTGTTTACCTGTACACAGCGCGTGCGCCTGTGTGCAGCGCTCATGCAAACAAGGAAGTAACTTCAGTCATACTCCGTTAGTTCGGTTGCTCTTTGTCTGTTTGAGGCACAGTGTGAAATCACTGTGTCTGGCGGCCATGTTTAGAAAGCTATCTATTTACCTTAAAAAAAAAAAGAGCATTTCTCGATATGGCAAATTGGCGAATCTCCCAAAAAGTTGGCCTATCCCTTTAACCTCTCTGCAGTGTTTATAACTGATTCACTGGCAAAGAAATAGCTCCAAATATACCCAAATCTTCTTGTCTCGACTTGTTTTAGCGAATGAAGTGGCTAATTGTGCTGCTAATCAAACTAGCAAGCGATAAACATCTTTCACTTCCTATACATACTTCACAATAAATGCGTCTCATTAGGTTTTCAACTGAAAACCTTTAATTTGACGGAGCTGCACAGGAAATGGACGGAGCCTCAAAATTACATGCTGCAGGAAGCAGTGCAGGAAACGGGCGTTCAGGGCGCAGAGTGGGAATTCTCCCTATTAGAAGTCAGTGTACCATCAAAATGATGTAAAAGCTAAGGTACAAAAGTTACATAATGGGGCTTTAATATTAGTGTTTCAAATATTAACATGAATAAACTTATCATGTGACCTCATGTCTCTATTTTCTCTCTCTGATTCTCTCTCTGTCACTGCCTGTCTGTCTCTCTCTGTCTCTGCCTGTCTGTCTGTCTCTGCCTGTCTCTCTGTCTGTCTGTCTCTCTCTGTCACTGCCTGTCTGTCTCTCTCTGTCTCTGCCTGTCTGTCTCTGCCTGTCTCTCTGTCTCTGTCTGTCTGTCTCTGTCTCTGCCTGTCTCTGTCTGTCTCTCAGGTATCGGGGGCTTCATGGTGCGACAGAGAGGGGGGAAGGCTCAACGCTGCCTGAGCAGGAAGGATTCAGCTGAGACAGGCAGAGAGGAGGGTAAGACATACGCCCTGTTCACATTACAGCCACATCCGATTTGCTGCTAAAGTCAACAGCTGGCGCGCGAGTGGGGTAAAACCGCCCATATATCTCATGGGCTGACTCACCAAAAAGACGGTGCTGCGGCTCTAAACTACATGTTTGGGGGTTCTAGAGCAGAACACAAGACGTCTGCTCAGATGTGCGTTTACTGCGGTGGTTAAATCCCCGATCGTGTCTGCCTGGGCTGGGCTATCAGCTAAATTCTAACTTTGCTGAATGGGTAGAACGGGAGAATTTACCCCACCCTGACCCCGCCCCCAGGCTAACCCAGCGTCTATTGTGGGCGTTCCTAGAGCCTGTATGGGCGTTCCCAGACATGCGGACTGTCTCTATTGTCACCCTTTGACATCGCCAATGCACAACGTCATCGCCCTCCCAAATAGTCCAGCAATGATGTGTAATAAAGAA